>NW_005360124.1:8174485-8228960 GCF_000412655.1 Myotis brandtii | reverse complement strand
ACCCTTTCACAGGGGTCGCCTAAGACCATCGGAAAACACATATATAATTACATATTGTTTTTGTGATTAATCACTATGCTTTAATTATGTTCAATTTGTAACAATAAAATTGGGGGTCACCACAACATGAGGAACTGTATTAAAGGGTCGCGGCATTAGGAAGGTTGAGAACCACTGACTTATGCAATTATTTGAGTTATAATCTGGACTAGCCACTTTCTGTGACATGCCATTTTTACTTGAAAGAATGACTGATAATTAAACTGTGGTTATTTAGACTTGAGTATTTGGAAAATATTTCTTAAAAGTGAGTGACTGAGCCTGTCATGAAAAAACAATTGGCTTATTTGTTGCTAATGATAAAATTCAAGCTTGCAAGTGAAAATTAGAATTTTGAAAAACATATCCACCTCTAAGATTGGCAGCTTCTTAATACTGATTTTTTATATTGGTGGTAATATTAGCAATATAACTTGTTTAATATTGTATCATGAGATGTGTCAACATTTGGGAGAGCTGCATAGCTCAGTGGACCAGTGTTCTCCAATGACCAGTACATTGTGTTAGAAAATCATGCATGAGTAAAAGTGAAAGATAGATCAATGGATTTTTCATTTAACAGAATATGAAAAGTTCATTGAAATTGTTTCAGATTCTGCATTACAAATAACCTTTAAGAAACTACAACTTGGCAAGTGTTGATACAGTATTAACAGAAATATCTACAATTATCTGAAAAAGACATTGAAATACCCCTCCCTCTTCAAACTACATATCTGTGTGAGGCCAGATTTTCTTCATATACTTAAACTAAAACAACATCTCTATAGCAGATTGAATGCAGAAGCAGATATGGGAAACCAGCTGTCTTCTATTAAGCCAGACATTAAAAAAATTTGTAAAAGTGTAGAACAGCTCCACTTTTCTCACTAATATTTTTTGGTTTAGAAAATTATCTAAAATTATTATTAAGAAAATATACTTTGCTAAATGATAATTTCAAAAGCCCAAGTAAAATCATAACTTTTATACAGATGTAAAAATAAACACAGGTAAAATATCTTATTCAACTTGTTAATCAGTAAGGGAACCAGGCAGATATTAGAAACACTTCAAAAAAATAGTTAAACTCAAATTCATATGGTGTAAAGGTATGTTGAAATGAATTTTAAATGGAGGAAAAATGAATTTTTCCAATCTAACCTTTATCAGACAGGACATAATTTGCATGTCTATCAATCATCTACAATTACAGAGTTATAAAATAGCTCAAAGAAAAGGGAGGTTTAGAGTTTGATGACCCAGAGGGTTGTTCTCTACACAGTGCATAGTTTCACACTGAAATTAATTTTTCTCAACAAATTAATTTTTATTCTAGTTATGTTAACAAGAAATTGGTTTGTTATTGTTATTTTTAAACCATTATTTTAAACTTTGCTCAGTTTACATTTTTAATATGGTAACTATAGATAAATAAACAAAAACTCTCTGGGGGCTTTAATAGTTTTTAAGAGTATAAAGGGGTCCTCTAACAAAAAAGTTTAGGAACCACTGTGATCGGGATTCAAGAAATGAATTAATCCCTCTGTCTGCCTCTTCCCTGGGATTAGGAATACCTCAAAGGCCAACCAATCCTGCATTTGATTTAAGTCCTTTCCTGCTCTCTATCCTTCTCCCATTAACTGGATACTGTGACAAGGTCATTTGGACCACTTAAGGCTAACCAAATTCATCGTGCCTTGTACCTCTGCAAAGCTAAAATATATGTCAAGCTGCTCATCTCTCTTTTTGTTGTTGTTAATTCTCACCTGAAGATAGTTTTCCATTGCTTTTTATGAGACTGACGCACTACCTACTGCGCTAAGGAGGCACCTTCATTGATTTTTAGAGAGTGAAAGGGAGGGAGAAAGACAGAGACACAACAATATAAGAGAGATACATCGATTAGTTTCCTCCCGCATGTACCCTGACCCGGGCCAGGAAGGAGCCAGAAACTGAGGTATGTGCCCTTGGCCTGAGTTGAACCTGAGCGTTGTCCGGGGGCCGACGCTCTATCCACAGAGCCAAACCTGCTAGGGCTGGTCATCTCTCTTTAAACTCAACTTCTCCCTAATCCTTGGAATTGTCTCCCAGATCCATGGCAAATGGATTTTTTTCCCTTGGCTCATCATTAAATAATGTTTTCATCTCCTGTCTGTACTGGTATCTGGTCCTCCCTTGAAGTGCTGCTTTCCTGGCAGCTTTATTGAGTCTAGTTGATATTTTTCACTTGCCTTAGAGTCAAGAGGCAGAGTGGGCATCCTCCTGTTCACCATTGTTGCTTTCTGACCATTAGTTCATTCTTTTATGCACAAAAAGACACACCACGGGTTCCTTTGAAGCTAATATTGTCAGCCGTCAACTCTCATTGCCATCAATCACCTACCCCTCATTTGTTCAAAGCTACTGAATATGTAGACATGCATTGACAGTTTTCCTCACTAATCTGTTATTCTGGATGAAAAACACTTTCCATTTCTGGACCCTTGGACTTTAATGACCTTTACCCCATTTATATTATTATATCCTAAAACTTGTCACTACCAGAAATTACTTCCCTCCACCCAAATCTCACACTCCCTGATCACAGTCACATATTCTAGTCCTCTCAATCTGTTACTCTCACATCAGTCCTTCAGTCTCTATGTAACCTCTACTCCCTTGTTTCTTCATTGACTCAATCCATAAAGTTTCAATTTCCCGGGACATAGGGCAGAGGGGAGAAGGTGGAGAGTAGATCTAAAGGCCAAAAGAAAATATGCAGCACAGCCTCCTTCTTCAGAGCCAGGAACTGAGGAGGATGGTCCAGCATTTTGCACTTCAATGGGATTGCATCCCTATCGCACACTCAGAGTTCTAACCAATTAAACTGTTGGTGGCAGGAGGAGCAGAGAGGAGGAGCTAAAGACCTTGTTCATATTCTGTACATCAGGTCCTCTATGGAAAAGAGTTCAGAATTCTATCACCAGTGCCCCCGAAAGGGAGGACAACACCCTCACACCTTTCCCCTTGTCTGCCTGCCCAAATAGCACCCTGTGGCGGACATTCTGTGGCCGTGTCACACCACCCTTATCTTTAATCCATTCTTGGTATATGGAGACCTCTCCACTCCTCCCCATGAAGGAGTACCCCAAGGACCTCCCTCGTGCTTCAGAAGGCTCAAGTAGTAGTGAAGTCAAAGACTCCTCAACCTAAGAGGCCCTTTTTGAGGCCACCTGCCCCCATCATAGTGGAGAGCTGAACTGAATGTACAATGGATGAGCTCAGAGAGGGGTAAGATGACAGCATTGGCCACTTCTTTCCACGGAGCCAACTTACCTCCTCCCAGCTCTTCTTCGCGCCAGATCCTGTTTAAGCAGTCCCAACTATCACATCAAGAGACTGCTTTTGATTTAAGCACATGTACTCCTATTAGTCATAAAAATTAGTCTATGTTCAGTCACTGTGTATGAGAAATTAAACCAGAAGGTTTTCCAAGGTCTGGGCCTGGTTCCACCTAAATATGTGCAATCTATGTTAATGCTGTACTTAAACATACTATATGTCCTATGGTGGAGAAGATGAATATCTGCCCTTCTGATTTAGATTTGAGGTCAGAGTTGGCCAGACCTAGACTGCAAGCAAATCACCTTCACTGAGATCAGACCTTATCATGGGAAATGAAGTCACCCAGTTAAAATTAGCTGAGCCTTTCAAAAGACTTGCTCAGTGCTCCTGTTTATATAGGCAAATTACTCACCCCAGTGGCTCCTAGGCCACTGCACACGCCGAGCCTCCGCCTGCTATTTCTGAGCCAGCAATTTATCACAACCAGAGCTTTATTAAAAATGTACCCTCCACTCCTCAGAGAACAAATAGCAAAATCTGGTTTCTGAAGATATCAGAACCATTTATTTTTGAAGTTGGCAGCGCAGGCTGTGCACGCTGCTCCAGGATGCATCTCTGCCGTGGAAGCAGCAGTTATATATTTTTCAGAACAAGCTTTTCTCTTTTCATCCACAAGAAACAATAAAATATTAAAGAAGGTATGAAAAAATTAAGCCATTTTGAAAGGGAAAGAGCAAGCAAAGCGCACGCCCTGACTGGCAACCAGGGCAGGGAGCCTCTCTGATAACGGGAAAGAGAAAGTGGCCAGGAACAGCCCCCCACCCCCCCCCCCCCGATCCTCACACCTGTCTCTGGCTGCCCTGCAGAGCTGCTGCCCTGGGCTGGGTGGCCACACCGGCTGCCCCCCGGCTGTAATAGGGACAGGGGCAGATACAGCATCTTCGAGGTGGCTGCCCCTGTGTGGCCAGGACCCTCTAATGGAACACTAGGACAACGAGTCAGAAAGTGAGAACATCAGCCAACTAGCTGGTTAGCTGCTTTCTCTTCAGGTGTGGGAAGGGATGGCTTGGAATTAGAACGACTTGGGTATGGAATGTAGCTCAACCATGTAGCCACTGACTATGTGGTCTTGGTAAAACAGTTAACATCTCTGAAATTCATTTTCTCACCCAGGAAAATAGAGATAATAATATCCACATTCCACCTGGAGGGCCTGACTGCAACCACTACTGCAAAGCACCTAGCCTAGGCAGGTATCTGTCATAAGCATGGCGGCAAACACTTGCATAGTACTGTTGCTGTGCTACGCTCTCTCAAGCACTTTATGTCTTCACTCATTTAATCCAAAAATGGCCATATGACAGGTACAATGTTTATGTCCATGTTACAGATACAATAAACTGAGGCACGGCAAGTAATTTGCCCTACAACACACACCTGCTTATGAGACGCAGTCAGGATTCTGACCCAGGCCGTCTGGTCCTGGCTCTTGATCTCTAGACCTGTGCTGTTCACTATAGAAGCATCTTATATGGATTCATGGTGACTTCCCTACCCATAGTTAACAGTGTGAGTTCTTCCCACAGAAATGAAAGGGGATTTTGGTTCGGTCACTGTTACTTTTGTTTAGCCACCGGCTCCCATGAATTTCAGAGAGCATCTTAGGACACTGGGTTTCTTTTTTTGCAGTGAATGGCCTTTCTTTTCGCTGTCTAAGAAATCCAACACACTTCAGGCTGAGACTATTTAGTTTAAATCCATCATGTTCTAACAAAAACCAGCTGACTTTGTTACATTGATGGACAATGGGCAATGCCTAAACTGGTTATTTAGGTATTATCAAATTTCATCACGTTGCCAGGGACTTTTGGAGGCATTCTAAAGTTGTAGAATCATAGACTACCAAGATGCAACCCCAGAGTTATGATGTCATTGGTAAACATAGACATCAAGTACCAGTTCGCATCCTTTGCTGAGCAAAAATGCGTCACTATCACCTTTGTAGGTGCAAACAAAAGGACACATGTTAAATCAAGATCTTGGCCTGTCCTGATTATTATTATGCTTAATAATGCAAATTAATAATTAACCAGTTAAAAATGTGGATTAATTGTCAACCAGTTAACAGTGCAGATTAATTAACCAGTAGTTAATAATACGGATTTTGTAATCCAAAGAAAACACGATAATTTCAAGAGAAACATCAATAGTGCTTTATTCAAAGTAATGTCCATCACTAGCTACCCATTTCCCCCATCATTCAACTAATTTGTGGATACTGTTTCTTGTTTTGAGGCAGACCATTCAGAGACCCAATTTTCCACCTCTTCATATGTTTTGAAGTGCTGCTCAGAAAGTGCATGTGCCATCGATCGGAACAAGTGGTAATCTGAAGGAGCAATACAACAAAATAGCATACATATCAAATCGCATATATATCAACATATGTGTAACTCCCATCTATTGAAAAAAATCCTCATTATTAACCGGTACTCCTAGTATATGTATATTCAGCAACAAAGACAGATGGTCTGCTCCAAAGCCCCTGAAGGGTACTGAGTTTTGAGAATGAGGTTCCCATGGGTGCCACATTTGGTTTTGCAGTATCTACCTGTGAGTTATTGGCAGTTACCTAACTGTAATCAGACACCGTCTGTGATTGCCTTTCTGTTTTGCATCAAAACCTCACTAACTATAAATACGCCATTCCTCCATCACTACTTCTCTCTCTATTTCCCCCATCCCCTCCAAGCCCTCCCAACAGACCTCATGATTGCTCTTTAATCAGTTTATTTCTACCCAAGAGACACACAAGTATCAACTTAATGGCAAGTTGCATTTCCCAGTGTCTAAGTTAAACCTTACAATCATATGTCAGAACATGTGAGACATGAGTATGAGCCAAAGCAGAAAAACCCTACATTCCAAAACTAGGTTTAACAACAGGTCAGCCTGATAAGTTTTCTGTGTTTCTAATTACAGATGAGTGCGCAAGCATCAGATCAGCACTAAAACCACACGAGTACAGGGCACCAGAGGGAGCATGAGGATGATTTCTCTCCACATAAACTTCAGTTTTCAGAATAACCTGTCTTTTTCTAATATGGCGATTCAGGTACCATACGCACTTGTAGTGTATTATTTACAGAAAGTGAGAAAAGAAATGAGCAGGAGTTCGGACTTTATCAGACTAGCTGTGGAGTAGGAGAGGTTGGAATCGGTCTACTGGCCTTAAAACTAATTTTAGGTCTAAGAA
Source organism: Myotis brandtii (assembly GCF_000412655.1). Taxonomy (NCBI): domain Eukaryota; kingdom Metazoa; phylum Chordata; class Mammalia; order Chiroptera; family Vespertilionidae; genus Myotis; species Myotis brandtii. The sequence goes on along the minus strand of NW_005360124.1, from coordinate 8,222,338 downwards.
TATATGCATTTGGCATTCAATCTTTAAGGAGATGTTTTTAAATTCTTCTCTGTGACAAATACAATTTGTTTTATTTAAATGTTTAATTGGCACGCCTTTCCTGTTCAGCTAAAGGAACAACCGCACATCTATGTAAAGAGAGAAGATATCGCTGGGTCGAGTGGTGATTGCTTTGCCCTTCTCCTGGCAGTAATGTAGTCGATGTACATACAGGTTACCACATTTAGTCCCCTTTATTTTCTGGCATGAACTTTCTCCAAACAGAATAAAATGAGAGTGAGCGATTTTGAGCACTCGCTTATAAAGGAACAGAGCAAAGAAAAGTCAAAGGCTTGTGTTCAGCCTGTGTGGATGTGGGTGGAACCTGCAGAAAGACCCAGGGCCCTTCCCGGGATGGAGTTAATGGAGAATGGGCTTGGGTTTGTGAGAATGCGGGAAAGTGGGACAAAGAATTGCAAATGATCATCAGGCACTTGGAAATATGGAAAGATGGTGAAGGTACAGATTTGGGAGTCATCTGCACTTAAGGATCAGTTGATGTCTTACTACGGGAATTGTGTTTGGTAATACACTTAATCTTACTATATTTGACATCTTACAGTTTTTCTAACTAGATTAATTTATTATTTGGGGACGGTGGATGAAGGTCAGTGCCTAGCAGCCTCACTTGCTCCCAGACCCCGGCAGTGCTGCAGGCAGCCTGGCATTGCCTCCAGGATCCTTCTCTAAAGACTGTAAATGAACCAGGGAAACCATGACTTCTTTTGAGAGTTTTGACCTCTCAGCAGAAGGCGTTCCTCATTCTGACATTTGGATACCCTAAACTGCCAGGGAGGTCCATGTCCCTTTACCATAAAGCTGCTCTTTCCACCTGCCCTGCTCTTATTCACAGAACTTCCAGGAAGACCCCAGGCAAGAAAAGGTCTACTGATGTAACAAATCTTCCTACTGAACAGAGGAGGAAAGACACACCTTTATTAGTAATATGTACCCTCCAAGGAGGATCAAACACATGAGGAAGACAAGTAACATGAAAGACCAAGACCTGCCCTGGCTGGTTTGGCTCAGTGGATAGAACATCAGCCTGCAGACTGAAAGGTCCTAGGTTCAATTCCCGTCAAGGGCATATGCCTAGGTTGCAGGCTCAGTCCCCAGTAGGAGGCATGCAGGAGGCAGCCAATCAATAATTCTCTCTCATCATTGATGTTTCTATCTCTCTCTCCCTATCCCTTCCTCTCTGAATATTAAAAAAAAAAAGAGAAAGACCACAATTACCAGAAAAATAGGCATAATTCAGAACACAGAAGAGGGCTTTTATGAAATCTTATAGGTCTTAACAAAAAGAAAGGGTAAAAAAATCTTCTAAAAATTAATAGAAAAAAGTCCCAGAAATAAAGATAGACACAAATATTCAAACTGAAAAGGTATACTGAGGGGCAAAGGGAGAAAGAAAAAAAAAAAGAATAAAGATTTCTATTGAGAGACATACTCTTGGATTTTCAGAACACAAAGATTAAGGAAAAGTTCTTAAGCTTCCAGAGAGAATACGCTTGGACTTCAAAGGAATGAAAATCAGACTGGCCCATGACCTCTTATCACCTGTAGATGTTTACAGACAAGGAGGTGAAGCTTTCGCAGTGCTGAAGGAAGATGATTTTTCACTGTAGATATCTTTCTTTTTTAAACATTGAGGCATAATCCCATGGTGAGAGACGCACAGATCTTAAGTGGAGAGCCTGATGAGTGTGTGTGTTACTGTCATTCAGATCAAGATACAGACTATTTCCATCACCAGGAAGTTCCCTCATGGCCCTTTCCAGTCCACACACATCACATGCTCTCCTCCCTCAAATAATCAGTGTTTGACTTCAGTCACTGTAGATTTGTTTTCCCTGTTCCTGAACCTTATATAAATTTAATCTACAGAATCGACCTTTTTATGTGTAGCTTCTTTTGATCAATATAATTGTTTTCCTATTCATCCAAGTCGGGTGTAGCAGTAGCTCATGTGTTTCTATCGCTGAGAAGTATTCTATTGCAGTATTATAATATGGTTTGTTTATCTATTCGCCTTTGGTGGGCACTGGGTTGTTTCCAGCTTGAAGCTATTATGAATACAGTTACTACAAACATTCTTACACAGATTTTTGTGAATTGTTTGACTGTTTCTTTTGGGTATATACCCAGGATTGAAATTTGGGGGTTGGTCATAGATAGGTATATGTTTAAATTTATTAGAAGCTGCTATAAAGTATTTCAGAGTTTTACCCTCTCATCAGCAAGTATTCTGAAGTTCTAGTTGTTCTATATCTTCACCAATACATGGATTTATAAGTCTTTTAAATTTAAGCCATTTTGGCCAATGTGTACTGTTACCTCACTGGGAGTTTAATTTGATTTTCCCTGATGAGCTGATATTGAGCAACTTCTCACATACTTCTTAGCCATTTCATTATCTTTCTGCAAAGTCCCTATTTAAGTGTTGGCCCATTTTTAGAAAATTAGATTGTTTGCCTTGCTGGCGTGGCAGAGTGGTTGAGTGTCGACCTATGTTTATTTCTTATTGATTTTTAGAAACTCTTTATAAATTCTGGATCCTGGCCTTTTTTTTTCAGATGTGTGTATTGCAAATGTTTTCTCCTAGTTTGTAGCTTGCCTTTTCACTTATTTACTTAACTTAGAATTCTATACTTGGTCAAACTGTCCAGCGACTATGAAAGCAAAAGTAAAGACATTTTTTAGGTGTCTATGTCTCAAGACCTCCTAAGATCCTTTCTTAGGAAGTTGTTTGGGGATGACCTCTAAAAAGACAAGGGCGAAAAATCAAGAGAGTGGAATATGTAAGATCTAAGAATAGTAGACTCCAGGAAGACAGCAAAGAGAGGAGGATAAAGGCTGTACAATGGGCTTATGCCCCTGATTGGAGCAGAAGAAAACAGAGTTCTGAGAGAGACATTTCTGCGGAGGAAAAGTGCACTGCAGAGCATGATGGATAATCTAGATACGTCTGAGGAAGGTGAAGGTGTACCATTCTTCTATCAACAAGAGAAAAAGAAAGCAATTACTTCCAGAAAAACAGAAACCTTATGTGAAAAGGTATGCTTTTGATATTATGAAGTAAAATGTCACTTTTTTCCTGATATGGCATATCACAATTTTAAGCACTTACTTGATTTTGTATAAGAACAGATAATTCAATTGATTCAAACGATTAGGAAATAGATATTCTCCTTTAAATGGCTCAGGGGTGATGTCAGTAGACCTTTTTGAGACAAAAATATAATTCTAGTCTTAAAACTAAGGCAGTCATTGACATTTACATAGTTATGATAACATAGATCTATAGATTTTTTTTGACTTTTAGAAACAAGCTATTTAGACAAAGAGTGGAAGACCACTTTATATTTGAAAGAGAATGGAAACATTAAAAATCATGATATAGAAAATGCAAGTACAGTTTTAAGAATTGGGTACCAGTACCCTCATGTGAAATGTAAAGGAGTTAGTTGAGACACTGACTGAGTTGATGGAGCAGAAGGAGAACATAATGTTGGAATGTGAGCTCCAAGCCAACAGGGATTTCTTTTTGGAAGGTGGTCTCCTCACTGCTGTATTGCTGGCACCTGGAACAATGCTGGCACATAATATGCCCTTAGTACAAATTTGGTGAGTGAAGCACATATTCAAAGTTACAAATGTAACAATTAGAAGAACAAAGGATATGTTCCACTCCTTAAGAAGGCCAGGTGTGTGGTTCCTGACCTTGTGCTAACACCTAGGAAAACATTTTCACGTCTCTCAGTTTCAATCTCTGAGGCCCACGGTCCCATTTTGTCTCTGGTCCTCACACACAGCCTGGCTCAGTTCAATCACCCAGAATTCAGACTGGTTGGTGAGGCAAGTTGGATAGATGTTTTCAGTGAACTGAGTGGCAGGGCTCAGGAGCTGGAAATGTGCCCAGCGCCAGCACATGTACCAACAATAGGGCCTGCCGCATATTTAGGATGAAACATGCACTTCTGAGGCACTGATCCTGAAAGGGCCGGTGTTATTGAATGAAAGGAATTGGTATCAGTTGAAACTACATCTTTGAGTTTTTAAACTATTTACTGTCAAGAAATTAGTAAATTCCTAGTGTCTTAGCTCAGGCTGCCATAACAGAATACCATAGACTGGGTGGCTTGAATGATGTCTTTCTCACAGTCTGGAGGCTGGGAAGCTCAAGATCAGGGTTCCAGCATGGTTTGGTTCCAATGAGAACCCACTTCTGGTGCGCAGATTGCAGCTTTCTCACTGTCCTCACGTGGTGGAGAGTGAGCGAGCTCTGGTCTCTTCCTCTTCTTATTAGGGCACTAATGCCATCATGGGGGCCTACTCTCATGACCTCATCTAACCTAAGTACCTCCCAAAGATCTCACTTTCAGATACCATCACTGGGGTTAGGACTTCAATATTTGACTTTTGGGGAGGGCACAAATATTAAGTTCATGACACCTAGCAAATTTCAATTGGATTGTACTCCTCTTTTTCATCCTAACTTGAGAAAAAGAAGCTTGTTGCACCAATTGATTTGAAGCTTTAAGGACTAGGTGTACATGGGCAAAACACTGGAAAGTGTCAGACAAGAAACAGAATGTTTAGGCAGGAAATCTCTAATTATGATTTCCCCTCATTTACAAAAAAAGAAAAAAGGAAGAGAAAATGAAGAGAGAAAGAAAATAGGAAGCTGGAGAGATTTGAAGACTTGGTTGAGATCTGGATGCCAAGGATGCCAATGAGATTAGAATGAATAGATCAGAATCCACTGAAATTCCAGGGAAGTGACCTTTCTATAGTGCAACACCTACCTGTTCTCTCATTCTTACCAGTGATCAGGGATGGGTGGCCAGAGTAACTGATTTGATTTCTATTGGCCAATTTTAAAGAATCATGATTTTTACCATCTCTATCTAGAAGATAAGCTTGAAACTTTAAGAAGTTTTTTAAAAGGCTGAAATGGTGAACATCAATGAGATCATGTAAAGATGGTAATGAGTAGGGGTAAGAAAGAAAGCTCCGTTGATGGAATCCCATGGATAATAAGAGGAGGGAGAGAAGTTCTCACACTGGGATTTGTCTGGTGTGGATATTGTGGCTGCATCAATACATTAAATTTCAGTTCGTTTAATTACAGACTGATACTTTAAGAATATCTAGTTGAATCTAGTAAACAATCCATTTCATCAGGTTGTTTAAAATAAGTATCCATCTCATCAAATTCATTATCTTTTTTTATTAAACCTCTTTGAGTGATCCCCCCCCCTCTCCCCCGAAAAAAAACCCATAAAAATAAAAGGTTACATGTCGGGTGTGCTTGCATATGTCATAGAGCTCTGGAAGGATCTGGAAGAAAGGTAACAAGGGTTACCGTAGGAAAGGGAGTGAGATCACAAGGAGAAGGTTGGAGAGACCTCATTGCAACATGTACTGTCTGCACTTTTAAATGTGGTACCATGTGCATGAATTGCTTATTCAAAACTTTTAAACATAAAATTTAATTTTAAAATAAAAAAACACCCAGTTGAGTTTTTTAAAATTAAATTTGGGGAACACAGTAAGCTGCCTGGCTGCTGCTAGGAGTGAGATGTCCTGAAATATCTGGGCAAAATTTCTAGGGTCATTTTGTTGGAGCAGTTCAGGAGAGTCGTGGCTCCGCGGATGCTCTGCTGCTCTTTTAATTTTTTTTTTTTTTTTTTACTTGCTGTAGCTGTGACGAGGTGGCACGCAGAGCCCCAGAAGAGAAGGCTACCCCTTAGTCCCTGGCAAAGTGCTGACTTGAGGAGTTTTGTTCTCAGTCATGTTTTTTTCAATACAAACTGGCTTCATGCTTCACTATTTCCCCCACTAACTCCATACAAATGTCAAAATTGCATCCACATTCCCAACGACAAAGTTAACATGAGCAGTGAAAGGGGAAACTGCCTGCTTCCCAAAACTTGCCTTTACTACAGATTCTTCAAGCATGAAGCTTTTAATAAGCCCTCTGCATGTAGTATTTCATTTCCTTCAGACCAGACGCTACCTCACGGCCTCCACACACCCTCCCCTTGGCTCTGAGCAGCCGCCTGCCCGTATAACCTGCTCAGGGTGGTGTCCAACTTCCCCCTGTGGAACCCGGTTTGTTTTTAGAGAACAGATATAGTCATTAAATTTTTTTTAAGTGGCGTGTGTAGCTGCTACTCTCTAATACAGCGGAGTTGCATGTTTAAGCCATCATGGAGAGGAGCTGGGCACCTGAGCAAAGTCCACCGGCGCTCAGATCCTGAAGAACGCTCTGGAGAGAATGGCGAAGCTTTGGCACTCCTCGAACATCAAATATTTTCTTTCTTCTTTCCCAGTTTCTGTTTTTGGATCCTCCACAAACAAATACTATTTTTTTTCTTCCTGGAACACATATGGAATTTAGAGATGAACCCGTAACCCTTTTGGACATGAGCTTTTTATTAAACGTCGTGTGGAATAGGGCGAGCGTTTCCAGAGACAGCTCGCCAAAAGAAGGTGGAAAATCCGTATTTTACAATCTACTGTGAGAGTTTAAAAAGGCAAGACCTTAAATGATACTTCTAGGAAGGACAGACTTTGCTGTAATTGCACCTTGGGGCCCATCCATACGGCAGGGAGCTTTTTATTTATTCCTCTAGGCACACCTTTCCTCTGTTTGGATGGGCCGACACGGGGGTGTGTGCTGCCTGCATTACATTTAGGACCCGATGCTGTCAAATGCATCATCTGTGGAGCATGGTGGTCCAAGGGCATCGTTTATGGCCCCACAGATGCTGCTTCCCACTGTTTTGAAAGGGAAGTGGAGAGAAGGAGAAGAATTTGAAAGCCTGGAGTGGGTGGGCCCACCTGGTTGGGGAGCAGTGAAGACCATGCAGCTATGGTAGACTTAGGGTGGGCACCTTTTTGCGTGTTTCTGGCCCTTGCCAGAGTATCAGGGTGGCATTCACGTAGGTGAGATCTAATCTTGGTTCCTTCAAATAATCACTAAAATGGAAAGTTCAGGACACAAGGAGACTTAGCAGAGACTCTGTGACTATCCAGACAGTTTCCTACTTTGATGGTTTAGCTATCTGCTCACAAGATTCTTCCTTTGTTACTGTTATTTTCCTTTTCATTTTGATGTCGGAGATGTGGACTAACCAACATCTTTTGAGGTTTTGGCAACAAATTCACGTCTGTCTCAAAGTTAGGGTGGGTGAGGACGGGGGCCTTTTGTCGGGTTTCTTTATATCTTTTTTGGGGTGGGGAGTGTGGCGGGCAGAACTGATTGGCAGTGCTGTCAAAAGCATATGGACTCATTTTAATGTGGCTTCCCTGGGCAGGTCCCTCTCATTTCTTCATGTTTTAAATAGTAACAAAACCTCAGTTTGAACAGAGAAATATCTCCCCAGGAATTTGCAAGCATCATTCTGTTTATTGCGACAGTGTGAAATGTATCTTTTTGAGAAAGGTACATGGAAATCTCCCTGTGTCTTTACTTCAGTAAAAGAGATAACAGTTACATTTACTAATCCCATTTGTTTCCCCAAAGAGGAAAAATAGTCACTGATTTTACAACAAATACCCCATATTTCATTATATAATGTCACCGACTATAAGAACCACCATTACTTTAAAGGTTGCTGAGAAGGAAAAAAAATGCTATCAATTCGATTTACATAACATTTTTCTTGGTTTTTATTTTCTTTGTATTGAGAGAGCTATTTTAGAGTTATTTAGACATAGATTATTATGATATAGCACTGTTGTGCATTCCTTTAAAAGGAAAACATAAGCAAATTAAATGGCTTAAGGCATTTTAAAACTTTACATTCAGATGTTGTCTCTTCTGAAAACGGTTCAACTCAAAGAAAGAGATACTGTGATTTTCCATATACTGTGGTGTTAAGGGTGTTGGTGATGTCACATTTCTTTAAAACCATCCTCCAGCCCTAACTGGTTTGGCTCAGTGGATAGAGCATTGGCCTGCGGACTCAAGGGTCCCAGGTTCGATTCTGGTCAAGGGCATGTACCTTGGTTGCGAACACATCCCCAGTAAGGAGTGTGCAGGAGTCAGCTGATCGATGTTTCTCTCTCATTGATGTTTCTAACTCTCTATCCCTCTCCCTTCCTCTCTGTAAAAATTCAATAAGATATATTTAAAAAAACAAAACAAACCATCCTCCATCCACTCCATGCATTCCTTCCAAACCACCAGTACCACCCCACTACTTTGGACTCTGTAAAAATTCAATAAAATATATATTTTTTAAAAAACAACAAACCATCCTTCATCCACTCCATGCATTCCTTCCAAACCAGCAATACCACCCCACTACTTTGGATGCATGAGCACACCATGGCAACCATATCCCACTGCCTCCTGGCTGACAAGGATTGAGAGTCACCTTCCCATTTCAGAAATGTAAAATGTGGGAGGAAAATGTGTCTCAGAACTTCCACCTTTCCCTATAAATTGGGATTTGTCAAAGCATATGCTAATTCAGTTGCCACGTGAGGCAGTGACATTTCTAAACCAAGCAAGCCATAGACTATACTGAGTTATACAGGTCCATTTGGAATGGACATGTAATGACTGGATTGAGAGTCACCTTCCCATTTCAGAAATGTAAAATATGGGAGGAAAATGTGTCTCAGAACTTCCACCTTGCCCTATAAGTTGGGATTTGTCAAAGGTCTCCCAAAGTGCTGTGATACTTTGGAATGGACATGTAATGACCTTTTATATTTATGTGCCATGATACCCCCATCCAACTGTAGCATTTATTCATTCATTTATTTATTCACCCATTCATCCATCCATGTACCCAATCTACATCACATTTATTGAAGGCCTGCTCTCTCCCAGGCATAATACTAGGTACTGACAATACAAAGATAGTTAATTTAGGGTCCTGGCCTTTATGAAACTTGCAACAAAAGTGAGAAAAGACTTAACCTTTCAGTTACAATATGATATTAACAGTGAAGCAATAGAGATACGTAATAGGTACTTGTTACAAAGAAAGTAACAAAGATCTTTGCTTGGGAGGGCTTAATAGAAAGAAGACCTAGACCTGCTGTTGAGATGTGCAAGGACATTCCTGGTAGAAAATGCCTTCTTTAAAGCAAGTCTTACGCATTTCTTAGCCATACTGCACTCAAGCAGAGAGTATTGCCTAATTAAAACCACCGCTTTCAATCTCTGACTGGGCAGTTGGGTTGTTTACAATGTAAAGGCATATCATTTTTGTGGAATTCTCAGGATTGGAGAGACTGTAGCCCTAACCAGGAGGCATGCTGGTAGAAATCGGAGAGGAAGCTGGAAACATGTGGGTCAGAGCCAACAGGGCCAACCCAGGTAAGCAGCTAGCTCCCAAAGACGCTAACTCATAGCGCACGTGACATGAGACCAGGGGTGTGGTGAACTTGGGGCTGACACTCGAGGGCTGCTCCCAACATTTCCTGGCAGACACAGACACTGTTATGACTAGCCAGCCAGCAGCCTTGTCTTCGCAGTGAGACCCCGTCAACAACTGCAAGGGAAAACAGGCCTTTCCTTGAGCCAGGGGAAGAGTCATGCCACAGCTATAGAGGTTTCAGCTTGGGAAAACTGCAACACATTTAAGGGATCGAGGTAGAAGCCAATCTTGGGAAATCCCAGGAGGACCTAGAAATAAATGTGGTTCAGTGGGCCCCCCTGAAGTCAGTATCTCACCCCTGGCACACAGACTTCAAGCTATAAAAGTAATTCTAGACACTTCCCTTTGCACCCTACCTCTTCCTTCGGGGCATAGGAAACCTTAGAGACTCCCAGGCCTACTCAGGATTGAGCCAGAGAATTCCGTGGGCAAACCTATGGGAGGATGCCTTCATCACTCACAGATAGTAGGGAGTGACCCATTTTGCAGAGGGCATTGAGATTTCTAGGTGATAAATAACTGCCGAGGTTTATCCAGCTAAGTTGTGGTGGTGATAGTCGTGATGGCGCTGGTGGTGGTGGTAGTGGTGGTGGTAATGGCCTGTGGCTTGAATCCGCACTTTCTGATTCAAAATTCCTTAAGAGGCACATTAACATCTAATAGAAAGGGGGACTGACTTCTCCCTCGGATTTAGCCTCTGCCCAAAGGAAAACAGAATTTCTTCCCAACCTTCTTTTCCTCAGTCAGAGGCACATAGAAGGAAATATCAGGGGTCACAACCCAACTTCCTCACCAGAGAGGAGGGTTTTTCCTTGTCTGAACCTGACTTTCATTGGGTTACAGTTCACTAATGGGGGTGGGGGGCAGTCATTGCATAGAGAGCAGAAGAGCATCAATGACCAATGTCTTCTGCTTCTGATGGCAGTTTTCTCAGGGCAGGCCCCTTGCACATAGTTTTCTTTCCTCCATTTTCCCTGGGGCTTTTTGTTCTCAAATAGTAGGGCTACCTGGGTGGGGCTCTTGATCCACCGTACAGAGGCAGGTTGGACCAGGGTCTTTCCTGCACAAGAGGAAGCCAAGCCCTTTATTCTTTGCTTGTTTTCACCTCACATGACAGCCTCCTATCATTTCAACAGCCCAGATAATGGGGGTGGGTAGCCTTGGCAGCTAAGCAGTAGGCATTGGTGATAACAATATGATGGTTTTTTTTTAATTCTTTCTTGTTTCCTTGTCACTGACACTGGTGGGTGTGTTTTGAATTGGCTTTCCAATGGGACAGAGGGTGGGTGTTAGTATAGGCTAAGGCTTACGTAAGCCTCTTGGCCTACCTTAACCATGCTACAAATCCTTTTCTAGAGGAGCCCCAATTAGTGACTGTTTTCTAAGGTATTTGGTCATTTTTCTTCTGTGTTCTGTGTTTAATATATTTAAAACAAAACCTGGAGGAGAGAAGAGGTGAGAAATAGAATTTGAGCCCTAAAACCCAAACTCAGTTGTGAACCCCTAACAATAGCACCAGCCATGACCACTGTTAGGTGTTCAGTAAATGTTTAGTTTTACAAAGAAATTTAGGTGCCTGTGAATCATTTTTATGTTTCTTCATCTACAGAGCCCATTCATTTTCACATTTTCTAATCAATTAGTCCAAGAATCTCTTCTACCTTGTCTTAGCAACTAATAATTGCTATTTAGCATATGCTAATTCAGTTGCCATGTGAGGCAGTGACATTTCTAAACCAAGCAAGCCATAGGCTATACTGAGTTATTTTCATTCACTAGAATCCAAGATAAACAGTGCATCCTTTGCCTTTTGACAGCAATTGTTTTTTCAGAGGAATGTTTTCTAGAGTAATGTGGCTTGAAAAATAAAATTATGACAATCAGAAAGTTTTGTACACCAAAGAGGAGTGGACAATGCAGAGTTGAAAGGAGGCGATGAGTCACACTGCAGTTTGGAAAACAATCCCTAAGACACACTTGTACGATGCCAACTAAAGAGACATTCAGCCAAAGGATAACGGTTTCATCTGGTCTGAGTTTTTGGCACCATGTGAAATTATTTTCTAGGATCAGTGCTTCCTACATGAAAGAAGTATCCTTTATATGCAAAATTATATAAAACTAAAAGCATTTTTACAAGTATTTTGTTCTATAGCAGTATCATAAGAGTGCCAGAAGCTTCCTTTGATTTGAAACACTACCTTCAGTTAAAGTTGTGGAGTTAGAAAGATTTCATCTAGTGATTTGTGTTGTCTTCATAAGTTGTTGAACAAAATTTGCTGAACAGAATTTATTTTTCTAAAAAATTGTGAATAGCTGAAGTCTACCAAGCAATCACTTTTATTATTTAGGTGATACTGCATAACTGATTCAACTCAACTTTGTTCTTTTGACCTATTGTTTGATGTTGTATAAATACAAGTTTAATTAAGAGGAAAGAGGTCAGTCCTGTAAAATTACCTGTGAATGTATAACTGATTAATCTACTGCATAGTTTTTCATAAGTCTATTAAATTTGCTAAGCCTTAGCTTCCTCATTTGCCAAAGTAAGGGAGTAAGCTAGAAGGCCATGTTGGAGGTCCATCTTTGTTTTATTCCTCTTTCCTTATCTTTCTTTCACTTGTTTTACTTGGGAAAAGAAGTCTGTATTTTATAGTTGCTAACCAGTAGCAACTATTACATTTACTCCTTTTACTCAGATGCTTATTTTCATCTTTCCTAGTTTATTGGCTCTTATTGTAGTAACAACAAAATGTGGATGAAATGCTTCATGTGTATGAAATAACTTCAGTGAGAGCCTTATTCTTCTCTAACCTACTGTGTGCCTTGTAACAGGGAATCTGTGCTTTAGCATTATGTAAGGGCTGGTAGACATTTGCTCTATGCTGTGGAATGTAAAGAAGGGGTTATGTACCGTGGAAAACCTTGTAATTTTTATCAGATTATGTTTTGCCTACAAGAAAAAATATATAAAACTGAGTCCTCAGGTATGTCAGTCTGAACATACATTCTTTGAAATATCATTTCCATGTTTAAAGTTACTGCTGAAATGCCTTTTAAAAAATATGTAGTTCTAGTTTGCACATTGTGGTAGTGTGTCCCTCAGTAATCCTCACCTCTCCCATTAAATGGGGTGGACCAGTTATTCCCAATAGGATACTGTAGGAATGGTGGTGTGTGACATCTGAGGGTAGACAATAAGAAGACATGTGGCTTCCACGTTGTGCTCTCTGGAATTACTCAGGAGGAAGTTAGTCACCTGCCATGAAAACACTATCAGCTGTACAAAAGAGGACACTGGGAAAGGAGCTAGGCCTCTCCCCAACAGCAGCATCAGCTTGTCAGTGGTTGAATGAGCTACCTGGGAAACAGATCCTCCACCTCCAGTCGATCCTTCAGATGACTGCTGAATATGTGATATGAAACATATTTTTAAAAAATAAAATAAAGATTAATTGAGGGAATCATCAATTATATTGTCCCTTTGAATTTCCAGACAGAATTCTGAGACAGCCTGACCCAGAACCACCCAGCACCCTAGAATTCCTGAGCCACAGAAACTGTGTGAAATAATTGTTGACAGTTGTTTTAAGCTGCCACTTTTGGGTGGTAATTGTTATGCAGCAACAGATAATGAAAACACAAATTGAAAGAAAAATGTAGTGGGTATTAAATTTTTTGGTCACTCATATGGGGAAAAATGTTCTTTGTTTTTTTGTAACAACTTAATCTCTATTTTACTTTATTTTTTAAATATGTTTTTATTGATGTCTTTAGGGAGAGAAGAAGGGAGAGAGAGAGAGAGAGAGAGAGAGAGAGAGAGAGAGAGAGAGAGAAACATCAACGAAAGCAAACATCTATATGCTGCCTCCTGCACACCCCCTACTAGAGATTGAGCCTGCAACCTGGGCATGTCCCCTGACCGGAAATGGTACCATGACCTCTTGGTGCATGGGACGATGTTCAACCACTGAGCTACACCAGCCAGGCTTAATCTCTATTTTAAACTTTAATATGTCTTATTATGGGAAAAAAGAACCTTAATCCATTCTGGGATAATTCAGTAACTTCAGTTAATTTTTCTTCACTTTCCCATCTGCCTAGGAGTGGCACCTATGATCTGGGGATAGTGACTTACCTAGTGTTGTGGTTTCAAGAGTCTTATTCCTGGTCTTTAAATGCCCTCAGTGAAAAACGTAAGTGGCTATTGGTGTATTACCAATAAGAGGTATAAAGTTAAACTTTCAATATTCTTTCTAGGTCAAATGTTTTTCCTTATCTTATCAGCTTTAATATTTCAGTAAAATCCAAAGTAATTGTACAGGGAAACAGAACAAACCAATAAAGTCCCACTTAAAATTCTGTGGCTTCTTGTGGAGTTGGAAGGCCAATGTTAATTTAAATGTGTGGACTGCTTTGAAAGTCCTTCCCTTTGCTATGTGAAATGGGCTACCCGTGAAAGTTTATTAATACCCCAAAGCTATTCTGGAAGGGCAGAAAGAAAAATAAGCTATTTCAGTATTGGTTGATGCTTTAAAGTGAATGATTATTTGGGAAGCTTTATGCTGGATACAATAAACTGCCTTCAATATGCTAAAACAATTTTATTTTTACTTGCAACTCCCTGGAATAACTACCATTGTTCTCCCCTTCAGTCAGATAGAAGTGAGTGTGTTGGATAAGAATGGTCAATAAAACACATCAGTGACAGAAATGGGGATTATTAGCATCCAGAAATGCAATTGCCATATAGTGAATCACATGCTTAGATAAATACAATGTAAGACTCCTAAAGATAAATGAATTATGACAGTGGATCAGGACAAATGCTGCAAGGTGGCATGTCCCTTCACATAGTGTACCTCAGACATGACCAAAATTGACCCTTACGTTACATCTCATTTGAAGACTTTCCTTTTGCTTCTTAGCCTTTGTTTCAGAACTTTAAGTTGACTTTCATTATGTTCCATGGCCAGTGATATCTCCAGGTTTAGGCCATTTCATCAGTCACAGCCTAAGACACGTTTCTGCGCACAGCTCCTCTTCAATTTTTATCACAGCAAGAGGAAGCAATTCACTTGTTAGCCTCTGTAATTCTCATATAAGCCGAAGGGTAAAAATAATACATTGGAAGACACTAATGTGAAATTCTCCCTTATCGTAGGGGATAGAATTTCATGGCCCATTTTTTTCTTTTGATTTTTGTTGTTGTTGTTGCTATTTCTTAATTTCAGGGTCATTATTACTTACAAAAAAAGGTCTGAATCCACAAACTCTGTTACCACGAAGCCTGTATATATGTATTTATCTTTATGCCTCACATATTTTCTGTGTATTTTAGGTTGTGTTTTTTAGGGGGAGAGGGGAGTTGCTTTATCATTTTATAGTATGGGTTTTTGATTTATTACATACTTTTTGGTATGTGAAAGCAAGTCATAAAGGAATATCATAACATAGTACAAAAAGTGATGACAGATAGAAAAATAATATTAAATCCTAAAATAAAGATTAAATGAAAGAAAAATTAAGAAAGACCAGTGTTATTGTAAGCAACTATAACCAAGGCCTTAAAACGAAATGATTCCCATCGTAGTTCATATATGAAATCAGTTTGAAAAACAAACATGAATCCTGATGTTTGAGGCAAGGTGAAAAGCAGAGAATATGAGGAGGACAGTGAGTGTAATTATTGTAGTAACAAGTGACACACTGAATTGAGGGACCCATCAATTATCTTGTCCCTTTGAATTTCCACAGCAGCATTAGGGACTCTCAGTGAAATGTATCCTTGGAGACACAGTATATTCTATTTAAAGTTAAGAAATTTTGCTCTGTGAACAAGGACATCCTATTCCCCCAAATAATTTTCTGGTATTTTAGAATCTCAGGACATTATTCTGCTTTGAAATATTTTTATTCTTTATTGGCTGTTATTTGGAGACATGTGGACTTGCTATCACAAAGTCTATGATAGACTTGCTAATCAGAAAAGACTTCCCTTATCTTCTAAACCATAGTCTTAAAATAGCATTTTTATAGTATAGAAAGACACTCTGTCAACTCTGTTATTTCTATCATCAATATCTAAAGAATCTGTTGAGTGACATTATTTGTCACCATACAAATCGTATAGTTACCCAACAGTACATACCTTCCGGATGAGGGAATCCCGGTTCCCCGCAGCTTTCAGGATATATATATCCTGAAAATAATGGTAGATACCTGTCAATTATACATTTGTTCAAAACCATAGAATGTACAACACCGAGAGTGAACCTTAATGTAGACTGTGGACTTAGGTTGAAAATGGTGTATTAGTGTAGGTTTATCGGTTATAACAAATGTACCACTCTGGTCAGGGGTGTTGGTTGGTGGGGAGACTATGTGTGTATTTGTGGGAGGGCGGGGGGAGATGGGAATGGAAACTCTGCTTAATTTTGCAGTGAACCTGAAACTGCTCTGTAAAATAAAGGCTATTGAAAAGTTAAAAAAAAATAAAGATTTCTGAGGGAACAAAAGGAGGAAATATCAAATTGTCCTTAGACATCTCACAGCAGAATTCAGTATCAGAGACAATGTAGCAATATCCACACTGTTCTTTTAGAAAAGTTCAGCCCAGTCAAATTGCCACTCAAGTTTAAAGATAAAAAGCATTTTTAAATAGGAAAGAAGTCTGAAAATAGCACCCATGAGCCTTTCTTGGGGAAAAAAATCTACTTGATGCTAAAATTATAGACAACTAGAGCTAATTAAAGAACTCAGCTATTGGAAGGTCATTGTAAAAAGCTTTGGATCCATCTTAATATAGGACTAAAAATAACACTAGAGAGAATGTGGTCAAAAACAAAAAGCAAGGGTTACGAACTCTAATTAAAAAAAATACTGAAAACAAACAGAAAACCAAACAGTAGGTTTAGAGGGAGGATGGCAGCATTGCTGTTCCCTGTTTCATAGCAAGGCATCCAGTGATACTGTCAACAACTGAATAAGCTACACACACACACACACACACACACCCCAACATCTTCATGGTCTTCATGGGGGAAATTTCTTACTTAAAAGGATATTTTAGAAATCAATATCTTGAATAGTGAAGAAATATTTTTGTAAAAATTAACAATTCCTTCCCTGGACAGGTAGCTCAGTTGGTTAGAGCATTATCCCATTATGTCATGGTTACAGATTAGATTCCCAGTCAGGTCACCTACAAGAATCAACCAATAAATGCATAAATAAGTGGAAAAACAAATCAGTGTTTCCCTCTCTTTCTTCCTTCCTCTCTATCTCTAAAATTAATAAAATGAAATAAAAATCTTTAAAACTTAGCAATTCATTCTGTTTCACTTCATTTTCTTTTTATTCTGTTGAATCAAGGAACATTAATCACTTCTCATTTTTAAAACACCATTTATAGCATCATCTCATTTTTTAGCAACTGATTTTTCCCCTCTTTTTGTATAACTTCTGTGATTTCTTCTATGTAGATGTTCACCCAATAACATTGGCTATTTCTGTTGATATTCTAGGTGATTTGTTGCTGTCTTTTATATTTTGTTTTTTAATATAACAACAAAGTAATTACTCAGTTATAAGTTATATTTGTTAAGTAGAAGAATAAGTATTTGAGGATTTTTCACTACAGTAATGCATGAGATTGTAATATTCTTGAAAAAAAGAAAGGTCTGCATTATATTTATGTTCTTCATGACATTGTGCACAGACCAAATGCTCAATAAATGTTTCTTAACCAGAATTGTACAGTATTTTCTCTATTTAGACTTAAGAATAACCAGAGAGAAAACACCCTGAGAAATCATCATGCAAGTCTCCTCTAAAGAGATTCCCATTGAATTTCATTTGTTGTGTCTCCTCAAAGCACTTCAGTGTGTTCCCAGGCTAAGACTAACCCCTGGATAACCGTCTTTTGGAGCTACACTCAGACAGTTATTTTACCGATTTGTTCATTACTTCATTTGAGCACCTCTTATGTGTAAGTACCTTTCTGTGTTGTACATACAGCAGTGAGCAAAAGAATGTTCCTATCCTCAAAGAGCTTACATTTTAGCAAGTGAACACAGACAAGAAGTAAATAAGTATATAACTTCTCATATGATGATAATACTATGAAAAAATACTATAGGTAAGAGAAGAATAATGACAAGGCAGGGGATATAGGGTGGTCACAGAAGGCCTGATAAGCTGATATTTGACCAGAGACATTAGTGACTTAAAATTGAGCAAGACATATGGATATCTTTCGAGGATCCTTTCAGACAAAAGGTTGGTCAAGTGCAGAGTCAAGGGTTGATCATAGGTGTTGACCTAAGTGACAGAATGAATGGAGAAAGCATTTAATGAGATGAAGACAGATTTAGCCAGATGGGTGGGACAGGGGTATATGGGACATTAAGAGTTCATTTTAGCTGTATTTAGTTTGAGGTGCCCTTCAGGCATCCAAACTGAAGGTTTGAGTAAACAATCAGGTAGATGAATCTGGAAGCCATAGTACATGTTGAGTTATATGGGACTACAGGTCAAAGGACATGTATAATTAACTTAAAAATATATATAGAGCCAAATATATAATCTTAATGTATCACAGGTTAAAATAATCATAAATATTTCCCCTTAATAAATAATCCACTGATTTTGAGAAATATAAGATAAATTGCAAAAACAGTTTTCTTTGTAAGCAATTTATTCTTTCAATTTGTGTCCAAGAAGAAAAGCTCCTGGGTCAGAGCTATGGTGTGGTTTTCTTTCTGCTGGTCATTTGAAACAACAAAGGCTAGGGCTTGTCAAAATAAGGCTTTACTGAGTGGAGGTAAGAGCCTTTGCACCACTGTACCCTGTGCTTGCTGGCCTGGCAGGACACAGTGTCCTGCGGTCAAGCATAAAGGCCATGAAGGTTGAAGAGCCACTGCATCGTTGGAGCCAGTGCTCTGAGAAGCAGGTTACTACTGCAGTGGGTTTTCAATGCAGCCAGCATAACAACAAAGACATTCTGCCAGTTAGTGAAGGATGGAGGGCTGCAGGACAAGCCATGCCAAGACTCAGCAACCATGGCTCCTAGAGAACAGAACATTCCATGCCCTCATCCCTTTTGCCTCATATTCCTCAATTGCTAATGTTTCATGTTGATGCTAGTCCCCAACAGCTTACCCACAGCCTCAGTGACATTTCCTCCTTCTCTCTATCCCTTGGGTTTAACTAACACTGAAGTAGAGAGATCAGTGGATTTCAGTTAGGCTCAGCATTGTGCTCCCTGGCCCAGTTCTATCCTGAGCAGCAGCCAAAACTTGAGATGTTGTGGACATTCAAGCAATGTGGCACACTTAATTCAGAATATGGGATATTCTAATTCTTCCTGTCTAGAAAATGAGCATCATATCTATATGCCTCATAAAGATGCAAGGATGTATGTATCATAAAATTGTCGTCACGAGGATGTCTAAATAGAGGAGATAAAGTATAAATAGGCATTGCTCATTTAGGATCAAGAAACTATACATTACATCCAGAGTGCAGAATTTATAAGTAAACCCTAAATGTAAACTGAGGTTTTCATGTCTCTTGAAGATCTCAAAGTTGATTCAAACTCAGATCCTCCCATTCCATAGTCAGTGATAGTCCATCATCTTCCCCCATGATGTTCATCATGGGCCCCTCTACCCCTTATACCTACACCCACTTGCACAATCTCTCTTTCCCACCATATCTAGCCACACTCCAAACTGAACCCCTTCACTGGTTTTTCACACACACATACACACAAAAGACTCATTCACACAAAGCATCTGTCAAGTTTAGTAGCTTTTCTAGAGATTTGAAGGGGAACAGGGAGGGGGTCCATTATATACAACATGCTGTTGGTCACCTCACTGGCTTTCTCCCTCCTTTCTTCCCCTCTTTCACCTCCAAGGCCAAACATAGTCTTTTTGTGTTCATAGCAAGTCTGGTTCTAACAGCAAGTGTAGCTTCTCTGGACTGTCAGCAGCCTTGTGCACTCAGTCATAAACCTAACATTCTTCTTACCTTGTACTTGCTTTGAGTCTCACTGAACTCCAATACCTCATGGATCCACCAGACTTCTATGCTCATGGGTATTATAATCATCATATGAAATGGAGCCTCAAGGAACACAGACACAGGTATTGCACACATCTCCTCTGCTCACACATGCTCCCTTGTCCCATTGGATTTTACTGACAGAGCACAAGTTCCAAGATAAGATATTAAGAATCTCAAGATGGCAGCAGGAGGGCATTAAGCCAAGGGTATGAAACACTTCTGAGTGTGGTGGCCTCTGTGCTGCTCCAATAGCATGCCCATGAAGCAGCAGACCCTGGAAGTCGGTCTTTGGTCCAAATCAAGCCTTCAAATTTCTGCAGCCCTGACTGATATCTGATTGAACTGTGTGCGATTCCAAATCAGAAATACTCAACCAAGCCTGCCCTAATATGTGATCCATGGGGACTGTGAGAGATAATAAGTATATGTTATGCATGAACAAACTAGTGATATGAGTCTCAGTAAAATTCAGATTCATAGATTCTAATTCAGGGCCAGGTTTTAGCCAAGGAATATGCATTTTAGCAGTAATCTCAACCATCAGGAAAGTGCATATCAAAACCACAATGAGATAGCACTTCATACCCACTAGGCTGGCTATATATAAAAACGATAGATAGTAACAAGTGTTGACAAGGATTTGGAGGAATCAGAATCTTCACAAGTTGCTGGTCGGAATGTAAATGGTGCAGTCACTTTGAAAACAGTCTGGAAGTTCCTCAAAGGGTTAAACATAGAGTTACCAGATGAGCCAGCAATTCCATTTCTGGATATGTACCCCAGGGAATTTAAAAGGTGTCTACAAAAAATATTGTCTACAAATATTCATGGCAGCATTATTCATATTAGGCCCAAAGTGAAAACAACCCAAAAGTCTGTTAACTGATGAGTGGATAAAAATAATATATGGTACATCTAAACAATGGAATATTATTGGGTAATAAAAATGCAATAGTGATACATGCTATAACATAGATAAATCTTGAAAACACATGCTAAGTGAAAGAACTCAGTCATAAAAGATCACTTATTTTAAGATTCCATTTATATAAAATGTGCCCAGTAAGCAAATCTATAGAGACAGAAGGTAGATTAGTTATTGCCTGAGCTGAGAAGGTTGGAGAGAAATGAAGAGTGACTCCTAATGGGGAAGAAGTTTCTTGTGGGAACGATGAAAATGTTCTAAAATTGATTGTGTTGATGATTGTACAACTCTGTGAATATGCTAAGAACCACTGAATTGTACACTTTAAACAGGTATGCTATGTAAATTGTCTCTCAACAAAGCTATTATACAAAATAATAATCTCCCCATGATTCCAATTTTTACACGAGAAATTCCACTCTAGGCTTTTAAAGTTGATATTCATTTAAAATGAAAAGCATAACTGTAATAATTCTAATTCATTATTGTCTTACTATGTTCACCATTTACACCTTTCTAAAGAGAAAATACAGCATGAGACAAATGAGGAAAAACTTGGGGTAAAACATCTTTAACTTTAGTCCCGAATGACTTTTAACCCATCCAGCTTTCTTGGCAAAGAACAAAAATAATGAGAGTAGCAGGAGGGATTGAAATGAACTCTTGAGACGAGAACAAGTGTGTCAGAAAGAGAACAACACTAATAGCCCCTCTTCAGTCTGTAAAGAGGAACTTTAATTTCTCCATGAAGTGGCTTCTTTGCTTCTTGTTAAGATGCCCTGTCCAGGGCTGGCCACCATGAGCGTTATTAATTTTGCTTTTTCTGTGATGTAGAGTCTCTTCTCTTAGCTGGGATCTGATGACAAGAAACAGGATGCACCTTATAATTTCAGTGAAGGCAGTTTTTATTCTGATTTGGCCTCTGTTGATGCCTAGCATTTCACCTTTTCTCTGTAGAGCTTGAAAACACAGTAATTATTTAATTGCATGGGTTCTATTTGTCATTTGCAGGGTTTGAGCTCTATTGAAGCCAAAGCTGAACCTGCAGGCAGAAAACAAAGACTTTGCTCTAAAGAGCTTCCCTCCTGCGGTGTGCACAATCCTCCCTTTCTCTTACAAAATGGGGAAGATAAAAAATGCCCAGCCTGTATTCCTTCACCATAAGATCTGAACTCTTCAAAAGAAATTATCATCTTAAATTTGGTGTCTATATAATGTATAGAAACACTTGCATTTATTTCTCATGTAACTCATGAATTAAGAATGGAATAATTTCAGGACTTCAAAAATCCTTTTTAAACATCTAAGGTGACCAATATCATTTTAAGAACTATAAAGTGGAGTTGTAAATAGGGAGCAAAGCAGATTCTCATGATTACACTGGTTATACAAAAGATTTGTTATAGATTCAGAGGTTATAATATATGCAACTGTATTCATAATCAAGATTTCAACTGGGAGGAATAAAAAGCTTGGTTTCAGCCCAAAGCACCTCCCAGGAAGGGACTGCGCATTATTTATGTTAGCACCAAGCCCAGAGTGCGGTGTATGGCCTGGAGCATAGCTGATGCTCAGTAAATGGCATTTGCAGAATTGCCTTGAGAACATTCCTAGTCCCCTTGGCCAGCCCCCTTTTTGCTTTCATTTATCCCAAATCACTATTCTGCAGGTGGCTTTAAGTATTGCCTTGTGTGGCCTTGTCTGTGACATGACCCCTGCACAGCAAGATGCGTTATAATGGGGCCTCACTCCTTCCGTTAAGTGCTGTGTGCCATGAATTGCAAGGTATCAAGATCATGTTTTAGAGATGACTAGAATTTACCAAATTTTCAAACTGTCTCGATTGAAAAGGGGGCATATCCATCCCCCAAAAGCTGTGTCCGATCAGTTCCATTTAGCAGTAGTGCCATTCATTTGAGAAAAATGTTTGAGTTCTTCCCAGTTCTGTTCTAGGAAGCTTACTCTAGAGCTCATGGGAGAGCCTGGTGAGATGGAGAGGTGAGTAGGAGGGAAGCTATAGAAAATAAAGAACACAAAATCCCAGGAACATGTCCTGCTAATTGATAGGTTTAGCCAAGAGCACTGCAGTGGGCTATAGGCTCTTTTATATGAGACCCTCATGAGTCTCCATCAAATGGGAGAGGCCTGAAGAGTGCCTGCTTTTCTGGGGGAACCTAAATCTCCAGTAATGGAAAAATATACCACCACCTCCTTAGTAAGAGAATCAAGTGAGTTGTGTTGGAATTTTAAAAGTCATATCCCTTCTTTTTATTCATGAAAACATGCTATAATGTTGCCACTTAATTCTAAAGAAATTCTATTTAAGTGAACAGGAATAAATTAGCATAATTTAATTAAAAAATATCCGCTCTTTGTTTTAAAAGCATATTGAAGGAAGCAAAAACAGTAATAAATCATGTTTTTATCACCATGGAACTTGGGTTTCTAGAGGTAAAAGTCTAGTCTTTGTATAGATACCCATATCATACTTTGAACCCTCTAGGTCCATTCTGTTGTAGATGACAAGATTTCATTCTTCTTTATGGCTTAGTCATATTCCATTGTACATATGCACCACTTATTTTTTTTTTTAATTCTCATCTGAGGATATGTTTTTCTTTGATTCCAGAGAGGAAGGAAATGGGCGGCCAGGGAGAGGAGAGAAAAAGCCTGGGATCGAACCCGGAACCTAGGTATGTGCCCTGACTGGGAATCGAACTTGCCACCTTTCAGTGTACTGGACAATATTTCAACCACACTGGCCAGTGCACACCACTTTTTTCTTCATTCATCTATTGATGGACACTTAAGTTGCTTCCAAAAAGCATGTTCTTTACTTGTTTTACAATTTCTTCTTTTCCAGTGTCACTTAAATGTTATCCTTAATTTTATCAGAACATCCAAGAAGTTCCTAATTACTCTTTTCTTGACTTTGTTTTACCCCCATTCAACTCTACATGTGTCCGAACGAGATTTCCTTTTTTTTTCTACTTGTGACCTCTCAAATTCTCATTTCCTTACTTTGATTATTCAGATCTTTTATTTTTAATTTTTTAGACTTATTAGTAACTCAGTTATTGATTTCTTGGAGTTATCTACCCAGGCAATACCGCCTGTTCTGAATAGTGTCTTTTTTTTTTTAAACATATAAAAGTTATAAGAATCAGAGAGGAAGGGAGAGAGAGAGAGAGTTAGAAACATCGATGAGAGAGAAACATCGATCAGCTGCCTCCCGCACACTCCCCACTGGAGATGTGCCCGCAACCAAGGCACATGCCCTTGACCGGAATCGAACCCGGGACCTTTCAGTCCGCAGGCCGACGCTCTATCCACCGAGCCAAACCGGTTACGGCTAGTGTCTTAACTATGTGATGATTCAGTAAGCAGTGGTTTTTCTCAGGCCCCTCAACTGCATCAGGTTTCCATGACAACACAGCTTCCATTGATAGTTTTAACTTTTGTAGATCTGAATTCCAAGGTGTCCCACATCCCTCACCCCGTCTTTCTCCATTACTGTACTTCAGTGTCATATTTCACTGTGGGATGTTCTGTAATTTTATCCATATGTCTCTAAGCTCAGGTGTTTTGAATATGCAAATGAGGTTCTTTTTATACATAAAATTAATTTTATCTAGTTTGGGTCATTTAGATTCTTGACAACTGTTGACAGAGATGTAGGAATACACTGGCTGAAATTACTTGCTTTCCAGTTTTTTCATACTCACACTGTCACATTCACATCCAAGGATAATTGATGGGTATGTCACCGTGTTCATTAAAATTATGACCCATCCTGTCATTTAGGAAGGATCTGTCATACATCCAGGAACAAACCTCTATTTTCAGCCCTTTATGACTTTTCTATTCAATAATTATTGTGGCATGAGAAGCCCAAAATGTCTCTCAGCAATTTCCCCACTCTCTTTCTAAAGGGTAGTGTCTAACTTTAATTATTTCTCATTCTGTGAAGTTGGGAATGATATTGGTTTAGTGTGTTTTTTTCCCAATAAGTCACATGAATTCTGTAGCATTTTTGCCTCTTTGGAGTGTTCACATATACTTGGTAGAATTAATATTTGAAGATATGATGCAAATTGAAAAATCAAAAGAGCTACTGTATCAGTTTTTGGGGTGAGTGGAGGAAATCAACAACTGGGGGTGGGGACAAAGGGTCTTGAAACATATGTACATTGTCCAAAAATGAAATGAAATGAAATGAAATGAAATGAAATAAAGCAAGAGATTCAACAGGATTCCTTCCAGCAGCCTCACAAAAAGATGCTTGAAAAGCTAGCAAGTAGAGGGGGCTGAAGAAGTAAATCAAGGTTGACAAAAAAAGGGAATTGTGAGTGGAAAGTTCTCTTAGGCACAACTTCTGCTTTTTATGACTTTTCATTTTAATTGAGGAATCATGCTCTCTAGCCTGATGGCATCAATTAATGTGACCCTTTCCTCGTTTTTGTCCCCAAAGGGTCTACTGTATTTCTGCATCACTCTCCATATGTATAGCCACCATAATACTCAAGTTCCTAATTCCCTCACCACTATGTTCCTCCCATTGCCTCTTAGCTTTCCCCACATCAGCCATTCTCTGCTCCTCCTCTTCAGTGTTGTTAAATGAGATAATGCTTATATTGCTTAAAACAGTGTCTGGTATGTAGTTAAGTGCTCATAAAGGTTGGATACCATTATTCATTCCTCCAGTCAAACTTTCTTGACTGGAGGAATGAAAACATTTCTTTTGTTATATTATCCACATAATTGTGACTCTTGGTGAGTCCCTACTCCAAACCCAAAATCTTTGGCTGGACAGCTGAGGCTCATTCTTAACTGGCGAGCATGTGTCTCCTGCTTAGGTCTTAATCATCCCTGCTCTGCTAACATTTCTATAATCCTAGCTAACATATATGCATCATCATCTGTATTTCTCACACCTATACATGCAGTAGGTATTATCATCCCAATTTTACAGATTAAGAAATTAGAAAGGTTAAGCAATTTATTAACAATGACCTGGCCAGGACATAGCTTAGTCAGAGCTTGAACTATGCAACCTCAAAGCCTATGATGGTCCACTGGACTCCTCACACCACTAACTGAAAGACCTTCACTCCAATCTATACCCTCTTTGGACACCGCCCCCCCCCCCAACTTTTTTTGACTAGTCACAGGGACATCAACCTTTCTCTCTGTTAATCCTCTGAGGCCACAATTATGCTGTCTTCTTATATATTTTTTTTCTATATTGGATGTCCATATTATCACTTCAATCATTTAGTCCCTTCTCTATGGCAGAGGCTGGTGTATCTTTCTTTTAATCGTCATAGTTGTCTGGACTAGCACTTTGAGTGGAAGTTTATAAGAAGTATGTGAGCAAATGAGCAACACCAGAAGCATTGGGCTTTCAGCTGGGTTTTTTGTTTTGTTTTCTGAAAACTTTTTAAGGAGGAGGTTCCTGCTAAACTCAGTGACTAAAAATGAGGAGAGAAATGCTAAAGCGCTGAACCAAATCTTCTGTAGCCTTAACCCTGGGCATTCTCACAGGAATCACCAGTCCGGGCTGAATATGCTATACATGGCTGGCTTCCCCGAGCTTCGGAGCCACATGTGACCAAAGAAACTGGAGGAAAGGTCTATGGGATGCTGGCTTTCTGTCTGTTCCCAGGACTGTTACGGGGGGTGAAAAGGACAGGTCCACTGTGCAGGAGCACCCACTCCCCTGCAGATCTCAGTTGAGAATAGAACTGAGACTTCATGAATAACTGGACTATGAACTGAAAAGCAAACCACTCAGCCATGAACTTTGTTTCCTACCTGCATGAATTGATCTTCTCTATAGTCTTATCTCTACGTAAATGTCACTGTATCTAAGATATGCCAGAAAATAAAGCCTATGAGAGGTGATTCTGGGTGGAGTTGGAAATGGCTATGTTGTCAGCACCAGAAAGCAAATGCAAACTTGTGGTGTGAAGGTAATGTATGTGATTGAATGTATTGGAGAGATTTTAGTGGCATGCAAGGCCATATCTGCCATCCAAGGGTCCTTTGTATGCATGGGTATGTTCAGTTTGGTCCCCCAGTATTCAATAGCTGCCCGGAAGAGACTTACAGCAAGCTGCTGGTAACAGGGTCCAGGGCTCTGCTTCCATCCTCAAGGGCCAGAAGGAATCCTCACTAGCTTTCCAACTATGAGTCCAGATGTGTCCTTGAAAAGGAGAAGTGAGGAGGCCACGTGTAAACATTTGATGGTGTTAAGTCTCACCCCTTTCCGAGTGCAGGTTCTAACTTGTGACAATTAACTCCACTGGCTGTCAAGTTGAATGGACCCAACCAGACAGAAAAAAGAGAATGTGGATGGACCCACTTAAATGGTCAGAAACTCAGGAGCTGGTGTATGAATTTTGAAGAGAACTTGAATGCCTCCGATCATCAGCGTTGCTTTGCTTTCTGCTGCTGCTGCCTTGGTCCTTTGGAAGGTACAGTGAATGCTTTGGTCAGACTGCATGTGTTCTAAATCCCAGAAAAATTGGGTTTTATCTATGTATCATACACACTGTTGTGAAGAGAAATAAGAAATCTATCTTGCTTTTGTAGCTACAAATTCAGAAAAAGGTTTGACTGCACACTTCAACAAGAAAGATATTTATCATACCTGCTGCTTCTAACCTGCTACCTTCAGGTGCCTACCTAATCCTCTTGTAATGCTTTCTGTTCTCAGCTTTAATTTTTCCCTTTTGTAGGCTTACACTGGATCCCTCGTGTTATTGAAATGTTTCTCTGTGTGTTTATTTCCGAAGGATGTATAAGTAGTGTGAGGTATACTAATGAATACTAATGCCACTTATTCTATTTTTACTCACTCATAATTTTCTTTTGGTTTGCGCCTTTGTATTGGTTCATTTTTTTCTCTCTCTCAAAACCTCAGTTAAGTCTGTTAATCTCTTTTGTGTATGAATAGATCTCCAGTGGGAGACTTTGCCACCAATTTGAGGACTATAGCTTTTCAAGTTTCAGTACAGCTTCATGACTATGAGTAGTCCTAACGGATGTGTCAAATCCAAAGAAATATTGTAGGTTGCCTATTGTTTTTAGGACAAATTTTCAGGTGAAAATATACTTGATTATTTTAAATCACTGGATTCAAACTACACTATGAAGATTTCATTGTGATTCATTTATGAGAGAGGAAGGACTGTAACATACCATATTTGGGCTCTTGAATTGGCACCCCTCATGACTTTTTAAAAAATATTTTTATTTATTTTAGAGAGGAAGGGAGAGGGAGAGAGATAGAAACATCAAGAGAGCCAATCATGTGATTAGAGGGTTGGACTACTTAGAGCAGTGATGGCGAACCTATGACACGCTTGTCAGAGGTGACACGCGAACTCATTTTTTTTGGTTGATTTTTCTTTGTTAAATGGCATTTAAATATATAAAATAAATATCAAAAATATAAGTCTTTGTTTTACTATGGTTGCAAATATCAAAAAATTTCTATATGTGACACGGCACCAGAGTTAAGTTAGGGTTTTTCAAAATGCTGACACACCGAGCTCAAAAGGTTCGCCATCACTGTAACTAGTTCATAGGTTGATGCGCAACCACTGAGCCACACTGGCCGGGCATCCTCATGACTTTTTACATCACTATTCTCATATTCTTTTTATCATCCTTCAAAACTAGTTTTCAGTTATTTACTCTTTACTGAAGAAACACAGCAGGAAGTGAAGGTATTTTTTTTTATCAGCATTCATTCTTTTATCCCACCAACTTTTTTAAGGGTCATTATTTTTCTTCTGTATTTGGTTGCTCTTCACTTTAACTTTGAACACTACCAACCCAAAACGTAGGGTTTCCAGGCTGAGACCCATAACTCAGGGCAGTTGTGCACAACTAGTCAGGAGACAACTCAGCAAGAGATGAATGGTTCAGCAGAAGGACAATTACCACAGAACAAAGCAAAGGGGGAACTAAAGAGTCGCTATTATGGCTGCATTATATATATTAAACGAGGCAAGCTGTCCTAGAAGCATAGCTCTTCCCTGGCATCTCTCTGTGATGATTTATGATATGGTTACATTGAGTGTCCTTGTGGCCTCATATGCAGCAGACATTACTTTGATTTTCTTTTTCTCGAGCTTTATTTCATTCCACAGAGCACAAAGAAAGCCAGAGAGGTTCCTGTTCAATGCACCGTACTCCCTTTGAGCTAGGTCCCTTCCTGTTGACAGAGAAGGGGGAATTTGGGCTGACAAATTATATCTGGTAGGACAGTGATTAACAACAGTAGACTCTTCTCACTTTTACTGGAATACTACTCCTTACCGCTCCCCCCACCCTCCCCGACCAGTAACATAAGATACTTTTTCTTTCATATGTTTTTTTCCCAACTATAAAATTCAGAATATAACTATGCATTGAAATAATTTTTATTTCTTTATCTCTCCAACTGAGCCAGATATTTTCAAATACATCATTATATTATTTAAATTTCAACATACCTAAGAGATAGATATAATCACTAAATCCATTACAGAAGTTCCACACATCGCATACTTAGTAACGGGCAAAACCAGAATTCAAGCTAGAGCAGTCAGGGTTAAAGCTCAAAAGCCATATACTGTCCAGTACTTGATGCTAAAGTCTTGCTTAATTTGCCTATATGAGACACATCATGACTAAAAAGAAGGGATCTTCCATGCCAACAACTCATTCTGAGCACTCTTCCTTTAAAAACGCAGACTCCAATGTAATTATGTTTTTGTACTCTGGCCCTTAAGCTCATTCTTACCCAACTGAAGCATTATACTTAAGCACCAGGTTAAAGGAGGTCATTTTAGGACAAAAAGGAAGGGACTGTGCTTATTTTAACTGATATAGAAACATTTCAGGTCCAATTATAAGTCACTATTTAAGCCAAAGGAAAAAAAATAGTTATTGTTTTGA
Source organism: Myotis brandtii (assembly GCF_000412655.1). NCBI lineage: Eukaryota > Metazoa > Chordata > Mammalia > Chiroptera > Vespertilionidae > Myotis > Myotis brandtii. Next base: position 8,192,950 of record NW_005360124.1, on the reverse strand, counting down.
TGGCCTACTGTGACACTATGAAAGAAATCATCAAATCACACGATTCACAAAGAAAATGGCATCCTTTCACCAGTTGGATGATAGCAGCATATAATCAGAATTCTGAGACCAGATTTTTCCCCAGTTTGGAATGAAATTATGGGTCTGAGTCATGTTTGTTTTTCATTTCTTCTTTCAGCTTCAGAGAGGCTAGGCACTGGTTTAACATCTAAAGTTTCTGAGTTTCTTTTTCATTGAGTAAAAGAGAACATTTACATTTGTTTATTGACCCAGTACTAACCACTTCAATTAGTGTTATACTTGATACTTTAGCTGAGTTTTCTCATGTCTTAGATTGGATTCTTCTAGAGGCAGACCGGAGGCAAGCATTTGAGAACAAGTAATTTATTTGGGAGGTGATCCCAGAAAAACAGTAGAGAAGTGAGACGGGTAAGGAAATAAAACCAACCAAAGGTGTGTTTATGAAGCCAGTTACTACAGTGAGCAACTGTAGCTGGGTTACTTCACAAACCATCTGTGTATACCTGTTAAATTAGATAAATCCAGTAGTTGAGATCGAATGTGTATAAATGTATAGCAGGTTGACACTGTCATAATATACACATTGATTTTTATGGTATTTTGCAAAAACATTGTTCAGAAATAAACAAAAACTTTTACCTCACAACTGCATGGGTTGAGAAACATCAGTACGGAGCAGATGTTTCAGAGTTAACTTGCCCCAGGGGTGCTGGTACACCCAGGCAAGGCAGTATGTTAGTGCTGCTCCTGGAGGCTTTAATAACTCATCTCTCCCAGTCTGCTGTGCATGTGGGCAGAGGAGGCAAAGAAATGCAGGTGTTGGCTTTTGGAAGTTGGATAGAGCACCAACATTTGCCTCATTTTCTTTTAACTGAGAACAATACCAGTAAGTTATTCTAGAAATAATCATATGGCTAGGGCATGGAAACAAACTGGATCAGCAGGGCATTGGATATCCTCAGAAAGCATTCTTACTTCCTCTTTGATCTTGATATTTTCTTACCACCTTTGTAGGGATTCTCACATTATTGATATGATTATGACATAAATTCTCTTACTCCCTTCCCGACCACACATTTACGCACCATTTCTAGGGATTATTTGGGGTTTTAAGAGCATCCCCCCAGGGGTTTCTGCTTCCAATAGGATGATGGAAGCTCCTACTGTACAACACTCCCACAGATGAACATTTATTGACTTGAGCAAAATACACACAAAAAAAGTCTACATAGAGGCTCTGGAGAGTGATCAAAAGCAGGGAGATTTTGGAAAGGAGTCAAAACTTGGAAAAAGGCATGAGTGAAATTTCTGGTTTTACAGACTTAGCCTGTGTGCGTGATACAGGACAACTAAGGTGAAACAAGTTTATCGTCTGAGTATAACCATGTCTGCCCACTAAAACAAAATAATCAACACATTCAGAAAAATATTTCGAAATCCAGAATCTCAACAATATCACATCCATAAAGTCCAGGATATGATCCAAAATGATTTAACAATAACAATAAAAACAAAAACAAGGAAATGTCGCCCACAAAAGGTAATATACAGATATTAACTGAAAGATAACCCAGATGTTGGGTTTATCAGAAAGAACTTTAAATTAGCTATTGTAATTATGTCTAATGAGGCAAAGGAAGATATTTTTATAACAAGTGAAAAGACAAATATTCTCAGCACAAAAAATAGAAAATACGAAAAAGAACCAAATGGAAATACTAGAATACCTGAGGTTTTTAAAAAGGATGAACTTAATAGGCAGAAGGAAGAACACTGAGGGAAAAAGCATTGAAATTGAACACAGGTAAATAGAAATCACTCCAATTTTTCAAAATTTGTTGAAAGATAAAAAATTATAAATTGAAGAAGCTTACAAACCCCTAAATAGAATATATATAAAGAAAATCATGCCTAGTCACATTATAGTAAACCGATTTTAAAAACAAAGACAAAAAGAAAATCTCTACAACAGCCAGAGCTAAAGTGACACATTACATAGAGAGGAACCAGAGTTCTCATCAGAAAATAGAAAGACTGGAAGATAGTGGAATGATACCTTTAAAGTGCCAAAAGGAAAAAAAACAACCAATGTGACAATCTAAAACTGAATATCTAACAAAAAAGGATTTTTTAATAAGGAAAATAAAACAAAAATACCTTCAGATTAAATAAATCTTAAGGGAATTCATTTTCAATACAAGAAATGCTAAAAGAATTTCTGTAGCCTGAAGGAAAATGACAAAAGAAAAAATGTGGATCTTTGGGAAGGAATAAAGAGTATCAGAAATGGTAAATATCTTGGTAAGTAGAAAACTCATTTTCTATTTAATTTTAAAAAATAAATAGGATTTCTTAAAACAAAATATCAGAACACTGTCTTGTGATTTTAAAATGTATTTAAATACATTTTAAATACAACTATAGCATTAAGTTTCCCAGAATTAAAGAAACCCATATGATTTCAAGGTTTCTATGTTTTATATGAAGTAATACATATTAACTTTATATAGACTGTGAAAAGTTAAGGATATATACTATTGTCCCTGGAACAACCACTAAAAAATGCAGAGTAATAATACCAATAATAAGTTAAAATTGAATTTTAAAAATGATTCAAATCATTCCATTTATTATTGCCATCAAGGTCCATTCATATTGTCACAAATGGCAAGATTTCTTTTTTTTCTCATAAACCAAATATTGTTTTTGACAGGGAAATACATGTTGAAACTTTCTAAAAATGGAGAGCAATATAATCAAATGCCTGGGAAACCAGATGGAATATTTATTAATAAATTTTAAAAAGACCCTTTAATAACAAGATGCATTTAATTCTGTTCTATTTTAGATATTTGTCCAGAATATATAAAGTCTATTTATTAGTCATGGGTTTTTTTTTGTGAAGTACCCTCTGGAGCTGAATGTACTCAGACATGGGACCAAAGGTATTTCTTCTTTGTTACATACATATGCATTTTTAGCTTTACTTGAGGGAAATAGAGTTGAATAAACAGGTAATATTTTGAGCTGATAAAGTGGTTTGGAGAAAGCAGAGCTTTCCAGTCATTTCTTTCTGGATTTAAAGGGTTCTAAATATAAACCTTAGCAACACTGCTGGTCATCAGCATAAACAAGATAAAGTGAGCATCTTTATTAGTAACTAAAGTCCCATGGTTTGGGTTTGCACAGCACTCTGCAAGTGACCTTCTGATATACTGTTGTTTATGTTTGCACTTTAAATTTTATATTAGATGGAAAATGAAAAACATGTGCATCACATTATATTTTCACACAGTGGGAGCATAAGGAAGAACTTCCTTACAATGAGATATCCATGCGTGTGTCTTGTGATGATTTACCAGCTGTCAAGCATTTGCGAGGTGGTAGGATTTTAGATCTCTGTGGCTCTGGGTGCTTCTTCTAAAATTTTGAATTCCTAGTTTGTTTGACTTCAAGATAGAGGTTTTTCACTGTTGCATTATAAATGTTTATTTCCTCACTGTCTTCTACGTTCTCTACCCCCAACACCTCTGCTCTTCATGTCTAGTTGTCTTTGTCCCTGGGGACATTTGATCATCTCTCTCTCTCATGTCTAGTGCTTTTATGTTACTGCACTAGCCCCATGCTGGACAAGAAAATCCAGAAATGTCTAGCAGAAGCAGCAGGAAGCAAGGGACATAGGAGGTGAGCAATAAATAAAAGTGGCTTATTTTATCCTCAAAGTGTGCTGGACTAAGGAAAGTGATAGAAGAAAGGCTCTAAGTGGGACACCTGGGCCTTGTAAGTACTCATCAGTCACTAGTGAAATGGGAGTCATTTGCATGGAAGGGGCTGTCTTCTGCAAGGTCATCTTCCAACCTTTCATCTTTTCACCTTTTTACAGACACTTGCTGCTCTCATGCTGCTTCCTGGTCATCTGGCTTTACTCACTGACAAAACTTATGTATACTATGTTCTCTTCTCTCAGAAGCCGTATCTCTGATGTTAGCTACCATGACAGACAATGCTGGCAAGAGAATGTATGGTTAATGTGTTATCCTTTTACAGGTAACACGTTGGCCTCACAGGGAGGGGTCTTATTATAGTCACTCTGCTCTCTGAAGGGCAGGCCAATGAGGGAGGCATTTGGAAGCCCTCTAGTGACCCCTGATTGCATCAGGCAGGCAGCTGCCCATCCTGCCTACTTTTAGGTCCCAGTTGGAGGAGTGTACCATTCCTCTGCCCATCATTGCTTCTCTTGTCCTCTCCCAAGTAACACTGCTACCCAGTGCAGCTGCTGGAAGGGCAAGGGGAAGAGGTGACTTGCCAAAGATGCCCTCTTCTGCATGTATAGACAGTAAGTGCAGTGGCACAGGTGACCCACAAACTATATTAGTCCCAACTACTGTAAAGTGCAGTTTTAAAGTCACAGAGCTGGCATTGGTTTGAAAATTTAGGAATTTCCCAGGTGAAATCTGAAATTGGCCTCTATACAGGAAGGGCAGGAAGAGACCCAAGAAAGAGGCAGACCACTCCAGATTGGTAGGTATTGGTTTTACCAAGCCAGGGCACTTACATAAAAGGATTGTCTTGGGCAGCCACTCAATGAGTAGATCACCACACTTGCCCTCCACAATCTTAGGAGTTTATTATATAGGGGTCTTAACAGTGTTCAGTCATGCATACCGTCCAGATGGTCTCAACAACACCTTACCCTCTCAAGGCTGCATCCTTGAAAATAGCACCCACTGTGGGAAAGTTGGGCAAAAGGTACAGTCCAAGGACCAGGAGGAATTGAGGAGCCTCCAATCGTCAGAGACTAGCTTGAGAGTCAACTGGTGGTCACAATCTCTCGATGACCTTCTCCAACAGCTGGTAAGGGCAGAGCCTGGATTGAAAGTCAAATCTGTAGATTGCAAACCAAACCAATCCTAGTTGAATCCATCCTGGGAACAAAAAAGAACTGCACATAAATCATCAGTGCATTTGATAATCTTTCATCTGAAAGTAACAACACATCTTATTTTGTATGTCATTGATTTATTTTCTCTACAACAAGATAAAAGGGGAAAGGAGTAAATGAGACTCAAAGAAAATAAGATGGCAGAGTTCTTGGAAAAATAGGAAAGGAGCATAATAATAGAAGAGACAACCCCTTGGATATTCAGATTTTTCAACAGACCAGTAACCAGCATTGTTTGGATATCAAATCTTGGCAGCTAAATTTCCGATGTACCAAACAGAAACAATGTTCCCTCATCAGTGATAAAGCTGGGAGCAGGTGGAGACCTCTGTCAACTCACCTACGTGTGTGGGAGGAAGCAAATGCCACCAACGCAGAGCAGCAGTCCCCAGGGCTTTGCAAGCAGTCTCCCTGGTGTAAACAGGTTGGATCTTTTCCCCTTCTGCACGGAGCTAAAAATAAATCTGATTCCCTCTAAGTGCCCCCTGGCCAGCTGCCTGCCATCTATTACTGGAAAAGACTGTGGAGGAATAATGACTAGTGCTTCCTGTGTTTTGATCAAAATGACCTGAATTTACATTTTTCAAGTTCAATATTGCATTTTCTTATAGAGAAAACTCTATTCCAGGCTCCCTCCTTCCCTCCTGTCTTCCCCATTTTTCAAGTGAAGAGATATATAGAAGCACCACAAAAGAACTTATAGGAATGGCTGTCAATATGATTTTAAGAGGCAAGTTATTGCCCTGTGGTCACATAGGAGTGGGAAAGACTGGTCAGTGCTAAAGAACCACAGCAAACCTTTATTTATTTTTTTTTCCTCTAGGACTGTTAGAACCCCTCTCTCTTAGCTTGGCTGAGGAGGAAGTTGATGACTAACTACACTTTCTAGTATGGATTCTGTGTGTATCAGGTCAGTACATCTTTTGTCCAGATGTTGCTAAGGCCATTGATGGCCTTCAATTTGATGACATTACTGGCAGAGCCAGCTTGTGAGAATCACCAATTCATGAGTCATTCAGAACCTGGTTTCCACCTATTGTTCTACCTTCTTTCCTAGTTCCATCACCAACCCTCTTCTCCATTAGTCTGCTCACCAGCCCTTAGGCACGTTGGAGATAGTCCTGCTTCCAAACACTTGCTCATACCATCTTTCATTCCCCTCTCCCATCTACATCTCTGCTTCTCTGTATTCTATTCATTCTTTAGAATTCATTCTCTGTGGAGCCTTTTTTTCCCTGGCCCTCTTTAACTTTGTTTCCCAAAATGAGGCCTACGTTCTCATAGAATCAGCATCTTGTTAGAAATACAAATTCTCCTGCCCCACCTGAGACCTACTGAGTCAGATTCTTCAGTTTAATAAGACTCCCAGATGAGTTTTATGTACATGGATTTTGAGAAACACTAGTTTTAAAGTACCTGCTGCCTAGCACATTTGGCATTTAGTATCTGTCTCCCCAAATAGATCCTAAGCTCCTGAGGGGAGTGGCCTTGAGTTCTAGCTCTTTGTGTCCCCAGTGCCATGTTCAGTGTCTGGCGATTGGATGTCATATAATAATTCAGTAAACATGCAGCTAGGCACTGAGCCTGGGTCCAAAGATATTAATGTAATCAGATCGCATCATGTTAAATGTTTTCAGGTGCTTCTTCCTACCGTAATTCTGTTTTCCTGTGGTCTCTACTTAAACAGTGGGCTTTAGTGCTTTAGAAGAAAGGTGGATTTTCCTTTAGCTGGAAAATTAGAATATTTCTTGAGTGCATTTCAAGATGATATATTGGATTTTCTAGTGAATGCAGCCTATTTGGCTTACTCATGAAGCCTACTATAAGCTATAGGTAGAGAAAATTCTAAGTACAATGTAAGGAAAAGGGATACTGCTAATCCCTTTTGGTCTCAATGGATTATGGGAAGAAGAAATTGGAAGTAGGGAAACAGGTTTTGAGACATGCTTGTCTTGTCCTCCCAACTCTTGGCCACAGTCCATTGAGCAAGTGGAGATGACTGGTATGGAGGAAATAGACCTTCAGGTACATGAGCAATGGACACTAAGGCAGGACTAAGTTATAAAGAAAATGAGAGATTTTAGTAATCAAGAGCTGGTATGTCACTGCATGGTCATCAAACACTTAGGGTCCTTTTTATCTTACTGCTCTACCACCCATTGCTTTCTTCTATATTATCCAAGATAGCTGCTCCAGCTCCAGTCATCATGCCTGCATTCCAGCCAGTGGGAAGAATTAGGAGGGCAAGTGTACACCCCTAGCCCTTTAATGAAATGATCAATCAGGTAATAAATGGTATACTCAACAAAGGTAAGTGAGAAAAGTAACTAAATACCTGGGACTATCAATTGGAAGAGTCATTACCACCACCAGACCTGAAAGGACAAGGAGAGCTATGGAGAGAACTATGGCTATTGTAAAGGTTCGTCATAGAGGAGGCTTGGCTTTTAGTGAAAGAATGCACCATGCCAACTTACAACCTGGCACCCACACCACACACACACAGAATTTTTTTGCAAATGACTATTTTTATTTATTATTTTTTAATGAATACTTTTTATTTTACTATTTTTCTTTATTGTTGAAAGTATTACAGATGTCCCCTTTGTTTGTTTGTTTTGTTTTTCCCATTGACCCCTGCACCTGCCCCTCCCAGGCCTTCACAACTCTATTGTCTGTGTCCTTATATGCATATAAATTCTCCAGTTAATCACTCCTCACCCAGCCTCCCCCGCCCCACGTTCCCTCTGAGGTCTGAAAAGTCTGTTGCATGCTTCTATGTCTCTGGATCTATTTTGTTCATCAGTTTATTTTGTTCATTAGATTCCACATATGAGTGAGATCATGTGATACTTATCGTTCTGTGACTGGCTTCTTTTGCTTAGCATAATACTCTCCAGGTCCCTCCATTCAAATGACTTTAAATCAAACTACTTTGAAGGTAAATCCCTAGTTGAATATATACTTGGAACAAAAAGAACTGCAATTAAATCATCAATACATTTGATAATTTTATAGTTAGTAGTAGCCCAAACTCTCTTCCTTTTCATCCTTCAGGGTCTTCTCCTGGTATCTCCTTGGCCAAGCCCAAGAGAAAATCAGAAGTCAAGAAAGCCCACTGATGTGTTCTATGAAAGTCCATTTTCCTAGTCAGAAAGCAAAATGGAAAAGGGTATAGAGTTGATTTGGAGGGGTAAACAGCATCCCCATGGTATTTTCTCTCATTTCCATATAGGCTTACCTGTCATTGGCCTAAATTAAGTCGCATGTCACATGGAGAATGTGGTCTTTTATTTGGTTGGCTCTAATGAGAACCCCAGGGTTCTCATTACCAAGGAAGGTCAAAATGGATGTGGAGAGGCAATTACTAATCGTGGAAATTTAGGCTAGTTCCTGATATGGAATTATCTTGATCATCTTGGTACATTTGTCTATCTGTTGTCTTTAAAGAAATTAACATATTTTAATAGTGACCATTTACTATTGTCCTATTGTTAAAACCATGAATGCTTTCCATTGGCTACAAAAGTCTCCTGCCTTTGGATCTAACTGGTACCTTTTCTTTTAAGGGAGGGGGAAAAGAATAAGAACCATTCCTAACTGAATGGGGGATACTCTAGTTAGTATATTTGAAAGGGACCTCCCTGCATCTGACCTCCAGGTCAGCAGAACTACTTTTCAAGGAACTGGTGACTTTGAAGTCCATGCTACCATCCATCACCTTTATTCAGCTGGTGTTTGTGTATGGTGCAATGTGTAGAGAACATAGAATTCCTCCAACATCCCATGAAGTCTCTGCCGTCTGTGCTGGCCCACACACCCATATAGTGCTCCCATTCTCCTTCTTACAGCATTTCAATATGATCTGGCTCATATCTTTTCTCCTTTCTCCTGATACTCTCCATGCATGTTAATTTTTGTGACCTGAAAGTCAGGTTAACTTTCTGGCTTATAAAAAGAAATTCCGTGCTTCATTGCTAGAGGTTTTTGTTTCTGAACTTTGCCACCTTTGAGGAATAGGCACTGGTGTTCCCAAGGCACTGGTGTTCCATTCAGGGTCATTGATCTGAGGCACTTGACGTCGTATGCTCTGTTGCAATGAAAATTCAGCTACTAAGGCAGGTCTCCAAAGACCTTCCCAAAGATGTTTGATCTAAGGAGATATTAACAATGTATGAGGAATATGTTTAGCCATTTAATAAAATACTTTATGTCCTTTTTAAAGATACAGTTAGTAGAAATTTTTAACAATTAATATTCTGTTAAATTAAAACCGCCACAAACCAGAATATAAACCTTATCTTAAAAAGGGTTGTATATGTATACAGAAAAAAAGGAATTAAGGAGGTGATGTCTAATAGGGTAAGATGATGTTTAATATGCAGCCCAAAAGTTTGGTTCATTAACAATAAGTCAGATGTCTGAAACTTTTTACACAAATTTGACTTGGTTTGCAAGAGATGCAGAAAACTCAGATAACTAATCTTTAGCTTCTCTGATGGTTAGGGAGGAACAAAGTCAACAGCAAATCCTCAATGACATATGTATGATGAAAATTGAGATACATTTTCACACAGTGGCAGGTGTACACACCTGAAATTAAACAGCTATACCACATCAAAGCCATAAACGATAAAACTACTAAGGGGAAAATAAATTGATGTCCATTCTTATTTTCTCCTGGGACACTGTATAATAAACCTTTATGTATTTTTTCTCCACCTATCTTCCCAAGTTTTGTTCTCCTTATTTTCATAAACATATAGGAAAATAAGGAGAACAAAAATATTAGGAGAGGAAAATATTAGCATCTAAACTAATTTGGTCTCATTGCACAGAAGATTAAATAGTCAACTAAAACAAGAGTGATTTAAAGGCCATCCCATTCCCTATTTTATTCCCCAATGAATCATTTGACAAGATGTCACTAAGGCGGCTCAGTTTAAAAGAGCAATATCAGTGTGGACACAAAAGCAAGAAGATCAGTGACAGCCATTAGCCAAAATGCATCTGTTCTTCACACAGTGAACACGTCCTTTTCTAACGGATCCTAATTGTGTGTGACGTGCTGATATGAGGTTTATAAATGAAGAAGGAGAGTCTGACCGGCCTCCTTCTAATACCACAGACACAACCAATTATGTAGAAATGTACTTGAACAATGCTCCTGCTTTTGTCAAGAATAAAAAAGGGGGAGAAAAACAATAGTTGGGGGATAACAAATAACAAAATGTCCTGAAATTGTGAAGTAAAATACAGTGTGAATAAAGCAACAGGCCCCCGGAGACCATCAGAAGAGAATGGGGAAGATGGAGAAAGGCTACTTCCAATATCAGGATCTACTTGGTTAGTTTTAAAAAAATAATAACTATGTTAAAAACAAAGAAAATTATAAAATGACATAAATACCAAATTAAAGATTGGTCTCCTAACCCATGATCTTATAAGACATGCAAATTTCAAAGAAAGTAACTCTCAATATCAGATGTGGGTGGAAGGGTTGTCAGTAGATCCCAAGTAGTGGCATTTACAGGTGGTGATTTATGCACCCTTTGTTTTGTTTAATTTATTTGATTCATTTGGAGCACCAGAAACTCCAATTCATTGATGCTTCAAATACATTGGGATTTGGGAATTCTGAGTCACCTAAACTAAACTACCTCACAGAGGTTGCTATTTATAAACCAAATGACAATAATTCACAATGAATAACATAACTTTCAAGAGGAGCAGATTATTCATTTTAACCTGGAGAGCCCATTTTCTTCCTATTGAAAAGCCACACAAAAGAGGCAAATAAAATGCAAAAGATTTGCTTCATGAATATGGAAAGTTAACTGTGGAATACAAAAATCTAATGTCCTCAGAAACTGAGAGCCCAGTAACCCTTGTTCACAGCACAGGTTCACTGGTCTCTTCTTGCCAAGACACTGCTTTTTTTTTAACATTGCTTTTCTGACTGTTTTTTCTTTTCCAACTCTTTTGTCTCTATATTATTTCTTCTGAATTCCTTTTCTACCCTTCTGATAGATGTATTCTTTCTTTAGATATGATAACAACAGTAGTTAGGTATTACTGTTCCTGTTGTTATTTTTAGTCTGTTCTTAGACCATTTTCATTTCTTTAAAGTACTCTAAAGCACCTCACTACTCACAGTGTGGTCTAGCAGTGTTGATGTCACCAGAAAGCTTATTGGAAAGGCAGAATCTAGGGCCTCACCCCAGACCTACTGAAACAGATTGTGCATATTAATAAGATCTTCAGGAATTTGGCTTCACATTAAAGTTTAGGATGCATTTCCCTACTTCTTTCACTCCATTCCTACCTCTCCTTCCATCTCTTTTTACCTTTGCCTTTATAACTGAATTATCTCCAATTCACTATTGAAGATAATCTCAGCTATAATGTCTTTTCTGCACTGGCTCACTGTGTATTGAATTGTATTTTTGGTCTCAAAGGAAAATCTTCATTTCTAATTTTGGAGGCTACTTCACTGTTGCATCAAGAGAAACAAGCTCTCTAATGCTGACCGGGCCTGAAATTGAGCTCCACTGCCCCAGTGGTGTTATTAAAACAAGCACACATATCCGATGCATAGCTCTATAATTGAATGAACAAACCTAAATTCCAACTAAGGTCGCTTGCCTTTAAATTAGGATTCTACTAGTTGGAAGCTATAGAAAAGAATCTAAAACAGTTTACGCCAATAGAATTGTTGACACTCATCGTGGCAAGGGTTGCAGTTTGTGTCATTGATGAGACAAGGACCCAGGGCATCAGGTCACCAGACTCTTGTTCATCATTTCCGAGGCCAGCTTTACTCTGCCCTCCTGCAGGGAATTGTTCCCCGGAGAATGGTTGCCAGCACTGAGAGATTCAGACCTGGTAGTTTACAGTATTATTTGCTTGGTGACATAAGACAACTTCCGTTTTTACTACTTAGAGACTGGAATTTGACATGCCAGGTACTGGGGAAGTTCATCTGTTTGACTAGCACTCTGATCAAAATTAACTAACTAATTCCATTACTGCTAGAGCTGACCTTGGAAAATTGAAGAAGGCAGTTATTAAGGAGAAGATGCAGAGGAAAGAGGATTGCAGGACCCACCCAGCACTGTGCACATAATTAATGGTCATGCAGATAAACAGTCTCTTTTTCAACTAAGTGTTATCTTCTTCATACTACTTCAGTTTCTAATCTATTCCTTACTTAGATTTCTTTTTCAAAATGCACATAGCTAATCTGGCCCCTTTAAATAATTTGTATTTAAGATGAAAAGCAAACCATTTTCCATAAATTTATTCAAAGCATCCCATCATGAAATCTGTTGAATTGATATTTGCGTGTAATTCCCATGGTATAATTTTTAGAGATGTATGGACAACAAAAACAAACCACTTTGGGGGAGAAGCTTGTCAAGCTTAATCTTGTTTCCTAGTTGGAGTGATGTCTCATTCAGGGACTAGGAACTTGACAGTGCTATTTCTTCATAAGGAAAGCTTCATAAGGAATCACATAATAAAAGACCAAACATTATGAGTAAAATTAAAGTCAGTCATCCTTGGAGAGCATTACTTGAGCTGCCTACTAATCAGAGCATGGGAAATAGATCCATGGTGGCTAATGTTAATTTTTGTCTTCCTTTTTTCTCCCCAGTCAAATATAGCTTGCTTTTAAAAGCATGTACCTAAGATGAAGACAGAAGTTTACACAATTCCTTGACTGGAGAAGCTATACATTCTTTAATTTGTTGAAGTGACACTGTGCTCAGTTGTCTTTGTGTCTGTCCTGTAATAGGATGTGAATTCTCCAAGGCACAGCTAAGAGGCCATGCAAGCACCAGCTTTCCATCATGAAGGTCGGCAGTTGTGCATCGCAGCTTACATGACAGGTACTGGGGAAGTTCATCCATTTGAATAGCACTCTTTTAAAAAGACTGGAATACTTGGCCATTCCTGGGTCTGGCTGTTCCACCAAAATAATAGTAAAGATTACTTATTGAACATTTGAACTAAGTGCAATATCAGAATATCAGAAGGAAATAGATGACACCCTCAAATGGAGTAATTTCAACAAAACTTAATACAGGGAATATTTACATAGGTGTGGGCAGAATATCAGAGAAACATGATCTAGAGTACAATACCTTGAGGCTGGTAACAGTGGCGCACATTTACCACTGCTAGGTGTGAATAGATCGGGACCGAGAGAAAGAGACAGCTAAGTCTGACCGGGACGAGGGCGGGGCAACTGAGATACATAAGGTGCAAAATTTAAGGAGACACTTTCAAGATCTCTGTCTCTTGCTCCCTCACTTCCACCCCAGTGGGTGAGTGTTGCCCCTGGACATGTTAATTTCCCTATCGTTCTGTTTCTCTTACATCATCCTTGAGGCAGGAAGTAGGAAGACTAACAGAGGAAGCTTGTCATTTATCATAAGATGCTACCCCACCATTGTAAGGTGATTCTATGCTCACTCACTAGAACTGTTCCTGAAAGCAGAGGAAGACTTGGAGGGATGGGCCTCTGGCCCCAAGGCTACATACTTTTCAGCCCATGCCCTAATGCCGTGGTCGGCAAACCGCGGCTCGCGCACCACATGCGGCTCTTTGGCCCCTTGAGTGTGGGTCTTCCACAAAATACCGACACACTCAAGGGGCCAAAGAGCCGCATGTGGCTCGTGAGCTGCGGTTTGCCGAGCCGCAAGTTTGCCGACCACTGCCCTAATGGAAAAGCTCATAGGTATATCTGCCAGCATTTTACTATTTTAACTCCCCCCACCTCCATCCCAACTAGTTCAGAAGACATGTATCAATCAGATATAGGACTTAACACACATGTATATCATGCATTTGAGTATATATGCTTTTAAAGAGCAAAGATCTAAACCTTTTCATTCAAGCTAGCATCTCTATCACAATTTATAACATATATTTTGAAACTCAAATGCTAGGTATTGTCTCTTTATTTCCTCTGACATTTCTGCTGTAACAACTCTACCCTGAACTGGGGGATGTGAGGAGAGGATTGGAGTAGCAGAACATAGCATCAAAAGAAGCATTGGTTAATGTTTCAAAATATAATCTGTGCCCCTCCTCCACCATATATGTATTGAGGGGTAAAAATCATTCATTTCTGGATGTCCCCAGCCTTACCTGAGCCCTGTGTAGTCAAGAGGACCATGGATTGACCTGCTCAATCTATCCACTTCCCCACAGCACCCTCCAGCTCCCATCCCACCCTAAGGAAGGTCCTGCTTGGCCAGACTGATGCTTAGGCTGTTGTAGTGGAAAATCTAGAGGAAACTGAGAAAATGGACTGGAAAGAGGCACATGAAAGGAAGAGTTAGAGGGATTTTGGGAATCAAGTTTAGGAAAGCAACTGTGGCATGTGAGGGCAGTGTTCAGAATAGGGGAAAAAATGGGAGCTTTAAACAAGTATTGCTGGAAATTGTGAGTCCTTTTTTGATGTTCAACAGATAGCAATGACTATTGCTAAATCTTTTAAAAATATTTTTATTGATTTCAGAAAAGGGAGAGGGAGAGAGAGATAGATACATCAATGATGAGAGAGAATCATTGATTGGCTGCCTCCTGCACGTCCCCTACTGGGGATCGAGCCCACAGCCCTGGCATATGCCCTGACCAGTAATTGACTGTGACCTCCTGGTTCATAGGTCAATGTTCAACCACTGAGCCATGCCAGCCGGGCTGCTAAGTCTTTGTTGATTCTACTTCATCTTCTTTGTTATGAACACATACACTCTAAAGACCTTATATTACCCTCAATTTGTTTCCAGCCCAAGCTCGGTACTGAGCAGTAACAGTGGCATTTCTCTAGATTTCATCCTTGTGATACAATTTCCTAGAGCTGCCTTAAAAATCACCACAAAATTGATGGCTTAAAACAACAGATATTTATTCTTCTGAGTTCTGGCAGCTAGAAGTCAAAATAAAGGTGTCAATAGCACCATGCTCCCTCTAAAGCAGCGGTTCTCAACCTGTGGGTCGCGACCCTTTGGGGGTCGAACGACCCTTTCACAGGGGTCGCCTAAATACATCCTGCATATCAGATATTTACATTACGATTCATAACAGTAGCAAAATTACAGTTATGAAGTAGCAACAAAAATAATTTTATGGTTGGGGGTCACCACAACATGAGGAACTGTATTAAAGGGTTGCGGCATTAAGAAGGTTGAGAACCACTGCTCTAAAGGCTCTGGGGATGAGTCCTTCCTGCCTCTTCTTTGCCTCAGTACTTGGTGTCCCTTGGCTTGTAGCTACATCACCCCAATTTCTGCCTTGGTCTTCACATGGCCTCCTTCCTTCTGTGTGTATCTCCTCTTAGAAGGACACCAGTGATTGGTTTTGGAGTATATCATACTCTAGTATGACTTCATTTTAACTTAACTATTACATCAGCAAAGACCTTATTCCCAAATGAGGTTGTGTTCCAGGGTTCGAAGTGGATATGAATTTGGGGAGATACAATTTCATGCAATACAATCTTCCCTTTAATGCCATGCAACAAGCTCCTTTTTCCCCTTCCCCCACAGGCACCACACCAAGACTGCCAACTCCGTTAAGACCATGGCCAGGAGTAGGCATGAAAGTTAGATTTGCACAATGACCCACTGAGTTGCTACTGTTAAAATGCAGTGTTAGGAATTCAGCTTGCTCTGATGATTCAGCTATACCTTTTCCAGAGAGGTGTTCACTCCATGGGCTGTGGAGACATTTCGGCATCAGCTGCAGCAATCTGATTTAGTTGTAATAATGGGGTTTACAGCTCACTAATAATGGGGTTTATAGCCAGCTATCCACACAGGGACCATCAACTGTAAAGCACAGTCTTGTTTATTCTTTTATAAAACACTTTAGAGAATGTGGGCAGATTTGTTTGACAATGGTTTGAACATTTCTGTGACACCAATAAAGGAAGAATCTGGTTCTTAAAAGTCACTTTGACTTACTGTTTTCTTTCTGTGTTTAGGGGCTGCCATGTACTGCAGGTTTATGGAACTAGATTGAACTCCAAGGCAAAACCAGAAAGAAAAGGCAAAAGAAATGACCTCTTGTTATATGAACTCCTGAATTGAAAATGCAAGTAAAGTCCAATGTTTTAAAATTAATTTATAGGAGAACCAAGATGGCAGTGTAGGTAAACACTGGTACTCGCAGCCTCTTACAACCACAACAAAATTACAACTGAAATACAGAAAATTATTCAGAATTTCCTGAAATCTGGCTGAATGGAAGTCCTACAACTAGGAGGGCGGGTTTAGCCGCACCCCCAGCGAGGTTCAGCGTGCTTCCTCTGGGTAGAAGGGGGGGGGGAGGGTTTGACCCTGGAGGGCCGCTCAGGCCTGCCTCCACCCGGGTCTAGAGTTGTATGGAGGAGAGGTGTGCCCAGCCCCAGCAGAGGGGGCCCGGCAGCAGCAGGCCATGGGCCCCGGGTGCTTTGGGGGCGCTGATGGGTGGTCACCAGTGTGCTATTGTTGTGGGCGACCCTGGCGGGAGTGGTGGAGGAAGAGATCAGGAGTCGGAGGTGTGGGCTGTAGCTACCCCCGAGGCTGGGTCTTCTCCCCATCTGGTCAGCCTCCCTGTACCCCTGGGGGTGCGGGGGTTGGGGTAGGGTGTCCAAGCAGGGAGATTGGAAGAGCTCCCTGTGGCCACTTCCTCTTCCTTCTTTGTAGCCTGGGCTCCTGTTAGACACTGAACTCAGACCCCTAGGAACTTGGCTCTGGCCACCCGCCCCCTGCTGCACACGCATCAGTATGCAAATTGGTTGTTACGCAGACACCGTCACGGACAAATTAGCATATTACCTCTTTATATGTATAGATAACCTCAACCAAAAATCAAGAACTACAACATTTCCATCAAAATTACACATATGCTAGAAGCCCAGTGCATGGATTCATGCATCGGTGGGGTCCCTCTGCCTGGCCAGTGGGGATCAGTGGACTTCCGTGCCATCACAGCCCGGCCTTACCTGCCAGCTCATCGGGCAGCCCGCTGTCCCCATCAACCCCTCACAGCATGAAGTAGTGTGCAAAGCAGCAGGTGGCCAGGGAGGAGCCCGAGCCTAAGTTGGGCACCGTGCTGTTCCTGCTCATCCTGGCCCCCCTGCCTCTGCGGCTTGGTCCCACAGGGGAAGTGTCCCCAGAAGCTCACGCCGCAGCTGTGCTCACCAGCTGTCAGCCCCAGCATCTGGCACCCATCTGTCAGCTGAGCAGCACTCCTGCTGTGGGACTGCACTGACCACCAGGGGGCAGCTCCTTCATTAAGCGTCTACCCCCTGGTGGTCAGTGTGTGTAATAGCTACCTGCCAGTCATCTTGTCCTTCCGGTCGTTCGGTCATAATGGTCACTTAGGCTATATATATACTAGAGGCCCGGTGCACAAAAATTTGTGCACTCGGGGAGGGGGGAGGGTTCCCCAGCCCGGCCTGTGCCCTCTCGCAGCCTGGGACCCCTCAGGAGATAACGACCTGCTGGCTTAGGCCTGCTCCCGGGTGGCAGAGGGCACGCCCAATCCCTAGGTGCAGCCCCTGGTCAGGCTCAGAGCAGGGCCGATTGGGGAGTTGGGGCACCGCCCCCTGTCACACTCAAGGCAGGGTCGATGGGGAGGTTGCGGCACCACCCCGTCACGCACAGAGCAGGGCCGATCAGGGGGTCAGAGCAGGGCCCATCAGGGGGGTTGGGGCTCCGCCCCCTGTCACTCACAGAGCAGGGCCAATCAGGGGGCTGGGGCTCTGTACCCTGTCACAGACAGAGCAGGGTCGATCAGGGGGTTGGGGAGCCCCCCCCTGTCACGCACAGAGCAGGGCCCATCAGGGGGTTGAGGAGCTCCCCCCTGTCACGCACAGAGCAGGGCTGATCAGGGGGTTGAGGAGCTCCCCCCTGTTACTCACAGAGTAGGGCCGATAGGGGAGTTGGGGCACCGCCCCCTGTCACACACAGAGCAGGGCGGATCAGGGGGTTGGGGCGCTGCACCTGTCACACTCAGGGCAGGGCCAATGGGGAGGTTATGGCTCTACCCTGTCACACACAGAGCAGGGCCCGTGGGGAGGGGGGGTTGGGGCGCCGCACCCTGTCACCCACAGAGCAGGGCCGATCAGGGGGTTGGGGCGCCGCCACTGTCACACTCAGGGCAGGGCTGATGGAGAGGTTATGGCTCTACCCTGTCACACACAGAGCAGGGCCCGTGGGGAGGGGGGGTTGGGGCGCCGCACCCTGTCACCCACAGAGCAGGGCCGATCAGGGGGTTGGTGCGCTGCACCCTGTCAAACACAGAGCCGCAGGGCCATCAGGGGGTTGGGGAGCTCCCCCCTGTCACACACAGAGCCGCAGGGCAATCAGGGGATTGAGGAGCTCCCCCCTATCAGGCACAGAGCAGGGCTGATCAGGGGGTTGGGGCGCCTTCCCCTGTCACGAACAAAGCAGGGCAGATAGGGAGGTTGTGGCCCCACCCCCTGTCACAAACAAAGCCACAGT
>NW_005360124.1:8123615-8173502 GCF_000412655.1 Myotis brandtii | reverse complement strand
CTATTTAAAAGGCTGTCCCACAACTGATGTTTATATTTTTCAGATATTTTCCTCTCCATATTTCATTTTGAATAGATTCTATTGAGTATCTTTAAATTCATTGATCTTTTCTTCTGCAGTTCTTTGTATACATCCTGTGCATTTTTCACCTCAGACTCTGTGTTTTGCATAACTGAAAGTTCAACTTGGGTCTTTTAAAAAATTATAGATATCTTCTATAGCTCTCCATATGTTTTCCTCTAATTTCTTGAACATGTAAGTTATAGTTATAGTAGCTGTTATAATGTACTTGGTAGTATTTCCATCAAGTTTGTTACTTCTGGGTCAGTTTTAATGAGTTGATTGCACATATGGTCATATTTTCCTGCTTCTTTGCATGCCTGATAATTTTTTATTGGATGCCAGATGTTTTTAATTGTAAATACTGGGTGCTGGGTTTTCTTTTGTTTTAAAAAGGACCTGTGAGCTTTGTGCTAGGATCCAGATAAGTTACTTGGAAATTCCTGAATCATTTTGAGGCTGGATTTTTAAGCTTTGTAAAGTGGGGCCAGAGTAGCCTTTGTTGTTGGGCTGATTTTGCCCATTATTAAGGTAAAAGCCTCCTGAATACTTTACCCAGCACCCCACGAGCCACAAGGTTTGTCTGCTCTGGTGATGGGAACAGGAACCATCCCAGGCCTGTGTAAACTCCAGGAATGGCCCCACCAGCCCCTTTCTGATTATTCTCTGGCCTTGGGTAGTCTCATCACACATATGAACTGGTTAGGATGCAGATCTCCAGAGCTCTTGCTCTATGCAGTTCCTTTCTCTCTGGTACTCTGGGTCTTGATCTCCAGTAAGTCCCATCTTTCTCCTCCAAACTCAGGGAAACCTGCAGGCTTTGCCTGGTTTTCCTTTCTCATGCTGGAGCCTGGAAACTCTCTCCAAACACTAAGTAGAGCTCAGGTAACTTGCGTCTCCTCTGTCAGAGAACACTGTCCTACACTGTTGTCTAATGTCTGAACAACGTTTTCCCATATATTTTTCTGCTTATTTCATCTCTAAGAGTGGGTGTCAGGGGGAGTATAATTCCAGTCCTCATTATTCCATCTTCGCACAAAAGCAGGCCGTTGGTCTCTTTTTGATTCTACCATCCTCTTGTTCGGCCACTCACGAAGTGATTCTTTCAGTGTCTTCTTTTGTCCCTTACCAATGCGTGATTCAGATTTCCTTCCTTGTCATTTCCTCAAGTTTGTACATTGGCAATGGGAATAGCGTTATTATTTTATTTTTAGTCAATCACCATGGGTAATTCACTTTTCCCATTGATCTATGTTGCTTATAAATTGCTACATCAGCCACTACTTCCATTTAATATCGATTCCTGCTATAAAACATGTAACTCCCCGAGCTGCCCACCTGTCTCAGGGTATTGCTGCGTTCCTAGCATTTGAATTCACTTCTTAGTACTGTCCCTAGTATCACTGCTGTCCCATTCATCTCCAAGACCTTCATACTGTTCACCTTCATTCATATTCATGCAAAAGTTACTGTGAAGCATCTACTGGTCTCTTCTGGTGTTAGGCTCTAGGAATACAGTGGTGAGCAAGGAAGCCATTGCTCCAGGCTGTATGCACCAAGGGAACAGACATTAATCAAACACTCACTTGTGTGTTTGTAAGAATACAACTCTGAAGACTTAAAATTGTGGATGAAATTGTTTCTCAAACACTTTTTTAAAAACCACAGTGGAGTAGCTGATAAAGAGGGGGAAATGATAGGCTCAATATAAAAATTGTGTAATTGCTCCAAAATAAGCTCTAATGGGCATTAAAGTCTGCATCCCTGGGATCGTAGAGGCTGGTTTTCAACAGACCACATGTGAGAGGACAGGAAACCAACCTGGACCTCAAGGAGGAGAGAGATTAGACCCTGCAGAGAGTGGACCTAAGGAGTGACACCACAGAGGTAAACCAGCCAAACTTCATTCCACCGATGAGGTCATTTCAGTCTCACCCTTGGCTCTGGGTGAAACAAAAATGAAAACAGGCTCCTCTGAGAATTCATTACTACAGCCTTCAGTCACCTCATATTGGGGCTTGGATTGAAATGTGAAGACCAAAGATGCTCAGGCCAAAAATGTAATTTAAAGTATTGCTGATAGTTTCTAGAGAAAATAAATGCAAATGACTCTTTAACATAGAGCAAGATGACAAACTTTGGTCATAAGAAAAGTACATTGAGATAAAACGTTGCTGCTAATGAGTTGGTAAAAATACCCAAGCACCTCTGGCGAGGCTGTGCAGAAACAGACATTCTCACATGCAGCTGAGGTTTTATGAAATGCTCCAACTGGGGGAGATTGCCTCATAAGATTACGTATACATTTACCCTGCATACATCAGTTCTATTCCTAGAAATCTATCTCAAAGATATGCCAGAAAAAAAAATACAAATTGATATTAGCACATGACTAAAAATTGCAGCTCTACTTCTACTTGTAATAACAAAAGACTGGAGACAACCCAAATGCTGATAGAACACAAGATGAATAAATTAGTGTAATAGATTACTAGGAAGTTAACTGAATGTCAATAAAAAATTCTGTTATATTCTATTTATAAGAACTACATAATAACTTAAAATGATTGAAAGTAAAATGATAGAGATATGTAAGGCACATGCCAAATACTAGAAAGGGGGGTAAAAACATTAGTTTTAGAGAAATTAAAATTTGAAAAAAAATGTTAAGAAACATTACTAGATAAAGATAAAAATTATAAGAGACAAAGAAGATCACAGCATATTAATAAATGGTTAATTTCACCAGGAAGCAGTAACACTTCTAACTTTGTATATACTTAATACTAAAGCTTAGAAATATGTAAAGCAAAACTTAACAGAATGCAAGGAGAAATTGACAAATCCACCAACCTAGTGGAAGACTTTTAACAGCATGCTTAGTAACTGTAGATCAAGCAAAAAAAAATCATAAAGATTATGGTAGAGATGGCTGCTTTCACTCCAATATCTAACTTTCCTTCTTTTAAATAGGTACTTGTCTATCCAGAGTAAAGATTACATTTCCCAACTTCCCTGACACCCAGTGCAGTCATGTGACCAACCTCTTGCTAAACGAAGAAGTGCAGAAGTGCTAAGTACACCTGGATCATGCACTTAGAAAGAAAGGGGTTCATCTCTTTGTTGCAGCTGGCTGGAATGGACATCTGGGGGTAAGAATTAGAGATGGACCACAAGGTGCAGAGGGGAAGAGCAACAAAGTAGAAGGGGTGTGGGCTCTGAACACTAGAAACACCTTGGGTTGCTTATGTGGTAACTGTTACATGCAAAGGAAGTAACTTCTGTCTGGTTCGAGCCACTGTTGTTTGGGGTCTTTGATACACCTGTGTCATAACAAATACAAATGTAGTCCCTAGAAGTGGAATCAAAGTGACATTTGCTTGGAAGGCACGCTGCAGGCTCTGAGAATGCGACTCTGCAGGCTAGAAATCTGGGGCCGGTAGCAAATCATTTGGTCAATCTGTCTCCTCAGATACGTTAGCAGGTTTTTCACATGCTGACACAGGCTTTCCTCTCAATTTTGAACGACTTCAAGGAAGCTGCCAATAAGTTGAAGCAGAGTGAGATTGGCAGAGCACAGAGTTCATTAATAAAACTCCAGAACCGAGAAACTCAGCTTAAGTTCGTACTTTCCAACCTTTCTCACATCAATGCTCTCATGAGAGTTCATGTCGCCCATAGGGGTACGTGAATGAGGCTACCCATGGCCCTTGGTGACCAGTCTGCATGCTCTGATCATCCCAAACAGAGGTTATGGGGAACAGTATTTTGGATGTACTTGTAACCTATTTTTGGCTGAGCAGCGTGCCAGCACACTGCTTGAATAGCTCTGTTTTACATAAGATCTTTGGCTGTGGTCACTGCGACATGGAACTGACCAGAAGCAAGCAACCTAAGAAGTCTTAGGTCATTTTGCCAAAGAACCCACAAGCCTAGCCTGCACAAATATGTGCTCGTTAATCCTTAAAACAATTCCCAAGCCCCCAAGTCTGGACGAGCAGGAATTGCTGCAATACCATTGCCTCACCAAGGAGGCAAAGTTTCCAACAGCTACTTCAATCAGACAGGGAAGCACTTTCCAATGGCAAAGCCGGAGGACAGAGGACAGAAGGGTTCCTGGCAGATGCAGGAAACAATAGCTGCCACATGGGCTGAGCAAGCATCTTCCTCCACTGCCAGGTCAGGAAATCACAGGCCTGCCCAGTAGCATTTATTTTTTCCTATGGAGGACTGACTCCTGGGTATCACTTTTCTTAGTGGGGCATTTTCATTGCAATCTCCTACTCATTCTCCACCACCATGTGGGGCGGGAGAAGAGGGTGTCGAGGGTGAACATATAAACAGGTTTCATTGTTGGTGGCTGTGTCCCGCAGAGCCAGGCCTGATGGAGTGAATGGGCCATCGCTCAGGAGTCTACGCTTCATGAATGGGTTTTGTCCTTGGGGAGAGAAGGTTGGGTTGTGTGTACTAAGAGGTGTGCATGGGCACAATTGGGTAGGCATACCAGGTGTCTATTATATCAGCCCAGGATTGCTTATACTCATACTATTTTGGGAGAGAGAAATAACTTCTACATTGTTTAAGTCACAGACCTGTTGGGCCTTTACTATAGCAGCCTGGCTATAGCGATAGAGTAGATTTGAACAATAACCAAAAAGCAACAGGAGACATTCAGAAGAATAGTCCTAGCAGCAATATTTAGAATTCAAAAAAAAAAGAAAAAACCATAATTCAAATATTCATCAAGAACAGAATGGATAAATACATTGTAGTTTGTCAGAATGTGAAATACAATATAGTGGGGGTTGAGGGGGATAGGAATAAACTACATGAATCAGCCATGCTATAAGCATGATGTTGAGTGAAAGAAAACTATAGAAAAATGCATGCAGAATGATGCAGAATTTATGAAAAGTTTTAAATAAGATAAAACTAAAGATATCATTTAGGTACATATTCCTATGTGGTATATCCATTGTGATGGTTAATTTTATTTGTCAACTTGACTCGGCCACGAGGTCCCTAGATATTTGGTCCAACATTATTCTGTGAGGGTCTTTTTAGATGAGATTAATATTTAAATCAGTAGGCTGAGTAGAGCAGATTTCTCTTCCTGATGTGGGTGGGCCTCATCCAATCACTCAAAGGCCCGAATGGAACAAAAAGGCTGATTCTCCCTTGAATAAGAAGGAATTCTTCCTGTCTGGTGACCTTTGAACTGGGATATTTTTCTCCCCGCCTTCAGACTCACACTGAAACATTGGTCTCGAGCCTGCTGGCCTTCAGACTGGAACTCCACCATCCCCTCTCCTGAGTCCCCAGCTTGCCCACTTGTCAGCGTCCATAATTGTGTGAGCTAGTTCCTTAACATAAACCATTTTCCATATTTATATACACCTATTGTTTCTGTTTCCCTGGAAAACCCTGAATAATACAACCACTTAAAAAAATAAGTTAAGAATGATTAACTAAAAACTCGAGACAGTGGTTACATCTGCTAAGAACAGAGAGGAGGATCCGTTCAGAAGGAACCGTGGGGGATGGTGATGTTTATGACAATGCTCTGTTGCTTCATCCTGGGTGGTAAACTTCATGAGTGTGCTCTTTATTAACCTTTAAAATGTACTTTTATCACATAATCTTTTCATATGCATGTTATATTTATCAATGAAAAAGTTTTATTCATTAAAAAGTGGCAACTTTGAAAGTACTTTGAAAGAGTTGGAAGCTCCGTGGGTACCTAGAGAAGGCTGCTCAGGGGAGATGACACTGATTGTTTCTGTCAGGCCTTCTGCATCTGTAACTAATTTCACTGTGTTCCTTTATTGAGCACATGAAGGACTTCCAGAGAAGTCCGTGTTTTTCTTAACATGCAGTCAACCAGGAACGAAGAGGTCAGTGGCTCCTTGAAAGCGGCAGAGTTCAGCAGCTCCGGAAGCCGAGTGGGATGTCATGTTCTGCCCCCCATCACGTATCGAGGTCCTGTGACACCCACAGAGAGGCAGGCTTGGGCACACGCCCCTCCTCTAATTTGGTGCCAAGCTTCTTTGGTTAATTCCACTGGGATTCTTTCAGACAAGGAAACTTTTAGTCCCTCAAAAAGACAAATGGTCAGAAGAAGGCATAGGGCAAAACACAGACTCAAGTGTCAAGGGAAGTAAATTAAGCTCAGGTTTTTTTAAATCTACTTATGACTCATTTGTGGAAGAGTTTCAAATCCCCAAATTGTTCTGTATGCTGGTGTGGAATGTGGAGCTGGATGCTCCAGTTAGCTGGATACAAAATCTCTTGTAACTAACTTGTGGGTGTGGAAACACCTGCCCTCCATAATGGAAGTTCGTAGAAAAAGTGTATTTAATGTGAAGGAACATAGTGCTGGCCAGTCCCTTTAAATCAGTGGTTCCCAAACTTATTTGGCCTACCGCCCCCTTTCCAGAAAAAATATTACTCAGCCCCTGGAAATTAATTTTTTTTAAATTTTAATAGCAGTTACTCATTGCCCCCAAATGCACCTGTGGCCATCACCGCCCCCCTGGATCGCTGCAGCGCCCACCGGGGGGCGGTAGCGCCCACTTTGGGAATCACTGCTTTAAATGAAGAGAAACAAAGAAAACAAGAAAAAGTCAAGTATGTTTTTTGTGGCAATTGGAGATGGTCATGTGGGGGTTTGAGGAGTTGCTGACACAGCAAATTAGGATGATCATTTATTTACTAAGTGCCTACTCTGTGCTCACAACGTGCTAAGCACTTTAGGCTCATTACCTCTTATTTTTATAAATACTCTCTGTAAGTAGGCTTTATTATCCCCATTTGGCATAGGTTCAGCATCTCGCCTATATCTGAGAAGCATCCCTTGCTTGAAACAGAAACAGTGGTTCTCAACCTTCTGGCCCTTTAAATACAGTTCCTCATGTTGTGACCCAACCATAAAATTACTTTTGTTGCTACTTCATAACTGTAATGTTGTTACTGTTATGAGTCGTAATGTAAATATCTGATATGCAGGATGGTCTTAGGCGACCCCTGTGAAAGGGTTGTTCGACCGCCAAAGGGGTCGCGACCCACAGGTTGAGAACCAAGAGCTGCCGGCTCTTAGCTGTCTTGGGGTGGGGCACTAACGTGCCTCTAGTGCAGTGATGGCGAACCTTTTGAGCTCGGCGTGTCAGCATTTTGAAAAACCCTAACTTAACTCTGGTGCCGTGACACATATAGAAATTTTTTGATATTTGCAACCATAGTAAAACAAAGATTTATATTTTTGATATTTATTTTATATATTTAAATGCCATTTAACAAAGAAAAATCAACCAAAAAAATGAGTTCGCGTGTCATCTCTGACGTGTCATAGGTTCGCCATCACTGCTCTAGTGTGAGCTTTTACTAACCCTCATTAGAAAGGTAACACCTGCCACTACTCAATAATTTGTTCAGCATCTTCAAAAGCTTAGAAAGCTGAAATTTTCCCTTGTTCTTCCTTACCCCTCGCCTCTGTGCCCCATTGTTGTCTTTCTCCACATCCCTTTCTGTGCTTGGTCCTCCTCTGTTGTGTTCTGCTGCTTCTTTGCCTTGGGTTCTGATGCA
The DNA here is from genome assembly GCF_000412655.1 of Myotis brandtii. Classification (NCBI taxonomy): domain Eukaryota; kingdom Metazoa; phylum Chordata; class Mammalia; order Chiroptera; family Vespertilionidae; genus Myotis; species Myotis brandtii. The sequence goes on along the minus strand of NW_005360124.1, from coordinate 8,165,861 downwards.
GGCTCCTTGCCCGAGTTGGCAATTGTCATTACCTTAGATGGTCCTTCAACCTCCAGATGGAGGTTCCTTTGTATATGACTCCCAAAAGGATGAATCTAGTGCCAGGGTTTTTGTTCCTTCCTCTCATTTCATTTGACAGTAAGCAACTGAGACCAGCCCTAAAGATAAAGTCCAAACTTCTTAACATGGCTTGTAGAGCAGTTAAATTCATTTCAATATCATTTTATTATCTTACTAGAGGCCCAGTGCACAAATTCATGCATGGGGAGTGGTGTCCCCCAGCCCAGCCTGTACCTTCTTGCAATCTGGGACCCCTCGGGGGATGTCCGACTGCCAGTTCAGACCCTACCCCCAGCAGAATCGGGCCTAAACTGGCAGTTGGACATCCCTCTCGCAATCTGGGACTGCTGGCTCCTAACTGCTCATCTACCTGCCTGCCTGATCGCCCCTAACCACTCTGCCTGCCTGCCTGATCCCCCCTAACCACTCTGCCTGCCTGCCTGATCCCCCCTAACCACTCTGCCTGCCTGCCTGATCCCCCCTAACCACTCTGCCTGCCTGCCTGATCCCCCCTAACCACTCTGCCTGCCTGCCTGATCCCCCCTAACCACTCTGCCTGCCTGCCTGATCCCCCCTAACCACTCTGCCTGCCTGCCTGATCGCCCCTCACTGCTCACCTGCCTGCCTGATCACCCCTAACTGCTTGCCTGCCTTCCTGATCACCCCTAACCACCTCTGCCTCAGCCCCTGTCGCTGCAGCTTCGTCCAGAAGGTCGTCCGGAAGGACGTCTGGCTGTCCAGTCTAATTAGAATATTACACTTTTATTATTATAGATGTTAAGTCTATTGTAGGAGACTCAAAAGATGAAAAGCTAGCATTCCTTCCATTCATCTTCTGGAAAGACAACCATGCATCCGTCTTCTGGGCTCCTCGCCTTAGTAATAGTGGGGATTATAATTTCTTTGCTTCCCCAAAATGTCACTAAATATATCCTTGAATATCCCTTGTTTGGAAGGCATATGAGGGGATAGAAATAGAGAAGAAAAGGAATGTGACCTAATCTGGAAGTACAGATGAGTCATGGGTTTCATGCTTGTCAGGGACCAGGACTCTGCTTGTATCCATGGCCATAGTGAGTGGCAGGACCTCAGGCATATGTGCTCTGGAATACTACGCCCTGACCTCTGTATCTTGGGATCCATGGAAAATGTGCCTGTCTCTGCAGTGTCTGTCATGGATGGAGAAATGCTGCTGGCCTTCAGATGGAGAGAAGCCCAGGGCAAGAGCACTGGATGAAACATCAGAGGTCCCTCATCAACCTCTCTGGAATATGAATACTCCAGAAAGAGGAAAGGATTACAAAGAAAATGTGGCTGAAAATAGATATTCTTTAATCCTTAGCAGATAAGAACTGAGACATTTTTTAAAATTTGGAAATATAAAGAAATATGATTGTTCTACATCTCCAGAGTCCTGTCCCTAGCTTTGCTCTATCCATTTACCAAATTGCATTTTACCTACTCTAGTTAAAAATCCTAAATGTTTCAAGCACATCATGAGTTTCCTTGACTCCAAAACATCACATTTGCCATCACATCTATTTGAAACACTTCTGTCTCCTCTTTCCCACCCCAACACATGCAGCGTACGTGTGCATACACACACCAAGCACACACATACAACTTGACCCAGTATGCTACCATCCATAGGTGAGAAGAAGTTCAGAATGGGGCCCTGTGACCCAGAGTTGATGGTAAGCCTGCCTGTCCTGATTCATTTGTGTAGCTGACTAGGGATTTTTACTTGTCTCATTTGGTCACTTTTAAATACAGCATAGAAGACACACATACAAAAATAAAAATTTCTGTAGCCCTGATTTAGAAAGGAACAAAAGTGCTGGCATAGTGAAGAGAATCTCATACAGAAACATGTTTCCAATCAAAGCTAAGAATTACTGTGAACCAAAAGATTGTGACTTGCCTTTTATTATAAATCTGATGTGCTAGCAAAGGCCTTGAATTGTTCAGCTCTGGTTACAAATCCATAAAATAGTCCTCTCTAAGGAGCTATTATAACCTTTTTTATATAACTCTCATTATAAATTAATTCCCTATGACAACTAACTAGGGAAATATATTAATCTAGATAGACAAAAATCATACTCTTCTAAGAAGCCACTGTTAAGTTCTATGTTCTGTTACTAGAAATGATTTTATGAATGTCCAGGAGTGATTTCCAAACTAATGTTGTTTTGATGTGTCTAATGCATAATATAGTTGCTGGACTTAGCTACTGAATTCGTGCCTTTTGGTGCATATCTTACTTTGGGAGCAATCTTGGGGAATGATAGTGAAATTGAACCTTGTTTTATGTTTTGATTACCTGTATTATTATTACTTTCTCCTCTGAAAGGCTTAAAAAACAATTAAATTTTTCTTGGGAATAGAATGAGAGCAAATATTATTATGCTGTGCAGACACACACATGTGAAAATAATACCAGTGTTTCAAAGAACCAAAGACAACTCTGGCGGCAGGAGTACGTCTTCCTGTCAGAAGCCTATAGATTAGGTTTGCTACATTAGAATCAAGTAATACCTGTGTCAGTCAAGGGGATATTGAAAGTAGAGTTATATTTCTGTGTTCCACACATAGAAGATTAGCAAATAATTCAGTGGTTGCTGAGCAGTTTTGTGGGTTTTGGGGGGTAGGGATTTTGCGACATGTTTTGTAGCTGTGCACTTCTCTTGAGCAAAGTGATAAAGGTGACGAATGTCTATTTTGAATTAACTCCTGTTAGAGTAAAGTGCCAGTTGATCCAAGCTCTTTCAGTTGTGACAATTCAAATGTATCTCATTCTTTTTATAAAAAGCTAGGCAATGTTTTCTTGAAAAGCTACTACTGACATGAAGTATACCTCCCTGGAGATAAAGGATGGATGGGAATCATTGAATTGATTTTTGAAATGTCATTGTGAGATTGCACTGAACACTGCAATCACTCAATGTTAAGTTGCTCCCCAGCCCTCCTTGGTGTTCTCAGCTTCAGTTCCCTCCAAGGCTGAGTCTTGGGATCTTACTAAAAAAAAGGAAAGACATGATTTTTATATCTTTCTAAATCTATTTATGAAATAGGTTTGAGCATTATAAATGTGAATATTACACTCTCCTGACAATACATTGAATCATACAATGTTTAAGAGTTAGAAGAGAGGGCCCTAACCGGTTTGGCTCAGTGGATAGAGCGTCGGCCTGTGGACTGAAGGGTCCCGGGTTCGATTCTGGTCAAGGGCATGTACCTTGGTTGCGGGCACATCCCCAGTAGGGGGTGTGCAGGAGGCAGCTGATCGATGTTTCTCTCTCATCGATGTTTCTAATGCTCTATCCCTCTCCCTTCCTCTTTGTAAAAAATCAATAAAATATATATATAAAAAAAAGAGTTAGAAGAGACCTGGACGATCAATTTTCCTTTACTCTAAGGACACGATGGGCCATAGGAGGTGACGTAACTTGCCAGTGAGTTGGTAGAAAAGCCTGAATTGGAAATTTGCATAGCATATTATATACAACAGGTGCTCAATCAGTTTTGGCTGAATTTATTTGAATTGGAATATATTCTCTTAGGTCCTAACTAGAATGCAACAAAGATGACATCATTTTACAGATGCCTACGGTGGCTCAGAAAGTCATCTCTGTTGAGTGAAGATGAGTGAGATAACATTTCTTGAATTTATACTATATGCCAAGCATTATGCTAAGTTCTTTACATACAGATTTTATACATTTCTATAAGGTATATCTCTGTTATCCTTTTTCTTTCTTCACATGAAGAAGCCAAGGATGAGGAAGATTAAGTAACCTGGAGATAAAGGATGGATGGACGAAGTTATTAGTTAGTGGACGGGACATATTTCAAAATTATCTAACCAGATGACTGTTTATAATGTTGCATCAGTTGCGGTGACACTATGGACGCCTGCCCATATCCACTCAAAACTCAAAAATGTCAGCTCATGCCCATAACTACAAGCACATGAAAGCCTTCTCTTAATCCGCAGGTGAAAATGCTAGGGGTTTAAGGCACCCGGGAGCCGCCCGTAATCATTGAGGAATGAGAACGTAAATACCCCGGCCTCCTTACTCTGTGGGGGAAACAGCTTTTGAGTGGAAAGCACGTTCTTTAAAGTGTCTCTCAGGGTGCCCCCGTGGGGCCACGCTCCAATGGGCCACAGTGGGAACCTGCTTTATAACACACATTTTCTTGACTTGCTTCCCTTTCCTGTCTCCTTTCCCCACCCTTTACTGTGCTCCTAAGATTTCTTCTTCCTTTTAACTGAAGTTATTGGGGTGACATTGGTTAATAAAATTATATAAGTTTCAGTTATACAAGTCTATAACATAGCATCTGTGCTCCTAAGATTTCAACCCAAAACACCAATTAACAGCTTGCAAGATTCTAGTGTTCTGAAAGGAACCGAGTTTGAGGATAGGAACTCTGAATCATTGAATCATAGTCTCATGATGTACTTGACTTATGTACCAGAGATTACAGGAATTTATTCACAATTGTGATGCAAAGAACTGAGGTTTGGGAAAACTTCTGCATAATGCTTGCTGATTCCAACGAAATTATCCAGAGGACTGGCCGCAAAAGACATGGGTTTACTAGGACTTACATGTGCACCAGGGGTGGCCAGCCCATGAAGTTTTTCCTGCACCCCGACTTTTCCAGCACAAGGTTATATAAATACAGAAAGCAAAGCAGAACAGGGCATGCAGGGGGAGGGGGTGTGTTTTCACACAAGCTGTGTAAGATCAAAAGCTGTTTTCTTGACTGAGGAGCTGGCCAGGCTCCCAAGGTCTCACAGTCCCCTTACTGAAGGCCTTCCTGGACTTCCCACGAATGGGAGGGGGAGTTGGAGCATGGGAAGGGGCCATGTTCTCACACACCATACATTTATGACATAAAGAACTACAGGCAGGTCAAGAACATATTTTATCCCAGCAGAGAGATTATGGTACCTCATTCTACTTTTGGAAAACCTGAAACATTTTCTTTTTTAAAAAAATTAAATTTCTGTTGTTTTAAGCCATCAGTCTATGGTATTTTGTTATAGAAGCCTGGATAGACCAAGAAAAGAGTTTTTATCCTGGGATCCATGTATGTCCAATGGGTTAGTGGTTAGAATTTAGAGGCCTTCAACTTGGAACTATAGGTCAATCATAGGAAGAAAGAAAGATAGAAGATAATAGATAGGTATACATAAATATAGATTTCTAATGATACACATACAGGGGTGGACAAAAGTAGGTTTACAATGCCATTGTGACATTCCTTTGAGTTCCATATGAACAATTGTAAACCTACTTTTGCCCATCCCTCTATATCTTAAGTTTCAGTAACCTTTAACTGAAAATTAACATTTCCTGTGAATGTAGGCAACAAACAACACAGTAGAATTGGCAGTACCCGCCAACCTGTGACTCTATAACCTGTAAAAATTGTGATGTTTTGTATCACAATTGTAGAATATCTTGAATATCACTTCAGAATTATGATAGTCATGTACTCCATAATAGTTCTTGTTATCTAGTAAGTAAAGACATATTTACCATATAAAATCTGTTTAAATATTTTGATAACTATATTTTGATATACTTAATGTTTTTTGGAATCCTAATTTATATTATGCACTTAAAAACATTTTTTTCTAATAAAAATAAATAAAAAGTACTATTATCGAGGGTCTGAAAAAAATTTTTCTCTTAAAAATAAAATAATTTTTTTCTAAGTAGGGATCCATCCATATGCTCACCAGACTGCCCAGGTTACAAGGAGTAGAAAAGGTTAAGAATGCACTATGGCCACTATTATTGCCCATTTCACAATTTTGGAGACTGAGGCACAGACAGCCTAAAGTTTAGGCCCTAAACAATTGGCCCAAGATCAAAGAGTTTATAAGGAGCAGAGCTAGGATAGGAAGCCAGGGACTATCTCCAGAGTTCCCGCCCTTGACCCCGCGGCTGCCTCTCTGAGAATCTAGGACAGTTTCTCCACTAGATTCCACAGGTGCCGAGTATCTGAGCCCCTAGTCCACGCTGCACAGAGCAGCCAGGTGTGCTCAGTGAAACCCTTTATTTGCTTGTCCTGCTATCCACGCCCCTCTCCCCTGCCTGTCTTCTCTATTTTCCAGCCACTCTGCTCTTTCTCTACCTCACAGCCTTTGCACCTAGTGCTTCCTCTGCTAAACTGTTCTTCCTCCCTCCACCTCCTCTCATCCTGTGACCTCCGTTTCATGTCACCACCACACAGAGGGCTCCCGGGATGAACTCCGCAAGGTAAGTTCTCGCTGTTTTTCTTTATGTAATTACTGGGTATTGGAAATATGTCTCCCAGTTTTGGTTTATCTTTTCACCTTCTTTAATGGAATCATTCAGTGAGCAAAATCTTTAATTTTAATGAATCAAATTAATCAATCTTTTCCCTGATAGCTTGTACTTTTTGTTTCTAAGAAATCATTCCTGCCCTAACCGGTTTGGCTCAGTGGATAGAGTGTCGGCCTGCGACACTCTAAAGGGTCTCAGGTTCGATTCCGGCCAAGGGCATGTACCTTGGTTGTGGGCACATCCCCAGTGGGAGATGTGCAGGAGGCAGCTGAATCGATGTTTCTCTCTCATTGATGTTTCTAACTCTCTATCCCTCTCCCTTCCTCTCTGTAAAAAATCAATGAAATATATATATATTTTTAAAAGAAATCATTCCTTACCTCCAAGGTCATGGAGATATACTTTGATATTTCTTCCTAAAAGTTTTAAAGTTTTGGCATTCACATTTAAGCCCTTCATGCATTTGGGCCAGAAACTTTTTTTTTTTTTTTGTAATCCTCATGCGAGGATATTTTTCCATTGATTTTTTAGAGAGAGTGGAAGAGAGAGGGAAAGTCAGGAATATCGATTGGTTGCTTCCTGCATGAGCCCCGACCAGGGCCCAGGCCAGGGAAGAACCTGCAACCGAAGTATGTGCCCTTGACTGGAATCAAACCCGGGACCCTTCAGTCCGCAGGCCGATACTGAGCCAAACCGGCTAGGGCGGAAACATTTCTTAAAAATCCTTTTGTTTTAGGGTATTTTACTTACAGAATATTGAATTTCCTAATGATAGAAAATGGGGTGTTTAATAGCAAGGGAAGACCCTGATGCTTTCTGTGAAGAACATGCTATGAGTTGTGAAGAGGAATGAAGAAAGCACATTTCTGTTTTCTAGTTACACTAAGTGGTTTCTAAAGAAATCACAACTGGCCAATTTTAATTCAATACTCAAATTTTAAACTATTTAGGAAGAAATGGGGTATGTGGATTGGCACCCATCCCTCTTTGTTTCAGATGCTACTTGGCATTTAACACTTAGAAAGTGAAGCTTCTGGAAAACAAAAGATCAGGAGGAATGCATGTGCATGTCTGTGTGCATACATGTCTTTGTGTGTTTATGTTGGAATTTGTATTTGCATATGTATGAAGCAAGGAGGAAAACACAGAAATGCAGTGTGGCATTGCATCCTGAAAAATGTGCCCTCCCCCAGCACCTCACAACCACAGGTGACAGAGAGAGGAAGGGTCCTAGGAATGATGCATGCTGGGTTATTGCTTTTATATACTCTCTTAGTTCAGCAGGTCACCCCAGTTCATCATATCAGGAGTAGGGAAGAGAAGGGAAGACCGAAGGAAGGAAGTAGGCACCCGGCAGGAATTTCTGCTGTGGGATCTGCTTGCACAGTCTTAACAGTTTGTGTGTAATTCTTGGCACATAGCAAGACATGTCAGGGCCTGGACTGTGGACTCAGGAATCCCTGTAGGTGAGTGAAAGGTCACAGCTGAGCATCTAGAAAGATAACTGGTTTCTCAGAGTGAATGATTACAGCTGTAACCTGCCTACTGAAAGATCAATAGCAACAAGTATTTTATTCCCTTAATTAGACTTTAATCTAAAATGGCACAGCAAGACTTTGTCTCAAAGGAAACACAAAGGGAGAAAATCCCCTCTTCAGACACGTATGGAAGGATATCATATAGAATAAAGTAGGACAATTGCCACTGATTCTCTAGAACCCTCTAAGAATGTTGACTGGGTCTCATTCTTAATAATACTGCAGTTAAGACCTTGCTCCTAGAGCTAAAATCCTGCACCCACAATTTCTTGCTTGTTTTTCCTTAACAAGTGACTTTATCTCTATGCCTCACTTCCTTTACAAAACTGGGGAGGGGGAGAAAAAATAGTATCTACCTCATGGAATTCTTTTAAGGTTCAGATGAGTTACTTTCACCTCTCACCTGACTCCACTCAAACGGCTCTTACCAAAATTCACTGATGGCCTCCACATTGTTTAATTTACTAGTGAACACTTATCCCCCATTGAATTTGACCATGAGCAGCACTTGACATATGATCAATCCTTCAGAAAACTCTCTTACTTGGTGTCTTGGTAACAAATTTCTTTGGTTTTTGTGTGGTTTCTCTTTCTTCCCCATCTCTTGCCATTGGAATTGCTCTGGGACTCAGCCCTTGGATGCCTTCTCTACATTTTGGTAACCTCATCCAGTTTCATAATTTCAGATAACCTCTCTATGCTGATGATTCCAAAATATTTATCTTCCCCATGGTTTCTCCCCTGTCTCTACCCTCATATACTTATCAACCTTCTCAAGAGCTTCAAGTCTTCATACACATCTCAAATTTGTCCAAAATCAGAATTCAGGTTTTCACCCATGAAATTGCTATACTCATATTCTTTTCCATCTCAGAAAATGGAAACTTTCTAGTTGCTCAGAACAAATATCTGAAAGTTACCTTTGAGTCCCCTCTATCTTACCCTATATCCAATCCATCAGAAAATTCTGATGGCTCTCCCTTTAAAATATATCACAAATTCAACTGCTTCTATTCACTGGGGTAGTCCAATCTGCCATCATCTTTGGCTTGTACTATCACTATAGTCTCCTAACTGGTCTCCCTGCTTTCACATTTGCCCCTTCCTATATATAGTCATTATCAACAAAACAGCCAGAATGGTCCTGCTCAACTTAGAATGGATTATCTCAAAATTTCTGCTCATAATCGCATAGTAGGCCCTCATATCTTTCAGAATTTATTCTACAGTCCTTACAATGTATAGGGTATCCCAAAAAATGTATACACACACTTTCAATAATTATAAAGGCAGTGTTTATTAAAATACATTTCATTTTCAAAACTGAGGTATCAGCTGTTAAAGTGCACATGCATTTTTTTGTGTGTGGGGGGGGCACCCTGTGCACACAGCAAGTTCCACCTGTGTCCTCTGATGTCTCTGACTGCATTCCTTACCTTTTCCTTGCGTTTTAAACGTTTCAGGCACATTTCTGTCTTAGGGCCTTTCACTGACTGTTCCTGATGCCTGGAACACTTTCCCACCAAATAACCACCTGGGCCTCTCCACGTTTCCCCAGTAACATGGGAAGGTCGGCAAGAGCCGGCTGACCTATGATGCCCACTGGTCCCCATAAATCTAGACACCTCCACCTAAAACTGGAGCTCTTTCTGGCACTCCCAGTCCTTTATCCTTCTCTCTTTATTTAGTCAGACACTTATCCCATTCTGACATACCATACCATACCTTATTTATGTTTGTTTTTTGCTGTTTGCATCCCTTACTGGAATGTGAGGGCAGGGAATTTTGTGACTTTTGTTCATGGAACACCTAGACTAGTACCTGGTACATATCAGATGCTCAATAAATATTGATGGAGTGGATTGATGAATGAATGAAATGCAGTTCAGTGTGCTAGTGGTCAGAGGCCAGGGCAAAAGCCCCCCCGCTTCTGGTTTGAGGTGGATACTGTAGTGAGGTGGGTCCCTGAGTGACGCTGAGAGTAAACACCTCCTTAAATTTGGCACCTTGGACACCTCACTCACGCCACCTACTCTCAGTCCTGGCTGAGCATGATACAGTCTGTTCCTTAACTAAAAAAATGTTTGATCATAAAGAAACAACATAAAAGAACAAACTAACAAAAAAGAACAACAAAAAGAGAAACAACAAAGTATATCTAAGTACATTTAAGTTTATCCTCCATAAATCCGGGCACATAATTTCCCCCCTCTTTTTCATAGGGTGCTTTACTGATTAGACAGAAATAGAGACACAAAATCATTTTCTTCTGGGGAATGCAGATGTCTTCAGTGATTACCATACTTTTTAAAGGTTATCTGAGTCCACTACAGAAAAAGTTGCGAAATTATACATTAATTTTTGAAAAACATTGTAATATAGTTATTTACTCTACTTGTAACCAGTTAGACTTGATATTTAATTCAGATCAGTCCAGTTCAATGATTAGCATTTCCTTCTCGAATAAGCAAAGGTCATTTAGTTCTCTGGGAAACTCCAGGCTCGAGAGTTAATATTCAGAGACTTCTGAGAGGCTGCAACTTCAGATATCTCATTCATACATTCAGGACACCTGGGCTGAACTCTGGCTGCCACAGACTCTTTTGTATTCAGATCATCATATTGCTGTCTGCTTAGGTTTTGATACTGAATTCACAAAAAAAGAGCCCCCAAAGGATTCATTGTGTGACCTAATCCCTCAACCGTATCTAAAATGTTGCTCTCTACTTCTTAGTATAAAGATTTCCAAAGAGAAAAGGGAACATGCGAGATTTTTATTCATCCCTTTGCCCGTTTCCTGCTATAATAGCAATTGCAGCAGAGATCTGGAACCTCAAAAAAGAGAAAGCTTGCTCCGTTACCAAATTAAAAATTCTTTCTGCCTGCTCTAATGTGTGCAGTTTTATCAGCTTTTACTTATGTCACAGACTGAAATTGGCGTTATAATTAACAAGCATTAAAATTAACATTAATTATGATGGCAATAACCAAAGAGCCAGGAGGTGGTGTGGGAGGAAGCACAGTGGTCCCTCTTCAGGACACGCTCCTTAAATGCACCTGTCACACTCCTCCCCTGTGGCCACAGTTCAGTTTATTTCAATGCTGAGCAGAAGTGGATGCCTCTGATGTGCAGAGTCCTGAGCCCCTTTCTGAACCTCAGTCACTCATTAATACATAACCTGAGACTAAATCTTCCTCCCTCCCTCCCCCCACATGGAATATTCCTGTCCTTTGCAGATGACAAACCAGAGATGCCGGCTCCAAAAGAGACCATGGGCTGCTGGTTTATCCTAAGCGCCTTTTTAGAGAGGACACCAGAAAGCAAGTTCCAGCAGGAGTGTGTTTGTAGATGCTTTTCTACATCCCGAACCAGGAAAAAGGAGGGCACCGAGGGGCTGCAATTTACATTTGGATTATTTACTTATACATTAACATCAGACTCCCCAGGAAGAGTGTTGCTTTCAACTCCACAGCAGGCCAGGACAGCCAAACCCACGCTGCTACACCTTTCCTCTCTGCGGACTTGGCCACTCGGTTGCCCAATTGTCAAGCCTGTGGGTTTGCCTCCTCTCCAATCTCAGGTTCTAATCAGACTCCTTGAGTTTCCTAAGTGGATACTAATCTTGCCCCTGAGCCTGAGACACAGATCTGCAGGACACCTGCCCGGATATAGATCTGTTCTGCCCCTTGTTAATTTCATGGCACTCGACACATGGCTCCAGGACTAAATCTCAGTTTCCTCACCTGTAAAATAATGATAGCTCTTATCTCACATGGTTATCTCAAATCTATGTAAGCATTTTGGCGCAGTGCTTAGCACAAAGTACTCACTCTAAATACTAGCAATAATCATTTCTATTGACACCATAGAATACCTGCCCCCCAGGTAATTTTTTTAAAGGTTATCTTTATTGTTGAAAGTATTACAGATGTTCCCTTTCTTTCCCATTGGCCCCCTTCTAGCCACCCCCTCACCGTAGGCCTTCACCACACTATTGCCTCTGTCCATGGGTTATACATATATACTTCTTCACACCCAGCCACCCACCCCCACCTTCCTTCTGAGATCATTTTCATAGAGATAAATCTAAAATTCTGGTGTGTGCTAAGGATCTCCTGGTCTCTGTTGAGTTTGTGTTCACCCCAAGTAAACCCAGAAGCCAAGATTTAGGTGCAAGTGACTTATTTAGAAGGTGACATCCGAAAGCTTGGTGAGAACGTAAGGGAGTGAGACCAGGACGGGAGGAAAGCACAGTGAAGAGTGTGTTGATGTCACGGCCATGTGCACAGTGAAAGCCAGTTATTAAATTTCCAGGACCTTTGCAGACCGGTTGTTAAATACAACCATTGTCAAGAATTAAAAGATATAAAATTTCAATGAAATCAATTATGTTTGTGAAAGTATTCACTTGTAACTATTTTACGAATATCTATGCTTTTGGGGTAATTTACTTTTATTGTATCTGGATGAAGGAAATACAAGGGCTTGCTTCTGCAATCTCTTCCTCACCCTGTGTTTAGTGATATCACACTGGTAGCTTGAAATCAGACATGGAGGAAATTGGCAAACACTATAAATTGGGGCAGTTTTTTTCAGAGTTACTTGTCAAGCACTCCATTGTTGTGCTTAAAAATTAGCCTGCTATATTTGGTCAGATATTTAATTAACGCACCACTAATGCCTTGGCAGGGCCAGACGAAATGATTTTGAGGGTCTTATATGGCCCTTGGGGCAAACGTTCCCCACCCCTGCTCTAAGAGAATGTATGGAACATGCTGATTTCTCTTCCACTGAGATGTGAGAAGGCCAGATGAAGTTTGCCACAGTGGGGATAACCTAGCCTGTCTCTCCCAGGGGTAGGAAAAAAAAAACCACAGGCAGAGACCAGGAGCCACAAACTCTCAAAATCACTATCACTCTCCTAAAACATGCTTGTGCTCTACGCTCCCTATTCAAGGAATTGGAAATGAAACAATCATTCACTCAATTTCTCAAGCCAGAAACTTCAACATTATTCCCCCCTTCCCACAACCCGCCTCTCTTACTCCTGTGTACAATCACCCACCAAGTCCTGTTGTTTCTCTTGAATTCATCTACTTCTCTCCATCCCCACTGCTACTATCTGAGTCCATATCTTGCCTGAATTATTTTTAAAAAAAAGCTTCCTAATGAAAATCTAGATGTTTTTCCTCCTCCAGTCCTTCTTCATATAGTAGCCAGTGTGGCATGTCTCATACACAAACCTGATCATATCTCTCTCACCTGCTTGTAGTCCTTCAATGTCCAGAATTCTTATGATCAGGCATTGCTTTTAAGTCTCATTTCACTCCACTCTCTCCCTGACAACCTGCCATTCAACTAGACTGATGTTCTTTCAAGTCCATGAGCGATTCAGGCTGTTTCACTTACAGGATGTTGCATGAAGATTTCTGCCTTGAACATCCTCCCCCCATTCTTTACCTGGCCCACTCCCATTCATCTTTGGTTCTCAGTTTAGAGGGTGCTTGAAATCTGGCCCCCGGATTTGAGTGGATTCCCTTCCTATGTCCTCACAGCCCCTTTACTTCCAGTTACCACTTTACTTTTCTTTAACCCCCATTAGATAATAAACCCCGGGAATGAAGTGCCTGAGTGTTTATCACCTTGTAAAAAAAGCTCCTAGCACAGTGCCTACTGATGTGGTCATATTTGAGCAAATATTTGCTGAATGAATGAATAAATGAGTTGTGGAAGGCCATTGTTCACAACTCGTGACTCCTTTGTTTTCATCATTACCAAATAAACATCGGAGGAGTCAACAATAGCAGCAAGTCAAGAGGTGCTGATTTGGAAACTAAGTTTCTGAAAGATAGTTCTAGGAGAGTATAGAGTTCTGTGGCTATCATTCTTCTTTCCTCTTGGTTGGTGGCTTTTAAATTAAAAGTAACAGTGTGTTTTTAATTAAATGTATAATCATTGCAAATAAGATCATTAATTCATCTAAAACAATACTTTTCTCTAGATTTGTTTATCCATTTATTGCAATTGTTATCACACTGTATTGTTTTTTAAAAAGCTATTCATAAACAACATTTTTATGGATGCTTCATATTCTATTATTTGCCCTGGAACCATGAGCTCAAGTCATTCATCTTTTGATTCAATTGTTTAAAACTCTCTCTAAAACATTACATTTTAACTGCAATTAATATGAGCCTGAATTTCCAAAGAAAATTATTCTGCAACATATTTCTTTCAGCTGAGGTATTTACCAAATTGACAGTTTTCCGAAAGTTCTGATCTGAGAATCCCCTGGCACTTTTTAGGAAGTCTGACTCTCAGGGCCCACCGTTCTCTGTTGTTACAGAATCACCAAGAGGGATGTGGAATCTGCCGCCTTCCCTTGTCTCAGGAGGTGCTAGAGCAGGAGAACCAACACTGGACCAGGAGTCAGGGTGACAAGTCTAGTCCTCATTAACTCTTCCTGATTTCTGAGACTATAGGAATGCTGCTCAATATCCCCAGGCTTCAAGTTTTCTTACCATAAATTCTGATTCTCTTTCCTACAGTGTACTCCACAGGAATATTGACCAAATACAAGGCAAAAATAAATATATGTAACTGCTTTGAAATTTATGCAGCACTATACTGACATTGACATGATTAGTAGCAGAAAAAGGGCATGAGAATCTATCATTTCTATTTGTATGGTTTAATCAATAGCATCACACTCTTGCTTCTTTTTTTTCTGTTACAAAGTTAAACCAATTCTAAATGCTTTTGAGTGAAACTTTAAATCAAACAGTGGTAACAACTCACACGCTGGACAAAGCTTTCTATTTAGATAAAGTCTCGGCTTTCTGCATCTTCCAAAGATAACACTTTGGCTAATCACTGGAATCTGCAGGAAGATGAACACCTCTGAAGGCAGTGGTTAGAAGATGGTCGGAGGCAGGCTTGCTCTCCATCAGGAAATTCTGTACTTCTCTGCTTTGATCTGGTTATTTTCCTGACTCTATCAAACCGCCTTTTCAGTTTTTTGAAAGATTAACCCTTTTAACTTAAAGATAATATTTTAAAATATTAAAGGTACTAAAAGTATTTAATGATTTGAGTAATTCTTACTATTTTTATACTTTTCATTTAATAACCAACACAGAGTGGTAAAAAGAGCCAGTCTTACTTCTCTGTTTTTCAAGTACTTACACATGAAAACTTGCTCCTGGATCACAAAGCTAGACAGAGTCAGTATTTATCCATGGTTTTGAGTAATTAAAACTTTAAATATTAAATATATCATGTTGTGTGATGTCTACATAGGGGAAGTGAGGGAGGGAAGAAGGGAGGGAGGAGGGGAGAGAGAAAGAGAAATTGATTCTGTAAGACTCCAAATGACTCTTAGTTCTCATGAAGAAGGTCCATCATGGAAAGAACATAGAGTTGGGAGTCAGACAAACCAGGTTTCAAAAGTGGAATCTGTCTCTGACATTGGGTCCATCATGGAAAGAACATAGAGTTGGGAGTCAGACCAGGTTTCAAAAGTGGAATCTGTCTCTGACATTAACTGCAGGGATTTCAGGCATGAGTTTCACATACATGAGTATCAGTTTTCTCATTTGTAAAATAGGAATACTAATAGCTCCTTGTTGGTAGAGTTTTGAGAGACGATGTAGGAAAAGTACTGGCACGAAGTAGGCGTTCACAAAAGATTAGTTTATGTCTCCTGTCCCTGGAGCTGATGCTTTATGTCTTTCATTTACCCTCCAAGTTTTCTACCTGTCACTATCTGGCCACTTTTATTCGGTTTTGCCGATGTGCGGACAAGATAGATTTCCCCCCTCGTTCACATTTCAAGCTTTTGTTTCATATCCAGCCTATTGTTCAGCTGTGATTGCATTTCTCTTCTGTTTAAGGGCGAAAGAGAAGGAATTATGAAATAGGTTATTACAGGATCACAAATAAAAATTAAATGGCCTGCAGCATGGGTAAAAAGCAAATATTAATTAATGCAGCCCAGTAGAAGTAGAGTGAGACCCAGGCCGGGGAATCCATTCCTTTACTTCATCTCCCAATGCTATGTTTGTCGAAGGCTGCTGGTCCTGTGGTAGCATTCCAAATGTTTTAAAAACTAGATGTAATTTTTACTACCCTTCCTCCATTTCAACACCATTGCCCCTTTCATTTTGCTTAGATTGTTCTTTATATCTTGTGCCATCTCCTTGGCCTGAACTGCCTTCCATCTCATATATCATATTATGAATATTTTATCACTACCCCTTGCATATCATCATCACCATCACCATTACTTCGGATGCCCATAGTGTATTGCATGTGCTTTCGACTTGCTGTTTGTTTTATTCTGCCTGGTACTGGAGGATGCTCCATGTTTCCTCAGAGACAGTGTGCGCCGCTTGCAGAGAGCAAGGCTCTTTCCTCACTGTAGCCCCAGAGCCATGTGCAGTGCCTGCTGCAGAGTAGACGCTTACTGTGGGGGAAAATGGATAAAATCCCTTGTTTCCTTGTCTGTGGTTTAAATGTAGCTGTTCTCCCAGTGGAAGATGTCTGGAGCATGCAATGTGATTAAAAGAGGATTTTCTTTGTTGTCTTTCCTCTATTAAATGTTTCATGGTAAACTAGCTTTTCTTTTTGTAAGTTAGTCCCTGGAGGCCAAGCATTTAAGGAAAAAAAAATGTGTGGCTCCCTTTCCCCACCCAGTCCCCACTCTGGGCAGAAGCTCTGCCCCAGGCACAGGAGGCCCCTTCTCCCATAGGGCGGAGGTCCGTGTCATAGGAGACAAGCTGAAGTTCCAGAGGCTGCATCACTGCCAGAGCCCTGTTCCTAAAGCAGAGTGTCACTCATGCCCCAGCTCTGAAGCAGTAGCTCTGAGTGTTGTGCAAGGGAGAAGTGATTCCTAAGGACAGAGAGCTCTGAAGCTTTCCTCAAAGGAACTGTCTTTCTTTCTTTTTTCTTTCTCCCTTTCTTAAAAAATAAAAGACAATGTTTTATTCCTCTATTTTGTTTTATTTTTTAATTGATGTTTATTGTTGAAAGATATCTTTATCTTCTTTCTTTCTTTCTTTCTTTCTTTCTTCCTTTTTAAAAAGTAAAAGACAATGTTTTATTCCTCTGTTTTGTTTTATTTTTTAATTGATGCTTATTGTTGAAAGATATCTTTATCTTTTTTTCTCTATTGACCTCTTCCACCCCACACCCACCCCTCCCAGGCCTTTCCCACACTATTGTCTGTGTCCTTGGGCTATGTATATATGCATATAAATTCCCTGGTTAATTCTCCCCACGCACCCCCACCTTCCCTCTGAGAGTCATCAGTCTACCGTATACTAGGTGTACTGGTTAATAATGCGGATTTTTTCAATAGATGGGGTTACACATATGTTGATATATACGCGATTTGATATGTATGCTATTTTGTTGTATTGACAACAAGCTTCAAAACTTCATATGTCAAATTTTCTGAAGGTGTTAACATCATAGATATTTTTACACTTAAAAATGTCGAATTTCATGCTAAAAAAAGAGCATTTGTGGGAAGTTTTAATTCATTACTTTATTTTGAAGAAAAGTGCTAGCAATGGACATTACTTTGAATAAAACACTTTTGATGTTTCTCTTGAAATTATCGTGTTTTCTTTGATTACAAAATCTGCATTATTAACCGGTCAATGATTAATCCGACTTACTAACCAGTTAATGACTAATCCACATTATTAACCGGTCAATAATTAATCCTCATTATTAACTGGTTAATGATTAATTTGCATTATTAACCGGTTAATAGTGCAACCGGTTGGGGGCACTAGGATTCTACCAGTCTGAGCTCACCGGACTTTCTCACCCAACAAGGAAGAGCCTGACCAGGCCTCCAGCATTTCAACCCGGTTCTGCACAGGTAGGGAGAATCCCCTGACACCTGGCGGACCATGGGACCCCCAAGCCAGGGTCCTGCCCCAACACCACGTTCAGCTGCCACTTGGACACCTCTCAACCTTGGACCACTGCCAGACCCCAAATCCGAGTTCTCTAACTTGGACTTACAGGGTAGCCGCTGACCAGCAAGAGTGCCCTAGACCCCTGCCCACCTTCATAAGAGCTGGCTCTCCATGGAGAGAAAACCCAGTCGAGGGCAACCATGGAACACCAGTCACAGCATCGAGTTCCCTGGTTCACCTAGGACAGTGGTTGGCAAACCGTGGCTCTCGAGCCCACATGCGGCTCTTTGGCCCCTTGAGTGTGGCTCTTCCACAAAATACCACGTGCGGGTGCGCACATACAGTGCGATTGAAACTTCGTGGCCCATGCACAGAAATCGGTTCTCAATCAGATTGAGGACGTTTTTAGCAAAGGCCAGCTTAGGAGTACCCTAATTAAGTTAATAACAATGTACCTACCTAAATAGTTTAAGTTTAAAAAATTTGGCTCTCAAAAGAAATTTCAATCGTTGTACTGTTGATATTTGGCTCTGTTGACTAATGAGTTTGCCGACCACTGACCTAGGACCCTTAAGGCCACGTCTCCCCTGGGGTGTCCCCCTCCACCAAGGGCAGTCCGCGACTCCCGATCCCCAGCTCTAGGACCCCACTCACATGCACACCAGGAACTGAGCCCCCAGGTGTCCCTGGAAGCTCTTCGGGTGGCCCAGGACAGCACAAAGGGGAGCTGGGGTGAAATGTGAGTCACCTCTGAGGGTGGAAGTGGCCTGAGCCAGCAGGTCTTCCCACATCTCTGTGGCTCGTGCTTAATCTTGTGGTTTTTATTCCTGTCATGGGACATTATTATGCCATAAGAGTCTTCATTCTGACTTGAAAAAAATAATAAAGATGCTGTTCAATTTTCAATAAAGAGGGTCAAGTGTTTTACCTGGCATACCTCCAGCTCTCGGTTGCAGGTGTCTCCTTGTAACAGGAGGTTCTGGAGCCATCTGAACTTGTTATCTACTAATGGGTCCATGACAGCTTTGTATCTGGGTTAGAGCTGGGGCTTGGTGGGGTGGGATGGGGAGAGAGGGGAGAGGAGGGAAAAGGAGGGATGAGCCCATCTCACACAAGTGCACATTGGGAAGGCTTCTATGGCCAACTTCAAATGCCATATTCTAAGGAGCACTCATTTGGATCTGTCTGATAGCTCAAATCCTGAAAAATAATGTCTAATAGAAGAGACAGTGATAACAAAGGCCTAGTTGTAATAAACAAAGGCATAGTCATAATTATATTTTCAAGGTCATGCTGCCAGCCAAATGAATTCAAAAGGGATATCAGACATCTGCCTAACTAGACTGATTAAAAAATCCCTTTTATTGTCCTCCAAAAAAAATTTTCTGCTGTGATAAATGAGGAAAATGATAGGGACATGGAAAGAATCATCAGGTGTGTTTTTTGTGTTTTTTTTTTTTAAAAAGGGGGTCATAAAAGATGAAAATCCTTCCAAATGCAGATGTGACAAAGACATCTTTGCAAGTCAGTCTAGAAAGTGGCTGTGATAATTCAGAGAAATTATTTAGCACTCAGGAAAACATTGCCATGGAATGATGGAGCGGTCTGGCAGGAGAAATTGTCAAAAGACTGGCATCAATCACGGTTAAGTGTGGTGTCTCTGCTGATTGCGTGTACCCTGCAGCGAGCCTGCCAAAACAGATCTCTGACACCGCTATGACACGCTGATGGGTGACTGTGAGAATGATTGATGGGGTAGCCTGCCAACATCTGGGACTAGAAGAGGTGGATTGCCATTGCTGAGTGGTTTAAGTGCAGAGTAATTATTTGTGATCCAGGCATTAATTCCTCCTGGAAGCTAAATGTACACAGTGAGAAAAAGGAGACATCCTCTGGCCTGGCTTTGCCTGTGTGTGAACTTATCCTCATTATTTGCTAGAGAAACCAAAGGTTTATAAGATTGGTCTAAATTATCCCAAGAACTTACAAAGAAAATCCTTTAGAATTTTTCTCGTCAAGGTCTATAAAATGTTCATTGTGTTTCCTTTATATTTTTTAATGAACTCAAGAATATTAATTACTGCATTTTGAGTACATATATATTATGCACTATATGCTTTATATTCTTTCAAATCCAACACTGCTCTATGAGGTAGACATTAATAAGCCCAATATATATAGCTGTGAAAACAGGCCCAGAGAAATTGTTATTGGACTGAGGCCACCAAGCCTATAAGTAATAGACTTCCTGCTAGAATCCAGGATTTGACAATGACTATTCCTGCCCCCTGAGTCACACCACCTTCTCCCAAAAAGCTGCTTACAACATACTACACACAGGGTCTGTTAAGAGATTATGAAGTACCAGCTGAGCAGTGATTCCTTAGATTTGAACTCATTGTTTAGACCACCTAGGTTTTACATAGACTTGAAGACTCAGAAATCATAGTCCAGTCATAATATAGTTCAGTTATAGTGATAGTTCAGTTATAATAGCTTACTGTTAA
Organism: Myotis brandtii; assembly: GCF_000412655.1. Taxonomy (NCBI): domain Eukaryota; kingdom Metazoa; phylum Chordata; class Mammalia; order Chiroptera; family Vespertilionidae; genus Myotis; species Myotis brandtii. The sequence continues at coordinate 8,145,500 of NW_005360124.1, read as the reverse complement.
TTCTATTCACTCCAGTCTTCCTATCATGAAGCCAAACCTGAGCAGGCCTGGTCCAAGTTCTACATGTACAAGAAAAATAAGTGCTATTACTCACATACATTTTCACTGCTTATCAGGTTTATCATGGTCTAGAACAACCACTTTTCACCTGTTTCATCTCATGGCACACAAACTAATTACTAAAATTCTGCAACACACCAAAAAATATTTTTTGCTGATCTGACAAAAAGAATAAGTATAGTTTTGGTTCATTCATACTGGACGGCTATTGTTGTGTTGGCTGTTGTCATTTTTTCATTTGACAATCTAAGGGAAAAGAGGTCAGTGCCCCTGACTACATAGTCAGGTATTGCATATTTTAAAACTGCTTGCAGCACACTCATTGAAAACCTCTGGGCTAGGTCACTGCGGTCCAATAAAAAGAGAATGCAAGTCACAAATGCTAGTCACTATGTAATTAAAATTTTCTAGTAGATATATTTTAAAAAGTAAAAATGGGTGGAATTTACTTTAATAATAGACTTTATTTAACTCAAATATCCAAAGGTTATCTTGACATGTAATCAGCATAAATTATTCAAATTTTATACTATGTCTTTATACAGAACATCTCAATTTGGACTGGCCACATTTCAAGCGGTCAGTAGTCACATGTGGCTAATGGCTACCATATTGGACGGCATAGTTCATGATAGTAAATGACTTGTCTTAACTGACACAACTCCCTGAATTCAGACCAAACCTCTATTTTATCTATTGATTCATCTGTCCATCTCTGTATCAACTGATCGGTTTTTTAATGCATTTTCTCAAAGAATTTGAAGGGATTTGACACTTCTCTAAATATTCATCTCACCTACCTATTCTGAAGCTCTGACCATCTCAAACTTCTGAAACCCTCACTACAACCTGAAATTGGAACCCCTTCCTCTTCTGGCTTCAACTGTCCAGCCATTGCCCCAAAGGGTATGCATGGCCCTGTGAAAACTGTTAGCTTTCTCTGTCAGTTATCGTGTGTGTGTGTGTGTGTGTGTGATGTTCACAAATCATGACTGGGTGACTCAATTCATTCTTACCAAGTGAGCTGATGTACTAGTAAGTAACCAGCAACCAGGGCCCTCTTCCTCCTTCTTTTCATATCTGCCCCCTCCAAGGTAACCATTATCCTGGCTTCTAACGCCACAGATTAATTTGGCCTATTTTTAATATTATATAAGTGAACTCTTCAAGGCTTACTCTTTTATATCTGCTTTTTTAATACGTGCGAGACCATGCATGTTGTTGTAGTATGTAGTTTTAGTGCTTTCATTGTCATTGTTGTAAAGGGTTCCTTTGTCTGACTATATCACAGCTTATTAATCTACTCTACAGTTAATGGATGTTTGGATTGTTCTAGTTTCTGACTACTGGTCATGCTGCTATCAACCTTATTTACATGCCTTTTAGTAGAAAAAAAAGTGTGTGTGTGTGTGTGTGTGTGTGTGTGTGTGTGTGTGTGTGTGTGTATAGACTCTGGGTCATAGTAGATGGTGCCTGTGGTAGATAGAATGATGCCCTCCACCCCCACCCCAAAGATATCAGATCTTATTTTCTGGAACCTGTAAATTTAAATTTTACCTTTTAAGAGGAAAAAGGATCTTTTCAGATCTGATTAAGCTAAGGATCTTGTGATGGAGAGATTACCTGGCAAAACCCAAATGCAATCACACACATCCTTATCAGAGGGAGGCAGAGGGAGAGCTCACACGCACAGAGGAAAAGGAAATGTGCAGGCAGAGCAGAGATTGGCATGATGCAAGCACACGGCAAAGGAAGTCAGCAGCCACCAGAGCCCGGGAAAGGCAAGGAAAGGCCTGATTCTCTTTCGGAGCCTCCAGAGGGAGCACAGCCCCGCCAACACCTTGATTCAGCCTCATGGTACTGATTTCAGATACGTGTGACCTTCAGACTGAGAGAACTTATTTCTGCTGTTTTAAACTCCCCAGTTTGTGAGCATTTACTATGGGAAACTAATAGTGCTCAGTAGTTTTCCCAACTGACTATAGGAGAAAAAACTTGGTTCACTAATTACCAATAATATTAAAGCACAAAGTAAAAGCTCTAACGGGTAAGGTTTAAAAGAAAACGGTATCATCACCATCACCATGTTTTTAAAAATCACCAGGCAGAGAAGGCTCAGAAGAAAAACCTACTGCAAACATGACTTGCTGAAGGACACAGATGGCGATTTTGGTAAACTGTCCAGCGTCCTCTATAAAATATGAGAAGAGACGGACTGTAGTAAAAGCAACATATAAACAAAGGACGAGGCAAAACTGAGATAAAATATATTCAGAAGAATTGCAAGGTAACTCAAATTGCAGCACGTGAAGTAAAATAGCAAGGGGGCTATGTGGAAACTTTATAATACCTCCACAATTTTTCCGTAAATTTAAAACCATCCTAAAATTTAAAGTTAAAAAAATCAGGGGGATGGTAAACACAAAGTTCAGGCTGATGCTAAGCTCTCTTGGGAAGTATGGAGGATGGGACTGGTGATAAGAATTCCTTCAAAAGTATCAGGAGTATTCAGTTCTTAAAATGGATGTTAAATTATGAATATTTATTTTTTATGCTCAATAGTGTATTTAATAATCTTATTTTGTGTTAAATATTACATGGTGACAACTTTAATATGGAATTAGAATAAAAATATACAGTTGATTCAGTGAAAACCAGATCTGGTGCTGTTAAAGCAAAACTTTAATACTTTTCTGTGAAGAAATGAAAATAAAAAGAAAAGATACAGAAAATGAAGATCTAGAGAGCCTAGATAATAAATGCAATAGCAGAAAGGAATCTTTCCTGTGTTGAGAGAAGAGCTATGAATTGAATAAGCCCACTCCAGGCAAATCTAATTAAGAGACCTATTTCTAGATAAAGATTGTAAAAAAAATGCTGAGGTACAAGGACAGAAGCAAAATACCTTACTGGTACTCAGGCCAAGTAAAAGAAGACAGTTCTAACAAAGAAATGATCAATTTACCACGAATATCTTTTCTGTAACATTATGTTCCATAAAATAATGGAACAATACCTGGAGAAATGCTATGGTCCAAAAATTATATAATAAGAAAATGGCATTCTTATCTAAAGGCAACAGAAAGACAGCCTCAGATATTAAGAAGCCCAGAAAATACACTACCCACATGCCCATCTTAGAAAAAAAATATCAGTTGAAATCAAGCAAAACCAAGGACTCTAAAAATTGTGAAGTCATAATATTAAAGGGCCAGACAATATCCATATTTAAAAATGTCAATTGTAAAGCTGTTTAAAAAACTGAATGGAAAAACAAAAGATAATTATTTCTAAAAAAGGTTATATAATATATAAAATAATTTCATAACTATTAATTATCCAGGTCTTAAAACCAAAATACAAGATCTGAATCTGCACACATCTCTATGACTCCTAGTAAGGACTCCCTCTGCCAGCCCTGACACACCATTGCCCAGAAACCCAGGCATTGCTCCCTACCTGCCCTTACAACCTCATGACCTACATAAGAGACCATCAGAAATGACCTTTAAGAAGCTCAAGACTTTGAGGTCATCTTTCTTTATCTGACACTAAGCCCATTTAGGCCGATAAATCCCTTACTCCTAAACCTCTAGATGCCAGAGGAGAAACTACTTAGAAGTAGTTTCTACTTCTACTCTTCTCATCTCCACAAAACCTCCCACTGTCCACCAATCCCTATATATTCAGCTCTTTCCTGAATGATTTTTTTCACCTCTTTATTCTGAGACCTGATTCTCTCCTAAGGACACGGGTCCCTGTCATCCCTCTCACAGTAGCTATTTTCTCTCCAACACCTGTGGGCGCCATTGAATTTAAGGTAGATAGCCTCTTTAGTATTCATTCTTTGAAGATTTTTATCACCTGGTTCACTGTCACTCTCTCCAAATTTAGTCTTGTCATAATTCCTGATGATATCTGTATCAGTATCCATGTGCAATCCAATAGACCTCTTCAATGAAGGGAATGTTCTATCTCTGCACTAAGGTGGTAACCACTAGACACGTGCTATTGAGCTATCGAGCACTTCAAATGTGACTAGTGCAGCTGAGGAACTAACATTTCACTTTAATTTCCATTAAATAGCCATGTGTGCTGGTGGCTACCATTTTGGACAGTATAGATATAGATGATCATTCCGGTAGCCAGTGCTCTCAGTTCTTTGGCCTCTACTTCTAAGTAGTTTCTCCTCTGGCATCTACTTTCAAACTCTAGAACATATCATTACCAAGTAATTGTATCTCCTCCAAAGATTTGACATCAACTGTCCCAGCCACCAACTGGCATTCTCTCTCTTCACAGCTCATCTCCTTGATATACATTCCAATTGTCTGGTCATGGTATCTTTTTGCCCCCAGCCCCTTCAGTGGAGGGCAGTAGGAGGCTGGGGCACAGGCAGGGGAGAATCAAACATGATGGTGAGCCCTGACCGGTTTGGCTCAGTGGATGGAGCGTCAGCCTGCGGACTGAAGGGTCCCAGGTTCGAGTCTGGTCAAGGGCATGTACCTTGGCTGCAGGCACATCCCCAGTGGGGAGTGTGCAGGAGGCGGCTGATCGATGTTTCTCTCTCATCCATGTTTCTAACTCTCTATCCCTCTCCCTTCCTTTCTGTAAAAAAATCAATAAAATATATTAAAAGAAAAACAAAAACAAAAACATGATGGTGAGTAGGGATGGAAACACAACCTCAGAATTAAAAGACCTGGGTGTTTGAACAATTAGAGTAACTTGTTCAGCCAAGCTGCTGAAATTGCACAAGGAAACAAAAAAGCAACACCAACTAAAATCAACAGAAAACCGCTCTCCCCTGGGGCAGGGAGCCCGCATTAGCGGCTGGCCTGGGCCGGTGAGGCCTCTGAGCTTTTACTCGGAGCTGACTCAGGTACTGCCTGAAACCTGGATTGTGATGAGAGTCACCCTTTGGGGAAGTAAGCCACCTGCTCACTGTGAAACAGCGAATACCACACTTTCAGAGCAGAAACAAGAGCAGCAGGCCCGCTGCCACCACTTTTGGAGGGCATAATTTACCCCCAAAGAGTCCATATTAGCAGGAGAAAAAAAGAGCTGTGTTGATAGGGGAACAGTATCTGCTCTCTCTTTGTGTGTGGGGTTCCTCCATCCACCTTCTCCTTCTCCCTTCCTTCACCCGATATTTCTTGAGCATCTATTATGTCAGTGGTTCTCAACCTTCTGGCCCTTTAAATACAGTTCCTCATGTTGTGACCCAACCATAAAATTATTTTCGTTGCTACTTCACAGAAGGTTGAGAACCACTGTTATGAATCATAATGTAAATATCTGATATGCAGGATGGTCTTAGGCGACCCCTGTGAAAGGGTCGTTCAACCGCCAAAGGGGTCACGACCCACAGGTTGAGAACCACTGCACTAAACAGTTTTCACTTGGCTACCGGATTCCTCTCTTCTTGGTTCTCCTGCTACAGCCCTGGCTTCTTCTTAGTCTCCTCCTGGTCCTTCCTCACACCCAGCCTTGGAACATGGAACTGCTGCCGAGTTCACTCTTCTGATCTATTGTATTTATGCATTTACTCACTCCAGCAGCACAATGGTCTGGTATCAGAACTTTAAATCCTCTCTAGGTATTGATGAATCCCCAAATTTATTTCTTCCATTCAGAACCTTCCCCTAAAGTCTTCTAGACTCTCATTTCCATGGCTCGCATATCCAAACTGCTAAGCTAAATAAGCCAGTCAGAGAAAGACAAGTATCACATGATCTCACTCATATGTGGAATCTAATGAACAAAATAAACTGATGAACAAAAATAGATCCAGAGACATAGAAGCATGGAACACACTGTAGAATCTCAGAGGGAACGTGGAGGAGGGTGGGTGGGAAAAGATCAAGCATATAACTTGTATGCATATATGCATAACCATGGACACAGACAATAGGATGGTGAAGGCCGGGGAGGGGGGCGGGGAGTAATGGAGTGGGAGGAAGGCCAGAAGAAGTAATAGGAGGGGAAGGGGGACATATGTAATACTTTCAACAATAAAGATTTTTTTAGAAAAAGCTATCATAGAGGGTGTGAAATGGTGTCTCGTTGTAGTTTTGATTTACATTTTCCATTATACAGAATATATTTTCCTGTGCTTATTAGCCATTTATGTATCTTCTTTGGAAAAATGTCTGCTCATTTTCAAACTGGATTATTTGTGATTTTATTATTGACTTGTAAGAGTTTCTTTTATATTTTGTATACAAGTCCCTTATCAGATATATGGTTTGCATATATTTTCTTCCATTCTGTATGTTTTTCTTTTTACTTTCTTTATGCTATCATCCAAATTACTTAATTTTGATGAAATATAGTATATTAGTGTGTGGGTTTTTTTAAAAAAATTTTGCTGCTTGCACAATTCACCATAGCTAAGATTTGGAAACAGCCTAAGTGCCCATCAGTAGATGAATGGATTAGAAAACTGTGGTACATCTACACGATGGAATACTATGCTGCTGTAAAAAAGAAGGAACTCTTACAATTTGCAACGGCATGGATGGAGCTGGAGAGCATTATGCTAAGTGAAATAAGCCAGTCAATGAAGGAAAAATACCACATGATCTCACTCATTCACGGATAATAAAGACCATTACAAACTTTTGAACAATAATAGATACAGAGGCAGAGCTGCCTCAAACTGATTGTCAAACTGCAGTGGGAAGGCCAGAGAGGGTTGGGGGGCAGAAGGGAGGGGAGTAAGAGATCAACCGAAGGACTTGTATGCATGCATATAAGCATAACTAATGGACATAAGACACTGGAGGGTAAGGGAGGGCAGGGGATTGTCAAGGGCGGGGGGAAAAAAAGGACACATATGTAATACCCTTTGTAATACTTATAATATAAAAAAAAAAACAACAACACAACAAGAAAAAAAAAATTTTGCTGCTTGTGCTGTAAGTGTTGTATCTACAAAACCATGCCTAACCCAAAGTCACAAAGATTTATTCCTATATTTTGTTTATAGTTTTAGCTTTTACATTTAGGTTTAGGTCTTTGATCCATTTTGAGTTGATTTTTTTATATGGTGTTAGACATCCAACTTTAGTCTTTTGCACATAAATATCCACTTGTCCCAATATCATTTGTTGAAATGACTATTCTTTCCCCTCTTGAATTGTCTTGGCACCCTTGTAAAAAAAATTCAACCATAAAAGTGAGAGTTCATTTCTGGACTCTGAATTCTATTTCATTAATCTATGTACTGTAGTATCTATCCTTATGCCAGTACCACACTGTCCCTGTGTGGTTCAGTTTTGAAATTGGGAAGTGTGAGTTCTCCAACGTTGTTCTTTTTAATATTGTTTTGGCTATTCTTATTCTCTTATATTTCTGTTTTAAAATATATTTTGTTGATTTTTTTACAGAGAGGAAGGGAGAGGGATAGAGAGCTAGAAACATCAATGAGAGAGAAACATTGATCAGCTGCCTACTGCACACTTCCTACTGGGGATGTGCCGCAACCAAGGTACATGCCCTTGACCGGAATCGAACCTGGGACCCTTTAGTCCGCAGGCTGACGCTCTATCCACGGAGCCAAACCGGTTAGGGCTCTTATATTTCTATATGAATTTTAGGATCAGCCTTTCAATTTCTGCAACAACAACAAAAAAGCCATCTGGGAGTTTGGTAGGAATTGCATTGAATCTATAGCGCAGTTTGGGGATTAAGAATATTAAATTTTAGACTGACTAGAACTTCCAATACAATGTTGAATAATAGTGGTGAGGATGGATGCCCTTCTCTTATACCAGATCTTAGGGGAACAGCATTCAGTTTTTCACCTTTAAATAGAATGTTATTTGTGAGTTTTTCACATATGATCCTTAAGATCTTTATTAGGTTAAGGACATTCTTTTCTATTCCTAGTTTGGATTTTTCTCAATTGCATCTATATTTCCCCCTTTAGTCTATTAATATGGTGTATTATATTAATTGATTCTTGTACATTCCTGGATGAATTTCATGTGGTGATGTATGATCCTTTCTATACGTTGCTGGATTCTTACTGAAATTTAGTCAATTTTCTTGAATGAATGTTTTCTCATTTGCTGTTTGTATAAAACAATCGCCAGAGACTTAAAATTTTTGTCTTATACTTTTTACTAGTTAAATTGTTGTTTTATGGGGGAGGAGGTCCACCAAGCTCCTTATTCTGTCATTCTAAATTATTTCATTTCATTATTTCTTATTGTTATAAGTATTCAATTGTATGATAACATTGTTCTACTTTATGAATATTTGTTCTGTTTTCAGTCATTTTTGTTATTATAAATTTTCTGTTCACATCTACTGAAACAAATGTGCAAGTGTTTTTGAGGGTATAAATATACACATTTACTAGTTTTCATTTCAATTTTGGGGAGTCATGTCCCATAACCCAATTGTAGGTGGTTGTAGTGAGAGTTTTGACATTACCCATCTTCCAAACACAGGGGATTATCAGACTTGTTAAATTTTACTGATGTGGTAGGTGTGAAATGATACTGTGTTATAATTTTGTTTTAAATATTTGAATATTATTGAAGTTAAGCATTTCCTTTACATTTATTCTAATTAATGACTTTGCTTCTGTTTTTATATCTACACACCCACACACATTTGTCTATTTTTCTATTGGATTACTTGGATTTATTGATTCATGTTTTTCCATTTTGAAGGTCTTGTTTAAGAAATCCTTCCCTATACCAAAGACACAAATATATGCTCATATATTTGCTTCTATAATATAAGATATAAAATTTGGCTTTCACATTAAAATCCTTATGCCTTCTAGAATTAATTTTTGGATATGATGTGAGTTAGAGATTCAATTCCTCTTTGCTTGTTTGTTTTGTTTTTCTCTTTATGGACAATCAATTTTCTCAGTACAATTTGTTGAATAATTTCCCCCCACTACCAGCTCTGTTTCTAGACCTTTTAACATACCCAATTAATGTGTTTGTCTATCCTTGAACCAATATGACACTATATAAAGATTAATGACTTTATAATAAAGTCTTGATGATCTAATAGGACAAGTTTCTCTTTCTGGTTCTTCCTCAAAATTAATTTGGCTATTCAAATGAGATTTGCATAAATTATAAAATAAAATTGTGAAGTTCCAAGAAAAATCCTTTTAAGTTATGATTGGAATTACATTAACTCCCTATACTGAATTTGAGATAATTGAGTCTTCATATGCATTAATATGGTATTCCTCTCAATTTACATATTTTAAAAATAACATTTAGTAGTTTTTAATTTTATTTTTTAGTTTTGGTAAATATTTTGATTAGGTTTCTTCCTAAGTATTTTGTATTTTTGTTCTTTTTTGATGCTGTACCTTCTTTAGTCCATTTTTAATCTGTTAAAAGTTAGAAATGTCATTGAATTTTTATACATTGATGTTATCTATTAACTTTGCTAAACTCCCTTATTGATTCTACTAATCAGTCTGATTTTGTTTTCTAGGTAAATAATTATGCCATCTGGATTTAATCATAGATTCACTTTTTTCTTTTCCAATCCTTATGCATTTTATTCCTTTTTTCTCTCTTGTTGCCCTCATATTGACTAATGGTGATGATAGTGAGCATCTCTCCTTTGTTCCTGATTTTAAGGAGAATTCTTGTAACTTTTCATCATTAAGCCTGATATTTGTTGTAAAATATTTATAGTTATTTTTTTCAATTTAGAAAATGTTCCTCTGTTTCCAGTTTTTCAGTGATTATTAGCAAGGGTAAAACTGGAGTTCTCAGACAGTTTTTCTCCTTTAATCTGTTAATATGGCGATTTGCAATTTTTCTAACATTGAATTAATCATTCATTCCTAACAGTCATAATTTGTTGCCATTTTTATATATTTCTGAGTTTTATTTGCTAGTATTCTTATTTCAACCAGATTCATAAGTGTGATTGACTTGTAATTTTCATTTTTGTATGTGCTTGTGTCTGGGTATCATATCATATTTATGCCAACTTCATAAAAAGGGAATTCTCTCTCTTTTACCTTTCTCTGGAAGCATTGGTGTATGTTTGTAATCATTTGACCTTATAATTTTTGTAAGAACATATAAGAACCCTGCTCTCATATGTTATCCTACCATGCCTTATGAAACCTTTTCTTGCCACTACTCAAAATTGTTCCCTTCCTCCTTTGAGCTCCCACTGAGTCTTATTTGGTTATTTCTTGTAAGTTCCATTTTGCCAAAATTGTAAAACAACTTTATTTCTATAAAACTGTTCATAATATTCTCTTCTTATTTTTAAAATTTCTGTTTCCTATGTAGTTTTATTTTTAAATATTATTTTCTTATTTTCAAAAGTTCTGTTCCCTTTTATCTTGATTACTCTTGCTAGATGTTAGTCAAGCTTGTACTTTTCAAAGATCTATTAACTTTGTTGATCTGTATTCTGTCTTCTCTACTTCATTAATTTATGCTCTGAAATTTATTATCTTCTTTATTCTATGCTTTTTGTGTTCGTTTTGTTTCTTTACTTCCTAAGTTGAATACTTGGTTCATTAATTCTCAGCTTTTCTTGTTTTCTGATATAAGCATTTAAGAATATAAATTTTTTCCAAGTTCCACTTTAATAGTATCCCTTAAAATGTATTTTCAATATCATTCCATTTCAGGAATTTTCTATCTTCCATTTTAATGTCGTCAAACATTTTTTCTATCTACAAGAGGTTTTTGTTTTATTTTTTTTAAATTTTAATGCATTTTAGAGTGAAGAAGGGAGAGAGAGAGAGAGAGAGATCTATTGGTTGCCTCCCAAATGTGCCCTGACCAGGAATCTAATTCATCACCTTTTGGTATATAGAATGGCTCTCCAACCAACTGACCCACCCAGCCAGGGCTACAAGAGGTTTTTTTTAAAGTTACTTTGATTTACAAGAGAAAGATATATTTCTAATCACTCATCAAGGATAACTTTGTAGGAAATCCGCTTCCTTTGCACCGAGAGAGCTCCATTCTTCTCCCTTAGTGCTGCTTCCCTCGGCTTGTTCTATAGCTCATGGGCAGGGTGGGAATGCAGCACCTCTTCTGCCTGCTCTCCTTTCTCCAGTTCCATCTCACTTGAGAGCACCTGTAAGACAGTGTTTTGATGTCTTTGCAGTTGTGTGTCCTTCCCATAGTCTCTTAGCTTTTCTCTACTGCCCAGTGTCTCCATCATTGTCCAAGGCTGTGCCAGGACCCTACCTGAAAATCTCTGGGCTTCATCCTGATGTTCTTCAACCATAATGGGTTGTACCTCCAAGTTTTTCATCCATTCCTGTCATGACTCCTTGTCTTGAGTCCTGATTTAGACCAAATTCTCTAACTTGCTTCATGCTAGTTTCATATATAGATGAAAATGTTCCCGCATCCCCCTTAACTCCCCCTACACACACACACACACACACACACACACACACACACACACACACTTTGAAGTTTAATTTATTTGCCATGACTACCCAGTGGTCACATGCTCTCTATGTTTCTATATTTAGCCGTGGTCCCAGGTTTCTATATAGTCTGTTCCTTGCAGTTCTTCATACCCACAATCCTTGATTCTCTTCTTTTCCTTTGTTTCTATTCCTTTATTCTGCATGGATACTAAATATTAAAGTCTTAATTTTTTCTTAATTCTAATTCTTACTATTAGTATATGCTAGGCACTACTATAGCACTTTACAAATATTAACTCAGCCAATACTTGGTATTACTCCAAGGAGAGGTAATGGTACTATCATCCCCATTTTATAATTGTGGTGGCTGAGGCAAGGGAGGGTAAACAAATTGTCCGAGATAGCTGGTTAAGTCATGCCACTAAGGTTGGAACTCAAGGAGTCTGATTCTAAGAACCCTGCTCTCATATGTTATCCTACCATGCCTTATGAAACCTTTTCTTGCCACTACTCAAAATTGTTCCCTTCCTCCTTTGAGCTCCCACTGAGTCTTATTTGGTTATTTCTTGTAAGTTACTTTAGCGGATCTCTCCTCTGCAAGGTCATGTGCTCCCTAAGAGCATAGGACTTTGACTCAGAAAAACTGAGTTAAAATTCTGGTTCTGGTATTTGATAGCTCTGTGACATTGGGCAAGTTACCTTGCTCCCTACCCTCACTTCTCTTAATGAAAAATAGGAATAAAATCTAATTCATGAGACCTCAGTGTTTTATTCAGTATAGATTTTAAATGCACTATCATATTTTTACTCTTCAATTATTCCCTTTCCTAAAGTACAGGCCCATCAGTCATTCCAACAATCTCCTCCCCGGCTTTCTCCGCAACTCTGTTCTGCCCCTTAGACTCACGTCTTCACCTCTTCCTGTGTAACTTCATTAAATGTGCTGTAAGTCCTTTAAGCATTCTAGGAACAACAACTTTTTCTTTATTGGCTGTTGTTGTGCTGAATTAGGTTATAGTCACCTTTTTAAAGTGAGGAACTAGGTCCTAACTGGTTTGGCTCAGTGGATAGAACGTCAGCCTGCGGACTGAAAGGTCCCAGGTTCGATTCTGGTCAAGGGCATGTACCTTGGTTGCAGGCACATCTCCAGCAGGAGGTGTGGAGGAGGTGGCTGATCGATATTTCTCTCTCATTGATGTTTCTACCTCTCTATCCCTCTCCCTTCCTCTCTGTAAAAAATCAATAAAATATATTTAAAAAAATAAAGTGAGGAACTAGGATCTCTTTTCATCTTGGTAGCTGATTAGAGTTGCCCAAAGGAGAAACTTGCATGACATTTGGGAGACAAAATGAAGCAACAGTCATTATCCTCAGAAGGTCTTTTTCACAATCAGACACTCCCATGGAAGGATTCAGAGAAGCCCAGTGCGTCCCAGCTTGCCCACTCTTCTCTCTCTGCTCTACATTCAGTCATGTCCTGGCCATGCTGGTCATGCTGCTGGTGGCAGAACAGACCAACCCCAGATGCTCAGTCCAGAGGCAACAGTGGTCCCCTTCTCAGCCTCTCTTCAGTAACAGGATGTGCTCAGCTTCCTGCCAGCTCCAACTTTTCCACTCATGCTGGTATCTGGGCGAACTAGTTAGCAACTCAGTCTCTAATATTCCAACTGTCCCTTTGCAGACCTTTGCTTCCCCAGCTCCTCTGACATTTGAACAATGCCTAGCCACACGTGCAATATCTCTAGCGTGTGTGTGTGTGTGTGTGTGAGAGAGAGAGAGGGGGGGGGGGAACACCTGGCATGGAGTAGGTACCAATAAACATTTGTTAAATGAATAAATGTAAATATATATATTGATTTAATTCCCATATAAGATTGTTTGACTCCTAAGGTCAGGGACTATATCTAAGATTCTATTAAATGTATTTTACAGTACTAAATTAGTATTTTTTAATTTGCAAATTAATCAAGGAAGAACCAGAAATGATGATGAATCCTGAAAAAGATTAAAGGTGCAAGCAAACATAGTTTGTAGAATTTTATGTGACACACATGAGCCCCAAGAAAAGACAGCTCACTTCTATAGATTCAAAGAAAAACACAGGGTGAATCAGACCTGGAAAAACTATCACTCCATAAAGCTAATGTAGGATACAGTTAGGCCAAGCAACAGCATTACAAAGAGATTCTCCTCTCTTTGTTTTCCAATCATCTGGGAATAAAATTTCTGTGGGTTTCATAGATTTCACATCCTAAGGGTCAACTTACATTCCCTTTCCTTATGTTGTTTTTCTATCAGTGAATTACTACTGTAAGGGGAGAATTTGGTACATTGATTGAAAATTATACAGGTTATAAATACTTTGAAAATTCTACTTAAAGACTTTATTGGAATCTTTTCTCTCTCGCACTTTTTTTTCTTAATTGCCATGGTACCCACCCAGACTTTTGATCCCTGAACAAGTGTGACGTGTTCAAGGGTACATGTAATTAAAGGAGGATTTAACAGGAGCACGGTGTGTGACTTTTCTTTTTGAACTACATAGAAAAGAGAAAGCCAAAACCTATGATAATGTGACATTTAAGTTGCAAATTCAAACTGAAAAAAATTAAGAAATGTAAAAGTTATGGTCGTCATAGTAGTTCTAGCTAAACCACAATAGCATAGTGTATTTCCTGACACTCATTTACACTATAGTCTTTTATATTACATATTATATAATCCATATTCTTTAATGTTACATGGTACGTGGTTCCTACTAACATAAGCATTTATAATAACACAAAACAATCTCTTTTTAAAACATATTTTGCTATAGTTTACATACTAAAAAATGAATTTAAAGACTATTCCTAAATCCATGCTAAAGTTTTAAATTCTGGGTCTGGTTTATTTAGTATGTCTTCCTTTCCCATCACCAGAACATGGTATTTGGGATAATGTATTCAACAATATATGAGATGTCTCATTTAGCTTCATTGGTATTCACATCAAAGCCCTCCAAGGTGAAAAAGGAATGCTTTAAAAGGTACAGAGTGCTGGATTCTTTAATCCCAATTGACTTTTTTATCATTTCTACATACCCCATTACACACTGCGTGCCGGGTACTTTAAGACCCCTTCCAGCCTGGAAATTCTATGATTCTATGATTCTCCCGAGTTATAGACTTCTTTCTCAAAAAACATCCCAGCATTTCTCCAATCGTTGTTCCACTACCCCCTGATGAATACTTTTGAAATCTCATTTATTTTTTGTAAGACAAGACAAAATTGGAACATCCCTCAGGCATCCAATAATAGCATGCATATCATATCTTTTTTTTTTCTTCCACTAAAAGTTGTGTTTGTCTTAGGGCAAAACTTGATAGAAAAGCCAAGATTTTTGTGACTAACTTGAAGGCAAATTATTATAGCTCACACCTCCTGAGCTTCAAAGCATCACAGCCAAGAAAGTATATAACCCTAAGAATACAATTTTTGTTATGCTCTATCAAACCTAAGTGCAGGAAAGGAGTTTTCAATTTCCCTGTTACTTTTAAGCATCGTTCCAATTAAACACCAGCCTCTTCTAAAGGGAGATAGCAGGGCCGGGGGCTCTCAGCTTAACCAAATCCAGCCAGCATGCCGTTGACCTTGGCATTCTGTCCATCATATCACTGTTCTCAGTGTATTGCAGTCCTGTATTTATTCATCTCTCTTCCATGCAGAACTCAGGGTTCAGACCATACCCTGTTTCTCTGTTTTGTACATCATTGCATCCCAGCCACTTCACAAAGTGAAGAGCCACATAGTAAGCATGCAGATATGTATTTGTGGGATGAGATAATTAGTGATTTATGATGCACTAATCCTTGTCTCCCAACATGGAAGCTATTGTTGAGTTAGTAGCAGGAATTCATTAATTTTTTGGTGAAGAAAAGGGGAAGGGAAGAGGGAAAGAAAGCCTCAAGCAACTCTCTGAGATGAATAGAAAAGACATCCAAGAGAGGAATGCTACTCCAAAGGATATCACAGACGTTAGCAACTACTGGAGTGTTCGCTATTTTAAGAATGCAATGTATCTGGTGCCAGTGTCTGAGATGCTGTGCCTGATACCTAAATAGTCATGGAAGTGTCTAAATAAGACGTGTGCCTGTACAGTGTTTTGTGAGTCTCAGCTCAAAGTCAAAGCCTGCTCCGAGGTTGAGAAGTGCCATTTTGCCGGGTCCAGGTGTTTGCTTGCATCGGGGCCATTTTGCATTCATCTGCCCTGTGTTTTTTCCTGGTGACACATTCCACAGATCGAGAGAGCACTCCAGACAGAGATGATGAGTTATCATTGTCCAAAAGAGCCTTGGGCCAAAAGTCACCATTTTATGGAATGAGGGACCTGTAAGTAGTTGAAAACCAGGAGATAAGAACGTATTTTAAAAACAGTTTCCACTTGGTGGAGGGCCAGGGAGTCAAGGTAGGAGGTGGAGATAGCTGGGGAGTTGTTTATTCTTATTCCATCAAAGGCATCCATATGAAGTCTTGACTTCGTTCTAAGTTTGTTATGAAAACATTGGATATTTCCTACATTCCTCTGTGGTTCTTCATTCTTTACACGTATTAACTGATTTGACCCACACAACATCATTACAAATGTCTGGTAATTCTGCTATTTGCTTAGTCAATATCCCTTTCCCCCTTTCTTCCACATAAACAATACCATGGTTTTGTTTGAGGATGGTGATGTGGCAGCTAAGTTAGTAAAATTCCCAGCTCCCCTGGCATGGTTGTGTGATGCAGGTCTGTACAATGAGATAGAGTTAGAAGTTTTGAGATGCGCTGGCGTCACCAGCAATAAGGTATAACAATCCAAGAGAAGACATTTATGGTTTATCTCTTTCTCTTCCCTCCTCATTCTGCCAGGACTGTGAATGTTTGTAGATGCAAAAACCATCTCGAGACCATAGGACTAAAAGTCACATATTTGTTCCACAAATTAAGGATGGTAACACAAAACTAAGACGAAAGTCTGGAACATTGTGAGTCTGTGGGAGCCATTGCTCCAACCCTGGATTGCCTACTCCTGAATTGTTGTTACCTTAGGGAAAAAAAAATACTATTTGAGAAAGCCACTGAACTCAAATACTCATTAATAGCAGTAGGTGCTATTTAAATCCCTATGTTTCTAGTGAGGAAACAAGGCCCAAAGAGATTTGGTAACTTGGCCAAGATCTCTCAGACAGGAAGTGGAGAGACGAGGTAAGAGCCCAGACCAGTGGCTCTTGGAACCTTGCTTCCAGCATCTGCGCCTGAGCTCTCTCTCAGCTTCCTTCATATCCTCAGGGCCTTTGCACAGTCCTCAAACCTTGTACCAGTCACCGCACTTCCCTGGTTCCAACATAGTGAAAAACAGAAAAGTTAATGTCCACAGCATGCTTCACAGCATTCAGCCTTAAGATAGGGAAAACTATTTCATAAAGACATTGCTTATGATATTTCTCTCTAAGAAACACATGAAAGCTCTAAACAAAGTCCTAAGCTAATAGGGGCACATCTGTCTTACAATGTGCTCAGGAGGAATAAACCGCAAATGAATGAAAAAATATTTCATTTCCAAGGCTAATTCCCTGCTTATCATTAAGACAGTTTAGTTCCAAGGCGGTGCCCATAGAGCTGAGGTTTAGTTGTCAATCTTCAACCATTATGCTCTCAATCTTTTCTTTCCTAGCAAAGCTTAAAATGGAGATGCATTGGTTCTGCCTCTTGATATACACTGTTTCAATTTCTTATTAAAACTGGAAATGTACAGCCCTGGCTGGTGTGGCTCAGTTGGTTGGAATTTTGTTGTTTCGTACACTGAAAGGTGGTGGGTTCAATTCCCAGTCAGGGTACACATCCCCAGGGTGTGGGTTCAATCCTCAGTTGGGGCACATGTGGGAGGCAACCAATTAATTTTCTATCACACTGATGTTTCTTTCTTCCTATCTATCTATCTCTATCTCTTCCTCTCTCTAAATTAAATAAATAAATAAATAAATAAATAAAATAAAATAAAATTTAAAAATTGGAAATGTACAACTGAGAAAAGCAAGAAGAATGCAAATTTTCTGTTAGCAGCCTTTCTTCCAGGAAAGTCCACAGGCCATGCAGGTGTAACTTGATTGAATAGAACAGCGGTTCTCAACTTGTGGGTCTCGACCCCTTTGGCGGTCGAATGACCCTTTCACAGGGGTCGCCTAAGACCATCCTGCATATCGGATATTTACATTACGATTCATAACAGTAGCAACATTACAGTTATGAAGTAGCAACAAAAATAATTTTATGATTGGGTCACAACATGAGGAACTGTATTTCAAGGGCCAGAAGGTTAAGAACCACTGGAATAGAACATGGGAGGAGGACTACAGTGTGTCGAAAATCTGGAAATAGGCTTAATGCACCCACCAATCCTGAGAAGCATTGCAGAGTGTGGTCATTTGGCTGCTTGAATGACAAGCCTTTACAATACAAATTACTCTTCTACTCAAATAGAACATTTCTGAGCACTAGGATTAAATAAATCCCAGGTGATTCTGTCAGAAACACCTCAGATTAGCATTTCCCAAAGGGCCTAATGGTCAAATTTAGGAAATACTATATTTTGTAGAAATTCACAATGCACATTAGTGTATTAAAGACTTTGAAGGTTCCTGCAGTACGGGCACAGTTTTGGCATTGTTCAATACATTTGGGGGAATTATTAACCTGCACAGAAATTGGGAACATCATGCCTTTCCCTTATCACGCTAATGCTTCCATTAACCCTTTTATAATCTTCCTCCACCCTCACCCCATTCATAAAGCCTTTAGCTGTGCAGAAATGTTGAATCAATTACAGTCAATTCTCATTTTTGCAGATTTTATATTTGCAAATCTGCCTACTCACTAAAAATCATTTGTAACCCCCAAATGAATACTCATGGCACTCTGGTGGTCATTTGCAGACACACACAGAGAGGCAAAGGGAATTGTCACGCAAAGTGTATGTTCTCAGCTGAAGTGGAGCAGAGCGGGGCTCTGCCCTCCCATGTCAGCTCTCGTATTGTAAACACGTGTCCTTTTTGCCATCTATTAAGTGGCATGGTTTTTGCATTTTGTGCTTTTTGTTGATGATTAGATGTTTTAAAAGGGCCCCCAAGCATAGTGCTAAAGTGCTATCTAGTGTTCTTAAGGGCAGGTGTGCCTTACAGAGAAAATGTGTGTGTTAGATAAGCTTCATTCAGGCCTGAGTTATAAGCTATTGGCCTACATGTAACATATAAGCATATATATTTTATATGCAATATACATAATGGCATTGAATCAATAATGTAGCTTAAATAAGGTGTCCTTGAGTAGAAACACACATAAAACAAGGCTATGTATTGATTGGTTCACAAGCATGTGACCAGAGGCTCACATGTTTTTCTCCTATGAGCAATGGTTCAGTACTCACCAGCTCAGTGTCCACGGCAGTTTTATAGAACGCAACTACAGCAAACAATGAGAATTGATTCTATTATTTACATAGTTCATCAGATTTTAAAACTGCTCCAGCACGTGAGAACAAGGTACCAATAGGACAACTTTTATATGATGTTCTTCATCTTCAGGACATGTTAATTTAAGAAGAGCCGTGATGGAAACAAAACTAAAACATTTGCTGAGTACTCGCTATCTGAGCCAGGTGCTATTTTAACTTCCTTATACGTATTGCCTCATTGAATCCTTAGAACAACTTGTGACATAGGAACACTTTCTCGTCCATATTTTACCTACGGAAACTGAGACACGGAGAAGTTAAGCAACCTGACCATAGGCACACAGTTAGTAAGTAGCAGAGCTAGAATTGAAGTCAAGTTGCCTCCAAAACCATGCTGGTAGACATGATGTCATGCAGCCTGTGAAGAGAGAGGCAGGCACTCTGACCGAGAACTCAGACAAAAATAAATCAAAACATTCTGTTTAAAATGGTAAACGCCTGCTTAGGGTAGTAAATAATATTGGAACTTTTTTAACTGAGGAGATCCCAGTGGCCATCATGGTGTCAGGGCGGTCATAAACGCTGGAGGATGCTGTGGTTCAAGGTTGTGTTTTACTCATCCGGGATTCTGAGAGTTACACGTACTTTAGTTGAAGGCATCTTTAGATCAGACGAGCTCTGGAGCAATATAAACCCTGGGGTGAAGGACCATGGGAAATTCTTCTCACTCTCTTCTATTGCTCTTCCTTATCCACGTCACCTGCACAGGGTAGCCCTCAAAGCTGGGGTATAAAGAATGAGCAGGGGAAAGGGATGCATTTCTGGAGGGAGGGGGGGCATTAGGGAGAGGGGGGGAAACATGGAGAGATCACAAACTAAACCATAAGAATAAATAAGGAAACCACTTATAAATGATGCTCTTCATGGCCTGTTTCCAATCCGTTTCTCTCCCCGCCCCACTAGTAAACGTCTGTCCCTTCTTTTAACATTCAACTAGAACCTGTGTGCCAGTTAGTATTCGTGTGTCATTGCCCATGAAGAGCCATCCATTCTCCTTCCTCTCCATGCCTCTGTGGGCTGCATACATCTGCTGGGCTACCTCGACTCACGCAGAGATTGGGGGGAGAGAGAGCTCACAGTATTCTTCCCCCCACCCAGGGTGACCGAGCCGTCCAGGTTTACCTGGGACATTGCTGGTTTTAGCAGAGCCCCACCTCTCAGGACACCCTTCAGTTCCAGGCTCACCGATACAGTTGGTCACCCTGCCCTTCCTCCCCACTTAGGCACCGCCTCTCAGCAGTGACAAAATCCTTCCAAGGCTACAGCTCTTGCCATGTTTCTGGTCTCACGGGGCTCAGGCTGATTTATTTTCTTAACTCACCCCTTTGACCTAGAGCTGGACTCTAGGCGCCACATTCTGCTTGGTGTGTTCCCTAACCTGCCCGTACCTCCAGTAGCCACCCTTTCAGGAAAGTCTCCATCTGATCCATCCACAGTGACTTCTATTATTTCCATCACACTGAGTGGGACCTGCTCTCCTGATTCAGAAGTGACCTCCCCCTCTTTTCCTTCCCCTGCTAGCGGCCCCCTGGAATACTGGAAACACCCCAATATTCTGCCTTGACTTGGCAACACTTGTCTGCATGTCATCTCTTTGTGGGTAGAGTCTGTGCCCAATACTCCTTGGAAGCCCTCACGGCGTTTACACAGAGCAGGACACTTACTGCCCAACCGCAGGCTGATGCGCAAATGGCCGGTAGCCTGAGCGAGTGACCCTCCCTCGGCCCTGCATCGGGCACGGCACCGGCTGCCGCTCTGACTCCTGCAGCACCCTGTAACTCGCAGTTTTAGATCTCCAGACCTGTAGGATAATTAATTTTTATTCTCTTAAGCCATTGGGTTTATGGTAATTTGTTACACAGCAATGGAAAACTGAGTCAGGAACCAAAAGGCACCTGTGTTCTGTTAATGCAAATATTCATTTGATTTTATAGCCAAATATTGTAGAATTAAAAAAAACAAAAGCTAGTTACCACTTTCCCCATCAGTTTTTTTTCATGTTTTCAGCTCTATAGCAGAAGCAGACATAGCCAGTAATAGCAATTTTTATAGATTCATAGTCCTTAAAAAAAGTTTAGAAACATCTGATGAATATTAGTGTTAGATCCCCACTTTGTAGGAAGTTGAAAACTGTTTGTTCCCTGTTTTTTGATCCACAAATAGCTGCATAGACTCTCCCCTGAAGACTTTTCTCCTTTGCCTTCCCTGTAGCTCATCCCATTAAACTGTAAACTGTTTGTTCCCTGTTTTTTGATCCACAAATAGCTTCGTAGAATCTCCCCTGAAGACTTTTCCCTGCCTTCCCTGTAGCTCATCCCATTAAACTGCTCATCAGGTCATGAACTCTCCTGAGTTCCCTGGGCTCAGGATGGATGGAGTCCATGCTCTTGTCATGAACTCTCCTGAGTTCCCTGGGCTCAGGATGGAGTCCATGCTCTGGAAACGTGTATTAATCTAATCGCACTCAGCAAAACACTACTGCCCACTCAAACCCATCTCCCATCTAGAGAAACTTTATCTTAGACTTTTTGTCCAGAGATGCAGCTAAACATTTTACAACAACAAATTTATCCGACCCAAAATTCAATAGTGCAAGGTTTTATATCTACAGCCATCATCTGATTTAACCCTGGTCTAGATTGTTCACTGATTTCTTTATTACTTACTCACTTATCATTTTAAAACCAGTTGATAAATATCTATTGTTCTCTAGACCCTACATAAAATTTGATTTTTAAAAAACTTACTATCTTGTTGGTGAGGCAGTCACATTAACACTATAGTTAAGAGCAATGATATAGTCACTAAAATATAAGCTATATGAGGTCAGGGAACCACTTTATTGATATATCCCTAGCACCTCATAAATTTTCAATAAATATCTGCTATT
>NW_005360124.1:8083073-8122836 GCF_000412655.1 Myotis brandtii | reverse complement strand
CTATGAAATAGATACATTCTGGGACAAAAATATCATCATTATTAGCTAATGCACAATATTTTTGTGATGGTAAAATTTGCCCCCGCCCCCATGTCTCAGATCTGTTTTCTGTTTATAATTTAGCTTTTATGTGTATCCTGACTGTGAGCTCTAAGACTGAAGAGAAACATGAACAGAGCCTCAGTGGCCTGTGGGACAATGTGAAACAGTCTAATTCATACCATATTTTGGGTTTCAGAAAAGGAGAAGGAACCAGAAAAGGTTATTTGAGGAAATAATAGTTGGACATTCTCCAAATTTGCTAAAAACTAAACCCACCATTCCAAGAACCTCAATGACCCTAAGCAGGATAAGCACAAAGCAAAACATACTAAGCAGCATTAAAATCACATTGTGGAAAACCAGTGATAAAGAGTCTTGAGTGCCCCACTTTTAATTGCTGGTCTTCTGTTTTCTTCCATCTGTGAAATGGGTGCAACACCCATCTTGTATTTTTAATTTTATAGCAGAGGCAAAGTATGTCAAGCCAACAGCATGTACTTAAGGAGGCCCTCAGGGCACGGTGATGCTTAACCAAGGCTCAGGAACAGCCTGGGGCCAAAGCTTAGCCCTGCCACTGAGGGATCTCTGGCAGGTGACGTAAGCTCTTTGTGCCTTGGTTTTCTCACTGATAAAATGGGATCATCACAAACCTACCTATAGCTCACAGAGATGTTGAGTGTTAAATTAGATGGTGGCGTAAGCTATATCAATGCCTGACTCATAGCAAGACTTCAATGCTGCTACTGTTCAATAAGAAACAAACAACCGTGTCCTAGCACTAACGTGATGTCCTCATCCATGCGTTGAGCCTGCTGCATCCCAGGGCATGGACCCGGCTCCGTGCTCCTGGGATGGAGAAGGTGTGTGCGTTGGTGAAGGAGTGATCGTGCATCAAGCATCACCGTGGGAAGTGATCTTGCAAGACCAGAAAGAATCTGGTTTCCCTTAGGATCGCCTGAAAGGCTATTTCTGTAACCAGCAATTGTTTTTAATGGAATGGTCTTTTAACAAAAAGTTATTTTTTCCCAAAGAGTGGAGCAGGAATTTAAAAACTATGAAGTAATATTAATGCTGAAACAGAGGCTAAAACACTGTCCCCTGGAACTTACAGTGACCGTTTTTGTCCTTGCCTGCTCTTGTGAGCTTCAGAATTGGAGGTTTGATTCGGGCTCTCAGGCAGCATTCATCCACTGGGATAAAATGTCCCATGTAAACAAACACACAGATAAAAGAGGATCCACATCCCTCTGTGGGTAAGAAAAAATGGCAACCGATTCACATAACGAGAGGTCTGTCCATCATTCTGCCACCCAAATCCATCTTGCTTTGTTGATTTGACATCTTAATAAAGCCCTTTTATCTCAAAAGGACTCGGGCCTAATTCAGTAAGACCTTGTTTACGGTGTCCTTTTGAACTTATACCATTTTATATCATCACGGGGCAAAAGAGTTTGGATCAACATCTCATTTCCCACTGGTTTTGCTGACAACATTGAGCATCTCCTCTCAGAGGAATGAGATTAGTGCATTTATTGACAACATCTAAATAAGAGAAGATTAGTGGTGCAATAAAAACAACTTGACTTTCCAAAAAGTCTGTTTGAAATGGACTCTCAAGACTGCATATAATCGTCATTTGGAGTTATTCCATCTTCCCCTGAAATATAGGCAAACTGCCCTAGTCACGGTTCTTCTGGTTGCAGGTAATTGACAGCAACACAAGTTTATTTGAAGGGAAAAAATGCATTTATTGGAAAGTTACTGAGAGGCTGGGCAGCACCAGGTAGCTGCAACCAGAACTGGGAAGTGAAGAGGAATCTAGCTGTCTCTTTTTCAGTTTCTTGTTTCTGCTTCTCCATGTGTCTTTGTTATTTTTTTTACTGAGCAGTTTTTCACCATCTCCTTGCACACAGCAGGTGTCCGACCTACAGCTCCCTCAGTTACTTTTTCTGGGTCATGTCCACAGGCAGACATGAATGGGTTTTCTCTGAATCCTAAATCTAAGTTACTAGGAGTCAAACCTCCCTGCTAAGCTCAGATCAGATGTCCTTTGGTGGCCTAATAAGCATCGTCAATGTGGGGACAGAGTTTGAGGGACAGGGTCATGTGACATAAGCATGGGTATCTGAGCTCCATTTCAGTGAGGAATTAGGGGGCAGTTGTCAGAGAAGAGAGATATTTAGCAGATATCCCCACAAACATTTTTTAAAAATTATACAATAATAGCTATAAAAGAAGATAATGTTTACACTGTAAAGAATTCAACTCTTTTATTTTCCCAAAATGACAGATCTAAGGAGGAAGACCTCACAGTCAGTACCGTGGTGTGTAGACAATGACTTGAGGCTGGATTTGTAATCATTAGGAAAACACAGGTTGTTGTCTCTGGGTCTCCTAACTGTCCTTTTCAATGGCCAACTGCAGAGGTGTGTGTGTGTGTGTGTGTGTGTGTGTGTGTGTGTGTGTGTGTGTTTTAAAAATTCTTCCTGCAGTTAGTAGGAATTTGAGCTTAAGCCTAAATATTAGCAAAGATAAAATTTTATCTAGAACTTTGTACTGTTTATTTTTTAAAGCATTAAAATTTATAGCTGAGCTGAAGTTGGTTTAAAGTGTAATAAAACATGGGTTATTCCCTTCAGATAATAACTTTGGAAATATACAAAGCAGTTGATAAAGCCTGAAGGCATTTTCCATTTTGATGCGTTGACTTGATGGTGAATATAAACCTTCACCACAATGTTTTTCAAGATGTTGTTATATATTTCTTGGAATTTTGCATCATCTGCCTGCCCTTCAGATTTTTATTCTAAACTCAATCAGAATGGACTGACTCTTCAGTTTCTTCTTCTTCTTTTTTCAAATATATTTTTATTGATTTCAGAGAGGAAGGGAGAGGGGGAGAGAGATAGAAACATCAATAATGAGAGAGAACCATTGATCGGCTGCCTCCTGCACGCCCCACACTGGGGATGAAGCCGGCATCCTGAGCATGTGCCCTGACTAGGAATTGAAACACGACCTCCTGGTTCATAAGTCAATGCTCAACCACTGAGCCACACTGGCTAGGCTTCAGTTTCTTCTTAACTTCCCATTTTCCATAGCACTTATGATGACTCACAAATAAAGTACTTTAAAGAAATCATTTATGTGGAAAAATCTATACATTTTAGAGATGTAGATAGAAGCATATTGGTATAAAGTTGCATAATGTCTGAGATTTGATTTAAATACTTCAGCAAAGAAAAAGAAAAAGGGCATTCATGAAGCTAATGTGGCGAGGTCTAAATAATAGCTATATTGATGTGTATTGCACTGTTCTCCAAAGAAAATACACAATAGCCAAGAAGCACATAAAAAGATGCACAATATCATTAGTCATTAGGAAAATGCAAATCAAAACCACAATGAGATACTGCTTTACATGTGAATCAGCCTTTAATATCCGTGCTAAGTCCAAGAAGCCAAACACAAAAGCCACATATCATATGATTCCATTTATATAAAATGTCCAAAGTAAGCAAATTCATAGAAACAAAGTAGGCTCCAGGCTCTGTGGAGAAGGGCAGTTTGTAAGAAAATGGGGAGGGATTGCTAATCCTTTTCTTTTTGGGGTGATGAAATGTGTAGCAATTAGATAGTGATTATGATTGTACAACTTTGTGAATATACTAAACCCATTGAATTGTACATTTTAAATGGGTGAGTTTTATAGGATGTTAATTATATCTAATAAATAAAAAAATTAATGAAATTATTACATTGGGCCCTTGGAAATTTTCAGAAGAAAGAAGTATGATATTTAGACACATATATTTAATTTATTGGGTAATTGGCTAAGATCTTCTATTATCTCAGATAAGAATAAATATTTTAAGAGGCGAAAAGGATGCATATGGCATTTTTACTCCACATCAGAGTTGATATCCTGCTAATAGCACCTTAAACACCAACCCTCCATGCACTCTTTATCTACAAAACACTAGTGTGCATTTCTGAAGAAGCTAGAAGAGAAATGAAGTACTACATTGTAGAGGCTAGATGACTAGAACAAAGCAATTCTAAGTTTGAGCCCCTGATGTACCCCTACCTGTGTGACCCTCGGTGCATTCCTTAGCCTCCCTGAATGTATAGATTCCACACCAGTAAAATGGACATCATCCTCACCTTGGGTTTGCTAGGAGATTTTAAAAGGTGATGGTTTAGAAAAAAGCGTAGTACAAGGTATGTGCATTGATTTTCTATTGCTGCATATTTAAAACACACATGTTATCTCACTATTTCAATGGTTCTTGAGTCTGGACAAGGTAAGACTCAGGGTGTGACCATGCTGCAGGTAGGGGCGAGCCAGACTGTGGGCTCTCCTGAGGAAAGATCCACCGCCAATCTCCCTCAGGTTGTTGGCAGGATTTATCTCCCTTCTGCTGTGGGTGGGTCTGAGCTCCCTGCCTTCTTGCTAGGGGATGCTCTCATTTTCTTAAGGACCCCTCAGGTCATAGCCATGGGGCCCTCTCACAAGGTGGCAACTTTCTTCTTCAAAGCCAGCAAGGGAATCTCTCTCTTCAGGAAGGGCTCAGTCCCTCTGTGAAGGGCTTTGAGCTGATTATGTTAGGTCTACACAGGGTAATCTCCCTTGTGCTTAACTTGGTGAACAGTGAGACCTTCACTGTCCACAAAATCCCTTTACCTTTGCAGAATAATGTAACCTAATCAGGGGATGAATTCCACCATGTTCAGAGGTCCTGTTCACAGTCAAGGTGAGGGGATGACATAGGTTATATATTCCAGATACCAGGAATGTGGGGGAATCACCTTAAATTTATTTTTTATTTTTTTTAATTGAGGTATAATTGTCATAATGTTTTATTCGTTTCAGGTGTGCAACATAATACTTTGGTATTTTTATATTTTGTGAAATGACTACCGCAGTAAGTCTAGTTAACATCTGTCACCATGCATGCATAGTTATAAAATGTTTTATTCTTGTGATGAAGATTGGCTCTCTTAGCAACTTTCAAATATGCAATACAGTATTAACTGTAGCCACCTTGCTGTACATCATATCCCGATGACTTATTTATAACTGAAAGTTTGTGTCTTTTGATCCCTTTTACCCATTTCACCCTTCTCCACCCCCTACCTCTGGCAACCACCAGTATGTTCTCTGTATCTATGAGCTCAGTTTTCTGTTGTTGTTTTTAAAAAATTCAGATATAAATGAAATCATGTAGTATTTGTCCTTCTCGGTCTGACTGATTTCACTTGGCATAATGTCCTCAAGTTCCATCCATATTGTCACAAATGGTGATTCTTTTTTATGATAAATTATATTCTATTGAATATATATGACTTTTTTTATCCATTATTCCATTGATAGATACTTTGGTTGCTTCCTTGTCTTGGCTATTGTAAAAATGCTGCAATGAACATGGGGATGCAGGTATCTTTTCCAAGTAGTATTTTTGTTTTCTTTGCATAAATACCAGAAGTGGAATTGCTCGATCATATGGTAGTCCTATTTTTAATTTTTGAGGAACCTCCATACTGTCTTCTGTGGTGGTTGTAACAACAGTAAACAAAGTTCCCTTTTCTCTACAGCCTCACCAACACTTTTTATTTTTTATCCTTTCAATAATGTCCATTCTAATAGTTGTGAGGTGATATTTCCTTGTGGTATTGATTTGCACTTCTCTGATAATTAGTGATGTTGAGTACCTTTTATGTAGCTGTTGGTATCTGTATATTCTCTTTGGAAAAAATGTCTATTCATGTCTTTTGCCCATTTTTAAAATCAAATTGTGCCTTTTTGTTCACTATGGAGTTGTATAAGTTATTTATATATTTTGGATATTAACCCCTTATCATATATGATTTGAAAACCTTTTTCTCATTTAGTAGGTTGCCTTTGCATTTTGTTGATACTTTCTCTTGCTGTGCAGAAGTTTATTTTTAGTTCAAAGTAGTCCTACTTGTGTATTTTTCCCTTTGCTGCATTTGTTTTTGGTGTCAAATCAAAGAAAAAAATTTGCCAAGACTGATGTCAGGGAGCTTACTGTCTATGATTTTGTCTAAGAATTGTATGGATTCAGATTTTATACTCAAGTCTTTAAAAATAAGTTAATTTTCTGTATGGTGTAAGATAGTGGTCCAATTTCATTCTCATACATGTGGTTGACCAGTTTTCCCAACACCATTTATTGAAGAGATTATCCTTTCCCCATTATATATTCTTAGCTTCTTTGTCATAGATTAATTGACTATATATACATGTGGGTTTATTTCTGGTATATCTGTCCTATTTCATTGATCTATGTGTCTGTTTTTATGGCAACACCATACTATTTTGATTACTATAGTTTTGTAATATAGTTAAAATCAGGGGGTGTAATGCCTCCAGCTTTGTTCTTCTTAAGATTGCTTTGGCTAGTTGGCATCTTTTGTAGTTCCAAACAAAATTTAGGATTATTTGTTCTATAGCTGTGAAAGGGGTGGGGGAGCCATGTTAGAATTTTGTCTGTCCTGATTTGACACAAAGAATTGCTGAGTATATGGTACTATTCCTATTATTAGTATTGTTACTACTGATGTTATCAGTGGCCCATGGTAACATTTCTGTTTCTCAACATAACAATCCCCTTGAGAGAACTGACATTATACTACAGTGATGTAAGAAGCAATTAAAGCAGTGTAGCAACCTGTGTTTACAAAATGCAAGAAAGGGAAATTCCATAACCATTTAGCAAAACTGTTGAAAATTATTTATAAACTGAAATTTTCCAATTGATTTCTTATTTAATCTGAAAGGGAAAAAAATGGCACTCTAGGTGTGTTAAAGCCAGTCTGTTTCAAACCAAACTTTTAAATGTAATACTGGTATATTCCCTTTAGAATGTAGCAAAGCAGGGCGGACAGTACATCACAGAGAGATTTAGCTGGTGGCAGAGATGAGAAAAAATACCATTAGAAGGCTCCCAAATTGTGTAAGTGTGAGGAGTGAATTCTTTAAGCTCAGAATTCTGTATGTGAATTTATCTAAGGAGTAGATTTTTTTAAATAGAGCTGACAGTGGAAACAGCATTGCTTTCTAATCTCCCTGAACCTTCTCATAAAAACAGACAGAAGAGCTACACTAAGATAACAAAATCAAAGACCCATAGAAAATATCTCTTCAACAAAACTCGGTGACAAGATACCTCTACAAACTCCTGAGTTTATCAAAACAAACCAAGACAGCTCCAAGACTCATATAGTAACATCATCTTCTGAGAGAAAGTGAAAAGCCACTGGACTTTCAACAGTTCTAAAAAGAGAAGAGCCCCTAAATTGCAATATATACTAACTGAAAAACTCAGCCAGCCAATAGAATAGGACCTGAACCAGGAGGCGAGTGTAATGCTATAAGACAAGGCCTGGAGCAGCCTGGAGCCTGAAAATCTTCAGAACTTACCAACTCAGTCTTGCTTCTAAGACAGAGCCCCTCCGTTTATATAAAGCTTGGCAGCTCCTTTCCCTCTGTGTAGGAAGCAAAGTAATCCTCAATTCAGGGGTGACCACCAGGAAGAGGAGGCTCCCTGCTGCTAAAAAGTAATTGTTAACAATAGAGTCCAACTAAGCAGAATAGACACAATAGAGTCAAAGGAACCAGAAGACCCAGTTAAAAGTAGGAGAAGAGAATAGAAGAGGCAGATTTTAGGAAATTCACAGCCATAGATTTAAGAAGTTTGAGATTGTTTATCTTCCTTTTGTTAAGTTGTATGAGTTCCCTGTAAATTTTGGAGATTAAACCCTTATCGGACATAACATTGGCAAATATGTTCTCCCATGCAGTGGGCTTTCTTGTTGTTTTGTTGATGGTTTCTTTTGCTGTGCAGAAGCTTTTTATTTTGATGTAGTCCCATTTGTTTATTTTCTCCTTAGTTTCCATTGCCCTTAGAGCTGTATCGGTAAAGATATTGCTATGACATATGTCTGATATTTTGCTGCCTATGGAGTCTTCTAAGATTTTTATGGTTTCCTGTCTTACATTTAAGTCCTTTATCCATTTTGAGTTTATTTTTGTGTATGGTGTAAGTCGGTGGTCTAGTTTCATTTTTTTTTTTTTTGCATGTCTGTCCAATTTTCCCAACCCCATTTATTGAAGAGACTGTCTTGACTCCATTGTATGCTCTTGCCTCCTTTGTCAAATATTAATTGAGCATAATGGCTTTGGTCGATCTCTGGGTTCTCTGTTCTGTTCCATTGGTCTAAGTGTCTGTTCTTGTGCCAGTACCAGGCAGTTTTGAGAACACTGGCTTTGTAATATAGCTTGATATCTGGGATTGTGATCCCTCCAAGATTGTTCTTCTTTCTCAATATTGCTGCAGCTAATTGGGGTCTTTTTTTATTCCAGGTGAATTTTTGGAGAGTTTGTTTTAGGCCTTTGAAATATGACGTTGGTATTTTAATGGGGATTGCATTGAATCTATAGATTGCTTTGGGTAGTATGGACATTTTAATGATGTTGATTCTACCAATCCATGAACATGGTATATTCTTCCATTTGTTTATGTCTTCCTCTATCTTCTTTTTCAGCATCCTGTAATTTTCTGAGTACAGGACCTTTACCTCCTTGGTTAAATTTATTCCTAGGTATCTTAAATTTTTTGTTGCAATGGTAAACGGGATTATTTTTTTAGTTTCTCTTTCTGTGAGTTTATTACTGGTATATAAAAAAGCCATAGATTTCTGGGTGTTAATTTTGTATCCTGCTACATTGCCGAATTCATTTATTAAGTCTAGCAGTTTTTTGATGGAGTCTTTGGGCAAAGGACCTAAACAGACACTATTCAAAAGAGGACATAAGGAAGGCCAAGAGACATATGAAAACATGCTCGAAGTCACTAATCATCTGAGAGATGCAAATCAAAACAACAATGAGGTACCATCTCACACCTGTCAGAATGGCTATCATCAACAAATCAACAAATGACAAGTGCTGGAGAGGATGCTGAGAAAAAGGAACCCTCTTGCACTGCTGGTGGGAATACAGACTGGTGCAGCCACTGTGGAGAACAGAATGGCATTTCCTCAAAAAATTAAAAATGGAGCTTCCATCTGACCCAGTAATCCCAATTCCAGGAATGTATCCCAAGAAAACAAACACCAATCAGAAAGGATATATGCACCCCTATGTTCATAGCAGCACAATTCACCATAGCTAAGATTCGGAAACAGCCTAAGTGCCCGTCAGCTGACGAGTGGATTAGAAAACTGTGGTACATCTACATAATGGAATTCTACACTGCTTGGTAAAAGGAGGAGTTCTTACCATTTGCAACAGCATGGATTGAACTAGAGAGCATTATGCTAAGTGAAATAAGCCTTTCAGAGAAAGATAAATATAACATGATCTCACTCATTCGTGGAATATAATGAACAACATAAACTGATGAACAAAAATAGAACCAGAGACATTGAAGCATTGAACAGACTGTACAGCCTATGAGGGAAGGCAGGGAGTGAGGGGGTAAGAGATCAACCACAGGACTTGTATGCATGCATTTGAGCAAAACCAATGGGCACAGACAGTAGGGGAAGTGGGTGAGGGCTTGTGCTTGGGGGAGGGATTGGTGGGGAAGAGGTCAATGGAGGAAAAATGAGACTCATGCACTTTAAACAATAAAGAATTTAAAATAGAATAATAAAGAAGTTTGGGAAAACAACAAAAGAACAAACTCTAGAGCTATGGAGCTGGAAGAGCTAGCCTGGACTGCCTTTTCTCCTGAAATAATGAGAAAACTTCACTTCACTTACAAATGAGCAACAGGGTCAGAGACATGTTCCATAAAAAGTTATTATTAATAAAAAAAGCAAATGAAGAAAAGAAAAACATGTCTTTAGACAAAGAAATCACACTATAAAGTTTGTCTGTTAAAGAGACGTGTCCAGGTTCAGACTGCCCTCTGCACGGATGCAGGCAGGCATCCCTCCTGTTACTCGGGAATTCTTATTTCCGGATGCAGCACGCCCGGGAAATAAACATCCCTTGCGTGGATTTTCCCAGGAAAAGAATGTGCAATATGGTGTGAGCACGTTTATTTTTCTTTTCCTGACTAGAGTGGTTCTGAGAAAGCCAAAGTGAACCAGGGAGAATCTTGAGGGTTGTTTCTCCTATGGGAGCCTCAGGGCTTATTAGAAGGAAGGGGTCCTTGCAGCTTCCTACCTGTGCTCCTTGAGATCTAAGCCATTTCTTTCCACCTCTCCAATAATTACTTTCCCCCCTAAAAATGTAGCAGATAAGCCTTCTCCAGTGAATTGCCACGTAGCTCACTGGGATCAAAATTAAAAACTATGAAGCGGTATTGCGTCTTGAACTTAATGTCTGCAAAACAGAATTATTGATTTCGAACCCCTCCAAACCTGTTCTCCCCCTAGTTTCCTCCATCTCAGTAATGGCACCACAAACCATCTAATTACTTAAGCTAAAAGCCCAGGAGACCTCCCTGTTCCTCCTTTTCTCTTACTTCTAACATCCAACCCATCGTCAAGTCTTGTTGGCTCTCACTCCAAAACATCTCTTCATTTTCTTCTCTCTCTGCCCACTGCTACTGAGGCCCAGCTATTGTTTTCTTTTAGGTGGACCACTGCAATAGCCTGCTACCTAGTCATCCTGATTCCGCGATCGCCCACTGTAGTACATTCTCTCTGAGATGCTGCATTGGTCTCAGCAGCCGCATCACTCCTCTACACAAACCCATCTCCCTGCGCATCTCACAGCCAACATCATACTCAATGGACAAAAACTAACACCATTTCCCCTAAGAACAGGAACAAGACAGGGATGCCCACTCTCACCACTCCTGTTCGACATAGACCGGGAAGTATTAGCCATTGCAATTAGACAAGAAGAAGAAATAAAAGGCATCCAAATTGGAAAAGAGGAAGTAAAACTGTCCTTATTTGCAGACGACATGATATTATACATACAAAACCCTAGAGACTCCCTCATTTAACTATCATCATCTTTTTTGCCCCTCCCTCCATTTTTTCATTTTTTATGTCCAGCATCATGAGCGTGCTGTCTTAGAAACCACAGTTATTGCACATACATTTCTTGTCTTAATTAACAACAAAGTGTCCACTTACTTGGTGGATTATCCAGGATAAATGTATTTACTGAAGCTGGATTATTTTAGTCAAACAAGACAGCTTGTTTGGAAGATCCCTGGACGATCACAAACGAGATCTAAGTTAGATGCTATTTGAAAGGTAAATATGTTGCCAAAAAAGAAAGTAGAAAAGAAAGAAGAAAATAGAGAGAAGGAAGGAAGGGAGGGAAGAAAGAAGAAAGGAATGAGGAAGGGAAGAAGGAAGAAAGAAAATGGGAAAAGGAGAAAGAAAGACACCATGAAAGAAAAACAAAGAAAGCAGGAGAAAGGCGAAGCAAAGGGAAAGATCCGGTAACTGCAAATAAAACAGACATGGTCTGTGCATTTTCCATGCAGCTCTATGGTTTTGGATGTACCGTACCACTTCATTCTTTATCGATGTAGTGACTCATGAACTGACTTAACAAGACTTCAACTGCAGCTAAGATTTACACTTAGAAGTGCCATCTTTGGACAAGGTGACCAGCTTTCCTGGTTTACTGGGGACTGAGGGCATTCCCCAGATGTGGAAACTTTCAGTTTTAGAACTAGGACAGTTCAGACAAACCAAGATAGTTTGCTTGTGACAAGGAGTTTTCCAGGGCAAGAGACATAGTGTTAACACCCGGAAAGTCCCCGGCAAATTGAGAAAAGTTGGTCGTGTTATCTTTGGATGAAACAGTAAATCTGACCTGTTATGTTTGAGTATTGTGTACTAGTAAGAAACCAGCTAATTTTAACACATCTTCTGTGAGCCAGATCTGTGCTAAGTGTTGTACACAATGTAGTAGACATTATTTTTTTCTGCCTACCTAGTACCCTGATATCCTTGGGTAACTCTTTCCCTGTCTTAGGTGATTCTAATTAGTCTTTCATGTATAGTGCCCTTTATCTGTGCCAACTTTCTTTAGGTGAGCCAAGCATAGTAGCCATGTGATGCACCTGGAAACAGTGGGTATTTGAGGGGTGAGCATGTAGCTCAAGAAAGACAGGCTTTGGGAAAGAAATGTCTGCTTTGCTTCTAGTGAAGACTGCCATTGGTCATCTTGGTTATTATGTATGACACAGTCAACAGACACAGGAAAAAGTGGGGAAGGAGGGAGGGAGGGAGAGAGAGAGAGAGAAAGAGAGAGAGAGAAAGATCACTTGAGTCCCTGGATCCTGCCAAAAGGAAGATAACACCATTCATAGATGGACCAGTTACCTGAGCTACTGCATTCTTTTTTTTTTCTTAAGCTATCTTGAGTTTGGAGTCTGTCATGTGTAACAAAGGAGTTGTGACCAGTAGACATATATGGACTTAGTTTTCTATTCTGAATTCAGTCTTATGAAACAGAGATAGGTTGAACCATATAAAATCACCAATATTCAACTTCTTTTGACTTTATATATGGTAATTTCACTTGGTTCTACTTAAATAGTATTTCCATTTTACAGATGAGGAGAGAACTCACTGGTGATAAGCAGTATGTGTACTAATGTACATTTACTAGACAGCAGTCCTAGGAATCAAATCCACGTCTGTTTGAGTCTAAGGAACACAAATACATAGATTTCTAGTTACTTATGTTACTTGAGAAAGAGAAATCTCTTGAGAGCTATCTTTTGCTATCTGGCAAATGCTTTGAAAAGACACTAGTCTTTGATTCACACACTATGTATGGACTTAGATGTGGTGCCAAACACCTGATTGTAAGAGATCAACCGAAGGACTTGTATGCATGCATATAAGCATAACCAATGGACATAAGACACTGGGGGGTAGGGGAGGCTGGGGGATTGTCAAGGGCGGGGGAAAAAAAGGAGACATATGTAATACTCTTTGTAATACTTTAAGCAATAAAAAAAGAGAGGGGAAAAAAAGAAATATAATTTAGTTTATGAGACCATTATAAAAAAAATAATAATAAATAAATAAATAAAATCCAAACCACTTACAAAGCCCCATTCTCTCAGACCCCTGCCTCCTTCTCTGATCTCTTCTATATTCGCCCTCCAGTAGACAGTAACCTTCTTTTCATTCCTTTAATACACCAAGCTCTTTTTCACTTTAGATCATTGCATATCTGAAGTCTCAGCTTAAAAATCACTGCCTCGGAGTATTTGGAGTGATGACTAATCTTGTACCGTTCCCATTATCCTGTTGCATTTTAATCATAATACTTATCTGTATTTAAATTTTTCTTGTTTATATTTTCATCAGCTATAAAGGGTGAGTGCCACAGATCATCGTTTTGTTGCTCACTTTATCCTCAGATCCTGAAAGACCACCTGGCACCTAGTGGGAACTCAATAAATATTCGTTTAATGATTAAATATATTTCAGCACTGCATTTGCTGAGCAATGCACGAGTCCTTAAGCGCTGGCCAGTTCTTTTCCATAAGCATGTCTTTTCAGTGCTGTTTTAAGTGCTAGGCATGATGCCAGGAGCTAGAGTCAGAAAGCCTATAGTCTTACCTTTGCATACCTATGCTCAGTGCTGGCCAACTGGGGCCCTCAGTGGTTGCTAAGAAATGATCACTGTATTATGCCCAGGTGAGATTACTACAGAGACTATTGAACATTTTTGACAGTTTCCTATAACAATAAGGAGACAGAGGCTATAATGGATTTAAAGCACAGATTTGCAATTTAAAAAGATGTTGAGTTGCTAATAATAATGTACTAGTGTATTATTATAGTTGATATAATTATTAAGAAAATAGACTCAGTATAGGACATCCCTACATGTATGGTCAAACGGTGAGACTACTGTGACAGGAAAGCAGTTGATGCCAGAGAGAAAGTTCCACTCAACTAGGATGCTCGTCTCCAGTAGCACTGACCCAAATGCAGAGGTTGACTTCAGGATACGCAACCTGCTGTCTAAGACCCATCATCTCAAAGTACCTGCCAGAATGGGCTATGCCAGGCAAGTGTCTGTGCCAGGTCACAGGCCATGGTATGGAATCAAGGCAACTCACCAGGTATTTACTGAGCACCTGCGATGTGCAAGGCACTGCTGGGCACAGGAGATACAGAGCTGGCTAAGCCATAAGGCTGGTAATGCTGAATTGTGGTTTGTTTATTGAAACCCAATGTTCAGCAATCTTCATCAGCCTTCAGCATTCTTTGAAGACGAATTTCAAGCCACTTTAAAATAATTAATAACTCTATAAATACTAATTTATTTAATCTTTACATAATCTCTGTAAAGTAGGTATTATTATCATGCCCATTAAAAATTCAGAGAGATGAAGTAACTAGCCCCAGGTGACTCATCTGATAAGTGGAGGAGTCTTCAGTACCACTGGCATCTCCATCTGACTCAGTCTCCCAACTCTGCTCTGAGCATCCCAGGCCTGTACCTCACCCTGGATCTGGTCTTACTTCTCTTGAAGTTGACCTCTTTGACCTGCTGTCCTTCAAACTTCTTCCTCTTGTTGCTTTTGGTAACATCTCAATCCTTTCTTTCCAAGAGTTTGAACCAACTCTCTCTCTGATTTGTGAGAGAGATTTGTCACAAGAATTTCCCCTTCCCTTCCAATGCCAAGTTTCACTGACAGCAACTGTCTCTGGGCCATAATGACTGCCCAAAATGCGCTGGTTGTTTTGAGTTCATTCATTCAACAAAAAACTGGGACACTGTGTTCTCCACACAGATTTCTTGGAAAAATGTATTGAGATGGCAAATGAAGACAGCTCTCCAACCACAGACAGGTATTTTGAATCTCTACAAATAAGCTGCATTATAAAGGCAAGACTGTTATCACTTCCAATAACTCCCAAAACAGTGGAGGTGAGAACAGCACTGCAATGGACAGCACACTTTAAAATGTGGGCCAAACTGTAATCGTCCTTTTCAGTTTTTAACACTCTTTTCTACTTTATTGCCCTCCGGTCCTTTTAACGAGGCATTTCTGTTTATGTGTGGGTATGTGTGTGTGTTATTTTTTTGCATCTGAAGGAAACGGCTATGTACAATTGTATTTGTTCTAAATAGGAAAGTCAGTTGTCAAGTGATTAAGAGCTGAACAATGAGTCATAAATATTCCATTTCTCGTGAAGCATTTGGCACTCTGCAATGTTGTTTTCCAGATCATGTGCATAGAGCCCCAGTCCGTGTCGGTTGAGGAACCATAGGTTAAGACCGCAGTTTGTTCATAGGGCCTCCTGGATGACAACTTCCTAATTTCCAAGGGATAAGCATGCAGAGCAGCCCCTCTTCCCCTTTATTATGTTTAGCCGAGCGTTCCAAAAGAAGATGGGTGTGAGGTCACATGTAATTTTCCCTACTGCCTGTATATCCACTGTCCTTATGTTCCTGCCAAATTCTTGCCATTCCTCTGATCTGTTTTCTAAGCACTTGGCTTGGGGTGTTTTCTGGACTCTCCTGGGGCTACTTACAAGTAATCACTGACCCAGTCTTTATTTCAGTGCCCTTGCAATGTCTACTCTTCCTGCTATTGCCACCTGGAGCTCTGTAACTGCCTGGCAGTGAATCTCCATCACCAAATGTCACCTGCCACGCTCCTCCCAGCTGCCAAAACTCGGTCAGGCTGTCCATATGGATTCCTGATCTGCTTTTCACCTTTGATACATCTCCAGCTAATGGGAGAAACTATTTACTGCCTCGTGTTCCACTGTTTTTGAAGTAAGAGTAGGATGTTTCAGTAAGTTATTTGAGCATCCTAACATTGAGGTTCTAGTTGTTTTATTTTAAATTACTGTGCCTTTCCCTGCATTATTTTAGATCCTTTTCCTGCGCTAGACACTTAGGCACCCCTGAGGTACTAGCCCAGGGTGGCTCATGCCTTACCTTATGCCAGTGCTCTCCTCAGCTCTGAGTCTGGTACAGACTGTCACCCATCCACCTTCTTCAAAGCACCCAACATACCTGTCTATGTCCAAACTCAAGAGCAAAGAGTATTCAAGTATTTTCATATGCTGAAAGGAGGTGCCATGGCCTTTAGCATTACATTAGTCCCCTTTGCCAATTTGTGACTGGATGAATTGGGAATGCAGAGGAAAAGAAATGTTTTTTTAAATATGTTTTTATTGATTTCAGAGGGATAGAAACATCCATGATGAGATCATCAATGGGCTGCCTCCTGCAACTCTCTACTGGGGATTGAGCCAGCAACCAGGCATGTGCCCTAACTGAGAATCAAACTGTGACCTTCTGGTTCATGGGTTGATGCTCAATCACTGAGCCACACTGCCCTGGCAAGAAATGGTTTTGATAGCAGGGGAAAGTAAGGCCGGATATGGAGTAGGGGTGGCCAGGGCAGAGAGTTGGGCTGGACAAAAAAGGAAACTCAGGGCTCACTCCACCAGGCCAATGAAAATAATCAAAGAAACACCTAGGCTGGAAATTAAAGCAAATGTAAAACTGAAGGGTTTTCCAAATAGATCAAAATCACGGGAAGCCAAGAGAATATAGGGCCCACGTGCAGAGCAAAGTGGAGGTCCAAAGCCAACTCACGTGATCAGCATGAAAGATATATCAGAAAGGGCCAGAAAATCCACACAGAGCAGCCCGCTTTCTCCCACTGAACTGTCTCTATTCTCTCTCAGTTGAAAGCTAATCTCAAATAAGCCTGGACTGAAGACCTGCGGGGAATGATATCAGAGAATAGCAAACAGCAGGGAAAAGGCACAGTAATTTAAGAGGCATTTTCTTTAGAATAACCATGACATTAAGGAAGATGGACAGCTCTGTGTGTGCATATGCCACAGAAACGCCACAAGCTTATGAGCAGGTTAGGTTCTGGAAGTTCCCAAACATGGGGCCTCCCTAAGCTGTTCCTAAATCCACTTGTCTGTAAGTCCAAAGGGGCATTGTGCATGGTTTCTTTCTAGGGTAATGTAGATATTCTGTTATTTCATAGTTATGTTAATTGCACATTTCTAAGGATTCTAAAAATTACTGAATTATACTCTTTAAAGGGTATATTTTGTGACATATGAATTATATTGGAATAACCCTATTATAAATACAGATGTATACAACGGCCAAAAACCAAAATTTACCAGACATCTGAGAACAAAGTCTAACAGAGGACTGCCTGTTAGAAATATAATGCAAGCCACATAAGTACTTTAAATTTTACAGTAGCCACATTAAATAAGTAAAAAAGAAATCGGTGAAATTAATTTTAATACTATATTTTACTTAATCCAATATATCTATAATATCATTTCAACATATTAAAAAAAAGTAAAAACATTAGTGAGGTCTTTTATACCCTTTCATTCCAAGTTCTCAAAGTCAGAGTATATTTTATACTTATAGTACATCTCAGGTTGGACTAGCCAAATTTCAATTACTCAATGGTCCATAAATCTATAAATGATATAGACCAAAGTAAACAAACAAAAACAAAGAAAACAAAAATTCTTAGAGCAAACAGAAACTACAGGAAGAAGGAAATCTTTAGAAATAAACTATCATTATATCCAATAAGGAGTTAATATCCAAAATATATAAAGAACTCCTGCAACCTAACACCAAAAAAACACAAATAATCAGATTTAAAAATGGGCAAAGGATCTGAATAGACATTTCTCTAAAGAGGACATACAGATGTATGTAGAAAGAAGGGTTCCCTCCTTAACTGTTGGTGGGAATGCAGATTGGTGCAGCCACTGTGGAAAACAGTATGGAGAGTCCTTAAAAAAATAAAAATAGAACTACCTTATGACCCAGCAATTCTGCTTGTGGGTATTCATCTGAAGAAGTCTAAAACACTAATTCAAAAAGATATATACATCCCTATGTTCATTGCAAAATTATCTACTACAATAGCCAAGCTATGGAAGCAACCTAAGTGCCCACCGATAGACAATTGGATAAAAAAGATGTGGTACATATATGCAATGGAATATTACTCAACCATAAAAAAGAATGAAACCTTACCATTCAGCATGGGTGAATCTAGGGTGAATTATGCGAAGTGAAATAAGTCAGACAGAGAAAGACTAATATTCTATGATTTTACGTACACAGGAGTGGGCAAAAGTAGTTGTGAGTACCTGAAGCACAGAGTTTATTATTGTATTATTATTTATTAATTTGTATGTTTTCATGTGAACAGTTATAAACCTACTTTTGCCTACCCCATATGTGGGACCTAAAAAATAAGCAAAGCGATTAAGAAGTACAAACTGGC
Source organism: Myotis brandtii (assembly GCF_000412655.1). Taxonomy (NCBI): domain Eukaryota; kingdom Metazoa; phylum Chordata; class Mammalia; order Chiroptera; family Vespertilionidae; genus Myotis; species Myotis brandtii. The sequence goes on along the minus strand of NW_005360124.1, from coordinate 8,104,519 downwards.
AGTTACAAAATAGTCACAAGGATGGAAAATATAGCACATGGCATGTAGTCAATGATATTATAATCAGCTGTATGGTGCCAACTAGGTACTAGACTTACCAGGGGATAACTTCATAAGTTATCAATGTCTAACCACTATGCATATATCAGAAACTAATATAATATTGAATATCAACTCTAATTTTTTAAAAATTTTAATTTGGTACAAGAAGAAATTTAAAACATGCACCCAGTGGGGATTGACTATAAATGAATATGGGGAAACTTTTAGGGGTGATAAAACTGTTGTAAAACTAGATTATGGTGATTGTTGCATAATTGTATAAATTTACTAATACTCATCAAACTGTATCCTTCAAAAATGGGTGAATTTTATGGTATGTAATAAACCTCAATAAAGCTGTCTTTAAAAATAAAAGAAATAGCTTGGAGAGGTGACCTTGGTTAAAACACATAGCACCAAGAAGGTGAGCAAACATATTAAGAACAGTATGCCATATACGCCAGGTCCCTTGAAACATATGCTGTGCAGATGTTTCTTCCCTGCAGCGACTGTGTCAAGCAGCAAGGATGGACTGGCTTCCAGCATGAAGAGGCTTGGCTTCTCTGCTGTGGCCAGACCAAAGGCCTAGGTCCTGGGTGCCGGAGGAAAACCAGTAATGGCAGCCAGGGGAAGGAAGGCCTATTGCGCGATTTCGCGAATCTTCATGCAACAGGCTTCTAGTTTATACATAATAACTAAAGCCTAGGAAGAACTTAAAGGTTACCACAGGAGAATTAATAGCATATTATGATCTATTTGTACAATAGGATACAAGTTAATAATAAAACTGAATGTATTGCTGGAAAAATAAAAAAAATAAAATAAAAAAATAAATAAAATAAAAGAAATCTATCATTGATAAGCTTAGGGAGGTAAGAAGAGATTTGGACTCGTCTTTTCTGAACAAAATACTATATAAAAAATAACAGAGGACAAGAAAAGGACTATTGGAAATTTAAAATATAATCACAAATAAAACATTAAAGGTGCTTAAAGATAAAATTAAGGAAATCTTCCTTATAGTAGAACAAAAGGGCTAGAAAATTAGAACAAATAAGAAAATCAGAAACCAGTCACAGAGAAGGGAGAAAATAATAAAAGGAATAATTCAAAAACGGAATTATCTTCCAGAACTGAAGAACTTGTGTTTCCTAGTGGAAGATGTCTGATGACTGCTCAGAACAATAAATAAAAATGAACTCACAGTAAGGCACATCAGTTTTGAAATTCAGAACACTTGAAACAAAGAGGAGATACTACAAGTTTCCAACAAGGTGAAATGTAGGTCAGGCACAAAGGATCAGGAATGGAAACAGGTTTGGGACTTCTCAACACAACACTGGAAGCTAGGAGACAGTGGATGAACACCTGAGAGATTCTGAAGAATAAGGATGTCCAACCTGGAATTCTATGCATCAACTTTCTATTTATTAGTTGAGGATGAGGGTAAAAGGAGGACATTTTCAGACATGTGATGTCTCAAAAAGTTTACCTTACCTGCATCTCAGAGCTGACCTCTACCAAAATGAATTGGAAAATCAAACACAAACATACAAACATATACATACACACATACATGAAGGAAGGCTTGAGATGGAAAAAGCAGGGGTGAGTAGAAAGTGAAGGAAGATCCCAGAATAACAGGTGCATATCGTGCAAAGTGAGAAACTGGCCCAGATTGGAGCAGGTGAGAAGGTCCCAGAAAAGCCTTCCTCAAGATGAAACTGATAGGATAACCTATATGTCTGCATATCTTGAGAATGGATTTAACCAACTGGTGAAGAGTTTGGGATGAATTAATGGTAAATCATTTTTTTAAATTAGCAAACAAAGAAAGGACAATCACAATCTGGAATTTGCCCCCTCCTGCTCTTCTCTCCCCAAACAACTTGATGCAAAGGTGGAATATAGATAAAATAATGATCATTAGATCACAATTATTATAACTGGGTGCTGTGTACCTAGAGGCTTATTATACTATTGTTTATATTTCAATATTTTGTTTTTAATATTAGGTACACAGACAACAACAAATGTGTTCAGGGATGGAAAGGAATACAATATACTGTGTGGCTCAACTGTAAAACATTTATTTACTGAACATATATAATGTTAGCATTGGCTATTCATATAATACTAGAAGCCCGGTGCACGAAATTCATGCATGGGGGTGGGAGGGGAGGTCCCTCAGCCTGGCCTGCACCTTCTCCAATCTGGGACCCCTGCAGGATTGGGCCTAAACCGGCAGACGGACATCCCTCTCACAATCTGGGACCACTGGCTCCTAAATGCTCACCTGCCTGCCTTCCTGATCGCCCCTAACAAATTTGCCTGCCTGCCTGCCTGATGCCCCTAACCACTCCCCTGCCTGCCTGATCACCCTTAACTACTTCTGCCTGCCTGATTGCCCCCTAACTGCTCCCCTGCTGGCCTGGTCACCTCTAACTGCTCCTCTGCCTGCCTGATCACCCTAACCTCTGCCTCGGCCTCCACCACTGCAGCTTTGTCCAGAAGGACATCCAGAATGACATCTGAAATGTCATTCAGCTGTCTGGTCTAATTAGAATATTATGATTTTATTAGTATAGACTAGAGGCCCGGTGCACAAGTGCCTGGCCAGCCTGGATGAGGGGATGATGGCTGTTTGCATCTGGTCACACCCCCTTCAGGGTGGGGGTCCCCACTGGGGTGCCTGGCCAGCCTGGATGAGGGGATGATGGCTGTTTGCATCTGGTCACACCCCCTTCAGGGTGGGGGTCCCCACTGGGGTGCCTGGCCAGCCTGGATGAGGGGATGATGGCTGTTTGCATCTGGTCACACCCCCTTCAGGGTGGGGGTCCCCACTGGGGTGCCTGGCCAGCCTGGATGAGGGGATGATGGCTGTTTGCATCTGGTCACACCCCCTTCAGGGTGGGGGTCCCCACTGGGGTGCCTGGCCAGCCTGGATGAGGGGATGATGGCTGTTTGCATCTGGTCACACCCCCTTCAGGGTGGGGGTCCCCACTGGGGTGCCTGGCCAGCCTGGATGAGGGGATGATGGCTGTTTGCATCTGGTCACACCCCCTTCAGGGTGGGGGTCCCCACTGGGGTGCCTGGCCAGCCTGGATGAGGGGATGATGGCTGTTTGCATCTGGTCACACCCCCTTCAGGGTGGGGGTCCCCACTGGGGTGCCTGGCCAGCCTGGATGAGGGGATGATGGCTGTTTGCATCTGGTCACACCCCCTTCAGGGTGGGGGTCCCCACTGGGGTGCCTGGCCAGCCTGGATGAGGGGATGATTGCTGTTTGCCGCTGGTCACACCCCCTTCAGGGTGGGGGTCCCCACTGGGGTGCCTGGCCAGCCTGGATGAGGGGATGATGGCTGTTTGCAGCTGGTCACACACCCTTCAGGGTGGGGGTCCCCACTGGGGTGCCTGGCCAGTCTGGGTGAGGGGCTGAGGGCTGCTTTCAGGCTGGCGGTTGTTGACTGAAGCTCCCAACCGCTCCTTTTTTTTCTCTTTTTTTATTTTATTCTGGGCCAGCTTTAGCTCTGGCTCTAGCTCTGAGGCTTCGTATCTGGTTTGTTTGCCGTTCTATAATCGAAACAATGTATAACTTCAGCTCTGAGATCCCGGCAGGCTGAAAGCTGGTTTCTGGGGTTTTGTTTAGCTTCTTATTTGCAACATAGTACATAGTTGCTTAGAGTTGCAACTGAGAGGCCGGCAAGTTAGGCGGGGAACGTTGGAGTCCGCAGTCACTGGAGCAAGCAAGCCTCATGTTCGCTTCCAGCTGCCTGGCTGCTGGCCACCATCTTGGCTGACAGTTAATTTGCATAAGGATATGCTGATTAGCCAATGGGAAGGGTAGCGGTCGTACGCTAATTACCATGTTTCTCTTTTATTAGTGTAGATAATTATGACATCACTATATTGGGAGGAGGAGAAAAATGGGAAGTGCTGGGAGTGGCACAAAGAAAGGAGTTAATTCTTAATCTTCCATAGTGGAAGGTTTGGCTTCGGTCAGATGTCTTTGAACTTTTTAGCTTATATATCATCATTTGCTTCTTGGCTCTTGATCTATTTGGTGCCCTTCTCCTGCAAACTATGTTTTCCAAACTCCCTTGCCAGCTAGCTTTGGGCTAGCTAGATTCAGCCAATGGAAAGCAGCCAGGGGATAAAATAAACTAGGGCCTAACCCCGCCCATTTTTCTGTGCTTTTGGAAGGATCTCTGAGGGTGACTGTCTCTTCTCCATGGTTTTGGCTGTCCCCAGGCCAGACCAGCTCCCACTTCCATGGACCCAGGTCTCATCTTATAGATTACATATCAGTAATAATGCAACACTTGATCATCCTTTTAAAAAATACATAAATAAGCTTCAGTTTAATAATCAGAAATTTTTATCATTCCTTTATTTTATTTTAGGATAGGTGTCACATTTTTGTTCTACTTCCTTCCTAAATGTAATGTTGAAAATCTTGCATTAATTATATCAAACTGCAACAAAATATACATGTAAAATTTTAAAATTAGTTTAACTTCCTGTGACCTTACGTCTTAATGTGACCACATTTTTTTTCTGAAATGAGTCATTATTACAATTATTATTTGTAAATATTTGATCGCAGCATTTATATTTTACAAATTTAAATAAGTAACAATATATAAGGAATCAATTTTAGTGCAAGAGTTCTCCAATAAGATTAATTGGCCTTTTCCCCTCAATTAGTTCATGTATCTATGGATAAAAATGGCTTATTGTCAAAATGAAATAAGGACCACCATTGATTTTTTTATTCATTCTTTAGTTCTATAAAGGTAAGCACTGAGAAACCATGTTCACATAAGTATACGGTATGGACATTATTTTTCTTTTAAAAAGCAATGTCACTCAACCAAAGAACTTGTATGCATATATGCATAACCATGGACACAGAGGATAGGGTGGTGAAGGCCTGGGGCAGGGGATAGGGGTAGACTAGAAGGGGTCAATGGTGGAAAATGAGGGACATATGCAATACTTTAAACAATAAAAATTTAATTCAAAATAAAATAAAAAGTAATGTCACTTGAGCCTTGACCAGTGTTCTCAAAGGTTAGAGCATCAGCCAGTGCACCAAAGGTTTGTGGGTCCAATTCCCAGTCAAGGGCATATACCTGGGCTGTAGGATTGATCCCATTGGGGCATGTGCAGGAGGCAGCCAATTGATGTGTGTCTCTCACATCAATATTTCTCCCTCCACCCTCCACCCTCCCCACCACCCCCTCTCCCTTCCACTCTCTAAAAATTAATGGGGAAAAATACCCTCTGGTGAGGATTAAAAACAACAAAAAACAATGTCACTTGATTCTTTGAACTCCATCAAGTTGGCTTTTAAAATGATTTATCAGCTGAAAATTTAACTGGATCCTTCTTTGACCTTATGAAACGTAGAAAATTGGAAAATGCTTGCATTGCAGGAAAAATTACAAATTAGACATTTGAATCAATCATGTTTTATATTTCAGAAAATATAGTACTTATTCAAACTTAGAAAATTATTATTAATTATATTTATTACTCCTCAATTTAAAGACATCTTGTTTAACTTCAGAAAGAATTGAGAAAAATAAAAATATTGTGACTTTGTACACTTTTACAATTGCATTATTTTTTATAAAATACTTTTATTTAGTCACAAGATTTAAATAGCTTTATCAAATCCCTGGTGTTACAGATTTTGTTTATTTGGGTTATGGGAATTCTCTGCATATAACTTAGGAAGAATGAATTTTATTTCCTACACATCAGCCATATAAGACCTATTTTCCATCAGAAGAAGTCTGATTGTAGTTTTCAATTGCAGTAAGCATATTATAAGGCAATACAGGGAATTTAAAAAACACACAAAAATAGACTACATCTTGCAAAATACATTACTAAAATTATTCAGGATTAAATTATTATAGATCTAGTGTAATTACTACATCCATCGTATAATAAGCTTTAAGATAATTCAATATCCTATTACACATTTTCTACTTAATGAGAATGTAAAATGTTGCTAAAATTTTGGTATTTATGAAGCAAGAAGTATGACAAAAATACAAACAATTCAGTGAATATATTTTGATGCTTGTATTTTAGGAGTAACTAAGAATCAAATTTTAAAAATCAGAAATAAAGAACTCCATTTATTCATTAGACATTACAATTAAACCTATGTACTTAATAAAAGAGCATATGTTGTTAAAAATTAGTTTTTTGTTAATAAGATATAAAAATACTAAATATTTTTTATAAAATCAAAGATTTTATATTCGAAATAAAAAATTTAAAACATATTTTTATTAATTGAATAACTACTATGAATAATACATAAGAATTTTAAAGAAATCACATAAAACTTTCATCCAAGTTTTCTCCACTGTGTCTTGAAAATTTAGTGGGTACTGAGAAATAGTCATTATATTTAAGAGAATCAATAACACCAATCTATACTGCTTCAGCTTTTGGAAGGTGCTTTTTTGTTCTCAGTTAATTATGTGTCAAAAGGATAAGTATAGAGAAAAGCTGAAATGAATTTATATTTTAATATTTTTTAAATCTGTTTTCAGTGTTCAATATTTTCTACCACTTTGCTTTGCTTTATGGAACCTTCCCTCAGAACTAGTCTTAATAATCAGGGACTTGAAGAAATTTATCATTACTACCACCACCTACACTATCTGAATTCTGAATATGTCAACAAGGACAAGCATACCCATTTTCTAAGAACAAGCTTCACCCTTAATAGAAAAATGGATAAGACAAGAAGTCCTCCCAGGTAATGGTGACTTGATTGATGGTTAGCTGAGCCTCCTCCTTTATCTGGCATGCTTGCACACACCAGGAGAGATTTGTAGCTGGATAAGAAGAAAGGCCTTTGTTTTGTTAAATGGGAAAGGAGCTCTTGTGAACTAAAACTCAATTTCAGCTACTGAAATTTTAGAAAGAGTATAAATGGAAGTTAAATCCTGAAATTGAACATCTAAATCTGTGCCTGCAAAACCCTTGGAAAATCTTTGTGCACCCCAGTTTGAGGGCCACTGGCCTAGTTCATTTTCCCTTTGCAGTGTTTAGGTTCAGGTAATGGTCCTCCATGTAGCTCTTACTGTTTGTATGGGATGTGACATACATGGGTCCTTTAACTTATTCACATGCCCTTCTCACTTATCAGCATGTCAAGGTTTCCTCTAAGAAACCTCTATTCCAGAAGCCCTCCGAAAGCTTTGACCCAGAAATGACAGTGAACAACTGTGGCTTTCAGACTTGGTCTAATCTGTCTTCAAAGACCTGCTCCATTCTCCTCTGCTGTGGTACAGGAAAGGGTGGGGCCTTTTAAACTCCCTTGGTCACGGTCCACCTCCTGATTAGCCCATGAGCTGAAAAATCGCCCATTGTCAAGTGCCAGGATAACACTTCCTGTGTAACACAATTTGCTAGCCCTCCAAGGAGGTCACTGAAGTGCCTTAACCCCATCTCCTTCACTAGTCTGTGGACTTCATTTACATCCTTAGGAAACATTATTTATAAAATGTTAGTATAAGTGGTTATAATTATTTTGTAACCTTAATCATAATTTTCAAACAATCGGAATTTTGTTAATGAATATGAAATTTTTATTTTTTCTGTCTTTAGGTATATTTAACTTTGTTTCTATTCATTCATTCAGCATATATTTATTAAATAACTTGTGTGCCAGGATCTCATAGTAAGTGATGTGGACGCAATGATGAAAAAAGACAGATTTGTAAACTGTGGAAATGGAGAATAGATTAGTGGTTGTCAGAGATGGGAGTGAGGGGGCGAGTGCCATAATACAAGGGTAGCACAAGGAAGTTTCTTTGTGGTAATAGAATAGTTCTGAGTCCAAAGGTAGATATAAAACAGAGGTCAGCAAATTTTTTCTGTAAAGGGCCGGGTAGTAAATATTTTAAGGAAGTTATGTTAGGAAATAATATGAGCAAGAGAAATAGTTTGTTCAGTGTGAAAAATCTGAAAAAAATTTTACAGCTAAGGACAGAACCTCTAAATCTGAGTCTAGTGTTCAACAATGGAGCCGGGGGCTCTGGTAGCAGAGCAGAGGGGGTAATACAAATCTCTGAGGAATATGGGGGAGAAGAATAAGGAGGGAGAGCAGAAGGAGGATAATTCCTCCATACCCAGCAGGTATGGACTCTGAATAGACTGACACAACAGGAAAAGAAACAGTTTGTATTAGGGTTGGAAAACTATGGCAAATGGGGAAAATCTGGCCCACTGCTTGCTTTTAAATAAAGTTTTATTGCAACACAGCCACATCCATTCATTTATGTATTGTCAATAGCAGCATTAGCACCACAACACAGACTTACGTAGTTGTAACTGAGACAATATGGTCCACAAAGCTTAAAATATTTACAATCACTTAAAAAAAGTTTGCTGACGTTTTACATTGATCTTGGACACTATAACTTTCTTTCTGCCATTATATGTCATTATTATGTCATTATACATGCTTATATGCCATTTCAGATATCATAAGCATAACATGGAAATTATATTGGTCCATTCATTCAACAGAGTTCACTACAGCTGTTAACATTGTTTTTTACACATGTTTTTATTGATTTCAGAGAGAGGAAAAGAGAAGGAGGGAGAGATAGAAACATCAATGATGAGAGGGAATCATTGATCAGCTGCCTTCTGCACACCCCCTACTGGGGAACGAGCCTGCAACCTAGGCATGTGCCCTGACCTGGAATCAAAGTTGACCTCCTGGTTCAGTGACCTCCTGAGCCACACCAGCTACTACAGCTGATAACATTAAGTTTTATGTAAATTCTGTATGAAATAGGGAAAGTAAAAACTAATCAACATGATGCAATTGAAAAAAGTGAGTTGCATAAGAGTTAATATAGCCTAAAGCCACATAAAATATAAAAATTTTATTTTTGCTTATAAAACAAAATATACATTTTTGTGCTGATGGAATGGTGGCCATTGAGAGGGGTGAGGCTATCAGGCATTACCACTTTCTGATTTGTACATTCCTGTATTATTTTGATTTTGTGCAATGTTATTTGGTACCCATAGAAAAGGGCTCTGATGGAAATAAACAAATAAGAATATCAAATATTGCCAGTCCAGGGGGACTCAAAAACAGAATACTTTTAATTTATGTGTGGGCAAGGAAGGGGGCAACATAATAAGGTAATGCTAAATTTGGAGAGTAGAATCTTGGGGCTGGAGGGGCATCCAAGGCAGCTGTGTAGGTCTTGGAATAAGAAGAAAGAAAAGAATGAGAGGAGATTACGTTATCAGAGCTGGGGGCAGGCAGAGAATCATCTGGTGACTTTATAGATTGAAGGAAAAGTAAAGAAAAACAAATTTCAAGACATATATGACATGAGAATTTAAAATTTTTTGAAGTATCAGATAAATAGCTATACAATATTGAACATGAGAAAATTTGGCAGCTTTATTCAACCATCATTTTCTTAAATAAAAAGTGGTAGCTTAATAATTTTCATTTTCTTTTACCTTAATGAACTGAGTTGGCTTCTAAGATAATATGAACAATATTTGATTTATGTGGTTACTTACTATTCTTTTGACTGGATTATTCTCCTCAATGCCTTTCTGAGCAGATTTCTTGCATTGCCCTTAACAGATTATGGCTCAAATCAGAGACTATTGACTTTTAATGTGTGTTCATTCATTTTTGTTGCCAATCTTAGCAGGTATTTTTTTTCTGTAAGATGAACTTGTTCTACTTTTTTATTGACCTATGAGGTTTGCATTGAGTTTAAAATGAGTTACTAAATTATTGCCATAAGTCAAAATGTCAGTTGCAAACATTGATTGCAGCCATCATCAATGGGGACCTCAGCATGTAACAACTGTAGATTTGGCCATAACAGCTTATACCTGCACATGTTTCCATGGTAATAATTTAAGAGAACTAAAATACTGAACTGATCAGAAATATTTCCAGAAATACATGATTCATTAAGAAAAAAATGGTTATTTTACATCCAAGTAAATTTCTTGATATTAGACAATAATGATTTTTAAAATTTATTTTTAGGCACACTTCCATACAGATTTATGACTAGTAAGCTGTGAGCTTTAGAAATATATTCTATAGTCAAATATATATAGGCCAAATATTTAGAGTTTCTTATAAAGAGAGGCTGGCTGAAATGTAATACTACAAACGTCCTCCCTTATCTCCAGGGGTGGATTTCAAGAACCCCAATAGTTGCCTAAAACCCTTTGGCATATTCAAATTACCAGCATGACTACTCTTGCACTTTGGGGCCATTATTAAGTAAAGGAAAGGGTTATTTGAACACAAGCATTGTAATACTGTGACAGTTGATCTGATAACCAAGATGGCAGCCACTAAGTGACTGCTGGGCAGGTAGTGTATACAGTGTGGATACGCTGAACAAAGGGATGATTTATGTCCCAGGTGGGATGGAGCCAGACAGTGTGGGATTTCATGACACTACTCAGAACAGCATGCATTTAAGTCTTATAAATAGTTTCGTTTTGGAATTTTCCATTTCATATTTTTGGACCACAGTTGACCACGGGTAACTGAAACTTCAGAAAGCAAAACCATGGATAGGAGGTCCACTGCATACTATATGTGAAGAAACATAGTAGAAGTGAAAAAAAAAATCGATCAGCCAAGAAATCAGAATATCTCTTCTAGTTACATAACCTTAGGCAAAACAATTAATTTTCTCAACTTCAGTTTCCTTGCTTGAAAACAATTGATATATTCCTCATTCTTCCTCAAATGTGTGAGGGCCAAGATAATATATGTAGAAGCACTATACAAAGTCAAGCTTTATGACTGGTTGTTTCTTGGCTATCTGCATTGATTGTGCTAAGGGATATTCAAAATAGAATCATCCAATAGAAAATCCCATACTGTCATTTTCCAAAATATTGGATAATATGATAAAATTTCAGAGTTAGAAACCATCTTTGATACCATATAGTTTGTTCTATTGTTTGGAAATACTCCCCTACTCTTTGCTTCAAAACACCACCCTGTCCTAATTTTTCTCCTACTCCTTTTCAACTTCATTTGCCTGCACCTCCAGGGTCAGGCTTCTTAATATTAGAGTTCCTCCAGACTCATCCTGGCCCCTCTTATCTTCTTACATTGCACTCTTTCCCTAACCCTTTTACCTACATCCATAGTTTACATTTCCATCTGTGTGCAAATATCTTTTCTGGGTATATCTCAAGTCCACACTTTTCCCCAGCTCCAACCCAACCAGCCATTTGCCTACTTAACACTTCTATCAGAGGTTTCAAACACAGTTCAATAAAACCTTCCCAAAATTGACCTCATATTCTTCTTTCCCATCTGTCCCCCAGATTCGGCCCTCTCCCAACGAGCTTATCTCAATGCATTTTAAGATTGTGTATCCTGCAGCACAAACCAGAACCATGGGTGTTATCACTATAATTTCTCCATTACATCCCATTCCCAAGAATACACTTAATCTGATAGATTTTGCCTTTTTAAAAAAAATCCTCACCCAAGGATATTTTCCATTGCTCTTTAGAGAGAGAGAAAGACAGCGAGAAATAGCAATGTGAGAGAAACACATCAATTAATTGCCTCCTGCACACACCCCAACCGGGGTCTGGGCCGGGGAGGAGCCTGCAACCGAGGTATGTGCCCTTGACTGGAATTGAACCCAGGACCCTTCCGTCTACAGGCTGACGCTCTATCCACTGAGCCATACCAGCTAGAGCTAGATTTTTGCCTTTAAAAAATATCGTGGATCTACTTCTTTCCATCTCTGCCCAAGTCCACTGGAACTACTTTAAAAGCCACCTAACTCTTCTATTGGTCCACTCTTACCTTGTCATCCCACTGCATCCAAAGTGATATTTGTAAACTATAATGATTCTCATGAAATCCTCTGGTGGCTTCTTAGGTTCTACACCATCTGCCTGTCTACCTATCAAGCCTCATATGATTTCCCTTTCTCTCTAACATTCTGCATTTTAGCCATCTGGCCTCCTTTTATTTCCTCTGAAACGCCATACTCTCTCCTGCCTATGGGCCTATGAATAGACTTTCCCTTTGCCTAGTACTATTATCTCCCACCAGTCACCCAGAAACGCTCTTATTTAGCCAGCAGATTAAGAGCCAATGTAACTTCATCATGGAAGTCTTTCTGAAGTTGCTGCCTAGGTCACGTTCTCTTTTCTATGCTCTATTTTTCCTTCAGAGTATTTATCACAGGTTGTATTAGCTGTTTAGTGTATATGAGTGTATATATGTATGTATGTTTATTATATATGCATGTGTATATGTGTGTATGTATATTATTGTTGTTTAATATATGTCTATACTTACTGGACTGGAGACATTATTCAGAACCATGACTGTTTTTCAGAACTATGTCCAGTGTGAGCATAATACTTGGTACTCATGAAATATTTCTGGAATGAATGAAAGAGCATTTAGTTCATAATGGACCTAAGCTTCTCTGGCCGTCTTCCTGACTGATGACCATCTGTCTCTGATTGAACAATATCAATATGGCAGGACATTTCATTTTTCAATAGCTCTAGTGAATAGAGTCTTTTTAAAGTATTGAAGCCAATCTCCCCAGTTTCTACCAAATAGTTGTAGTACTTCCCAGAGGGATAGGAATAAACAAGCATACTCTTACTGTTACTCTCCCTGAGATAGTTGGAAATCTTTACTGTGAATTATGTTTTAGATTAGAGGTTTCCATTACTTTTCATTCATTCTTTTCCTGACAATCCTGCTCCTCTAGCACTCTGATCAGCCTCATCTCTGCATTGGTTAAGAGAACAGATCCAGAGTCAGAATTCATGGTTGAATCATGGTACAGCCATTCACTAACTTAAGAAACCTTAACAAATTTCACAACCTCTTGGTGTTTCTATTTCCTCACTTGTAAAATGAAAATAATAATAGTATTTACTGCATGGGACTACTGTGCAAAATAAATAAGTTATTATATGCAAAGTTCTTAGAATGGTGCCTGGCAAAGAGTAAGCACTCTTTTTTTTAAATTTCTTTTTTAAAATAATTTTGTTTTATTGCTTAAAGTATTACAAAGAGTATTACATATGTCTTCTTTTTTTTCCCTTGACCTTCCCTGGCCTCCTCTACCCCCCAGTGTCTTGTATCCATTGGTTATGCTTATATGCATGCATACAAGTCCTTCGGTTGGTCAAGAGTAAGCACTCTTGAGATACATAGCAATAATAGCTAAACATTATATAGTGTCAATTATGATAATCTATACATATAAAAGCCTAAGTGACCAGCTGAGCGTCTGACCATCCGACCAATAGCTATGATGCACACTGACCACCAGGGGCCAGACGCTCAACGCAAGAGCTGCTGAGCTGCAGTGACTTGGCAGCTGCGGTTCTCGGGTGACGAACCCAGAACCAGAGAGGAGGGAGCCCGATTCCAGGGTGCGTCACCCGAGAACCACCCTCTCACAATCTGGGACCCCTCAGGGGATGTTGGAGAGCTGGTTTCGGTTCAATCCCTGCAGGCCAGGCCGAGGGACCCCACTGGTGCATGAATCTGTGCACCAGGCCTTTAGTTAAATCAGTTAGGGTTCAACTGAGGAATCAGATACGAGCTATAGAATAAGGGAATTAATATAAGAATTACATAATTGGAAGAGGAGCCAGGAGGTCAAGGTCTGAAAAGAGTGGTTAGGAAATTAGAGGAGTCTGGGAGTTGCTCTGAGACCATTATCAGCTGACTGCCAAAAGGAGTGTCACAAACAGGGAGCTGATGGAGACGCCTATGGGAATAGATGCGTTCTAGCCTCTGGTGATGGGCTGGGGCCCCCGTTGGTCAGCAGACTCTGTAGTCAAGAAGAAGAGCTGGATGCAGAGTAGGGATCAAGGATAACCTGTCATCTCTGTCTCTCACCTCACCTAACACCACAACCTTCAGAGAGCAATGGATGTTGCTAGACTTGCACCCAGATTCCCAAAAAGAAGCTTTTTTGTCCAACTCTAACTCAGAACCATAAAGTGAAGAGAATTTAGAAAAAGTTCCATCATAACCCAGTTGACAATAAACAATACAGCACAATATATGGAATTGTTTTGGTTTTACAACCTCGCTCATAAATATGCTGCCAACAACAGAAGCCAAGCAGAACACAACAGAGTAGCACAGTGGGGCTGTAAGTGAAATTTCTAGGGCCACCAAAGTGCACTGATTTTTTTGGTTAGTTATGACACAGTTGTTTCACATTGAACATTCTGACATTAAAAATCCCCTTCTTCACATGAACTGCTACTGAAACAGAACTGAGACCCACTATTTGTATAATTGATGTTTTTTCATAATTTACCCTCATCCAAATTTCAGCATGTAAATTGGAAACTATGGTTTTACTTGTCTCAGTTAAAATCATTTTGTATCTTGATTCTGAGAAGTAAATATTTGGTAGCCATCCTATATCCATTTTATATGCAAACTAGTACATATATATTACAGGATTGGGGTGGGAAGGGGAGAGGACAGCCCTAAATAGGACAGATCTCTATAGCATTTCTCAAACTGGTGTTCCATGAAACATTAATTCACAAAATGCTCAGGCCCAGTGCTATATACAATATTCCCCTCTTCATACATCACTAAATTACTTAGGGAAACTCTGGGTTTAGCAAAATCTATAGGTTGCTTTGCTTCTGAGTATCCCAGAGACTCTATTTAGTTAATACATATTATGAAGCTCCCCACTTAACCTGCTTTCCCTATGTTCTAGGGAACTGAGACTTTGGGCACCAAAGCAAAGGTATCATGACCCTGGCATTTCCATTAGCAATCATACAAAATAATTGGTCTCTCACTTTGACCAAACACATAGACACCTATCTCTGGTCCAGTTCACCAACCAGAGAGTCTGCCCTGATCAACCACTATAATTCTAAGTCTCAGAGGGAAGATATGAAAAGGGTGGTGGTATTTGTCTCTTCTTCCTCAGAACTTTGTACTTCTTATATAAATTGGGTCATTTCTTCCTAGGACCTGATTTGCATATCAAGGACCTAGAGCAGGGGTCCTCAAACTTTTTAAACAGGGGGCCAGTTCACTGTCCCTCAGACCGTTGGAGGGCCGGACTATAGTTTATAGTTTTTTTTTAAAACTATGAACAAATTCCTATGCACACTGCACATATCTTATTTTGAAGTAAAAAAAACAAAACGAGAACAAATACAATATTTGTATTTGCATGTGGCCCGCAGGCCGTAGTTTGAGGACCCCTGACCTAGAGGAATAGCATTATTGGTTAAGTGAAAAAAAAATTCTCAGTACTGTAATTTATAAAACTAAGTAGCAACTTTTGGGGCTCTATTCTAAATAGGAAGGTTTATTCCTGTGGCCTGCTGTGTCCACCCTTAGATAAAGGAGAGGCTGAGATTCTATCTCCTTAAATCCTATTTAATCTCTGCTTTGACAGTTGCCCAGTTATTTGCTTCCTATGATTTTCTGAGAAGCCTTGGGAGAAATTATATAAAATGGTAAGCATAGTTTATAGAATGGAATAAGCACTCCATAAGGGGAGCTATTATCGTGACTGATTATTTTAATCTCCTTAATTACCTTCAAGCATCTTAAGGACAAGGAGCAAGTCTTATGCTTCATTGTATCTTCCTAGCAATTTGCGTAGTGTCTGGATCATAGTTGGCATAATAAATATTTATTGAAGAAATGAAGTTGCTTATTTCACAATTTTTGTTTACCTATTTATGCCCTTATGTTTCTTGGAATCCCCCTTTGGCTAAGGAAATAATTGCAATTTGAGATAAACATGTATATCTTTTCAATTCAAATTCCTCTGAAAAACCACCCCAAAGTATGTAGAAAAAGCAGAGTTTGAAAATCCCTCTTAGTTATGTCTATAATCTTGAAAGACCAATTCTAAGACTCAATCAGAGAGCTACTTAGAGAATAATCTCTTTGTCTGCATTGCCCCATAAACCTGAAGTTAGTGCCTTGATGGAGTTTCAGTGGATCCTGTAAATCTGATTCAACTTTAGCATCCACCAAAAAGTGTTGGTACTGCTCAGGGCTTCTCTTCCATCCTGAGTGATGCCTTGACAATGAGGGACTCATCTGAAATTCCATTTGATAGCAGTGAAGATTACAACCCAACCGTGGAGCCCAGAGCATGCCTATTGCAGCCTAGCTCTGTTGTCAAGCAGGGAGTGTAGGCACAAGGATGACAGAAGAGAAGCCTGATCCTTTGAGGGATGAGGTTAGGGGTAAGGAACTCTTCAACTCTTCAAGCCAGCACTGTCCAATGGGACCTTTTATGGTGATTGAAATGGTCTATACATATTCGTGCTGCCCAATGGGGCACATGTGACTATTGAGCCTTTGAAATCTGTCACAACTGAAGAATTGAAATTTTAATTTTATTTAGTATTAATGAAAAATTTAAATAACTACATGAGGATAGTGGCTATGGTATTTTGTCTAGAGCAGGTGCCAAAATGGTAGCTAAGAGCAACATGTAGCTACTGAGCATTTGGAATGTGACTAGTCTGACTTGAGATGAACCATGAGTATAAAATACAGGAGTGGGCAAAAATAAGTCTACAGTGGTTCACATGGAAAAAGAAATATAGGTCATGATTATTGCAATCACTTTATTAACTCTGTGTTTCATGTACTACTACTGTGAACCTACTTATGCCCACTCCTGTATATAACAGATTTCAAAAACAGTACAACAAATGTAAAACATGTCAATATTTTCAAATATTGATTATATGTTGAAGTAGCATTTTGCCTATATTGAGTTAAATAAAATATATTATCAAAATTAATTTCATCTGTTTCTTTTTACCATTTTTAATGTGGCTAGTGACAAATTTACAATTATATATGTAGCTCACGTTACATTTCTGTTGAGCAATACTGATTTGGAGTCAACCCAGGTGAGACTGGTCTTTGGTTAACCTGAACTATTCCTGTAAATATTTGCACACAGTTCTGGGCACCAATATACTTATAAGAAGATAAATAAGCCCTGAAAAACTGCCTGCAACCGGGTCTTCTCTAAGAAAGAGGTGTAATAATTGCCCTTAAAGGCCTATGTTTCATGAAAGAGCTATAAGAACTCACTCGCCTCGCCCAGCCACAGTAGGCCTTGCTTTTCACCTTGAATAGATTACCTAGAATTTCTGAAATGAAGTCTTTCCTGATGCCCCTTCCACTAAGGCTAGCAAGTTTCTTTGATCCATTGAAACAAATTACATAACCTTATGTTGTAGACTGGCTGAAAGAAAAGTAGGTAAGCCTTAGAGAACATTTTACAATTTATATCTTTCTTTCTTGTTTGTTCTTTTAAGAATCTGGTTACAATTTTGTCTTCTATCAGGAGGCTCAAACTCCAGTGAATGTCTTATGACTAGACCTTATTATATATAAGAAAAGATTTCTGGGACACCTGGTTTCTGCAGACAGCTCCATGCATTCACTTTTGTCTGACAACGTTCTATATTCACATACATCTATAAATTGATTGGAAATAATACAAACAAAGTTCTGCAGGAAGCAAGGATTCCATCTGTCTTTACTCATGTGCGCCCATGGAATAGATGATTCCTTTATGAGGAGGGACTAACATAACTTTTTCTTTAACAATGGTATTCTTGAGGTCTAAAAGTAGGTCAACAACTAAGATCATTTTGGAACACAGCACTCATTTTCACATGCTGTGTGTTATGTGCATTATGGCCAAAGAAGAGAAAATGTATTTGTAGAAAACAGTCACCAAACCAACTTCATTTACAAAGATGTTATTCATCTATGATCCTAACTTGTGTTGATGTGAATTGGACATGGGCTGTGTGTTAGGTAGGGCTTTTTCTCTAAATGCATCCTCTTAATTCACAAGTACAAAGAAATAGTTTCAACTTTTCATCTTTGGAAACTAATCTTCTCAAACTCAGATGCTGTAAATATTCTAATTTGCAACAATTCATTAATGTTTACCCACAGTTCTTCAGGCCACAGTATAGCATCTCCAAAGGGACAACCAATAGATATTAGTTACCTTCTGCTAATGGACTGAATTGTGTCTTCCCAAAATTCATACACAGTCAAACCTTGTTTCTGGACTGTCTCCCATCTCAAACAATTCGGTTCTTGACCAAGTTGTTCACAGAAAAATGTCTCGGTTGTTGATCAAAACTTCAGTTTTCAACCTGACAGTCCTTTCATGCTGATACCTCAGCATGATAAAAAGCATCTCTTAGGGCAACAAAGGAGAGAGAATGCTTTTGTTGCTTGCAAAATCGAAGATTAGCACAATTTTAAAAACATAGAGAGGCCATCAAGAGTGCTAATGTTGCTTAGGGTGTGAAAGTGCTCACAAAATAACAATCACAGGCAATTGAATAGGTAGAAACTGTTGTTGATTGAATAAACAAAAAGCAGTTAGCCCGTGATAGCATTTCAGAGGCAGTGATATATGAAAATTTTGTTTAAGGCTCATAGGGAGTAGTCCAATACATTTAAGAAAAGAAGTGTTTACTTATAGATCAAACAGTACATTAGACATATACTGTTATATAAGAAAGGTTAAAACAGAGAATCATTTGGGGATCTGGAACAGATTAATTCAACTTACATTATTTCCAGTGGGAAAAAATGATTCAGTTTTTTAACAAATCGTTTCTCAAATAGCCTTCCAAAATGAATGAGGTTCAAGAACCGAGGTTCCACTGTATTGAAGTCCAAATCTCTGATGTGATAGTAGTTGGAGATGGGGCCAATGAGAGGTAATTAGGGTTAGATGAGGTCATGAGGGTGGGGTACCCCATGATAGCATTAGTGCCCTTATAAGAAAAGACAGTATCTCTCTCTCTCTCTCTCTCTCTCTCTCTCCCTGCTCTCTCTCTCTCTCTCTCTCTCTCTTCCTCTCTCTCCCTGCTCTCTCTCTCTCTCTCTCTCTCTCTCACACACACACACACACACACACACACACACACACACACACACACACACAAAGAAGAGGGGCAAGATGGCAGCTGCTATGAGCCAGGAAGACAGCTCTTATCAGGCCCTGGATCCATCAAAAACTTGCTCTTGGACTTTTCAGCCTCTAAAACTGGAGAAAATAAGTTTCTTTTTTAGCCACCCAGTCTATGGTATTTTGTTAGGACTGTCTGAGCAGAGTAATTCACATCCTCCTCCCCATCCTCCTACTCTTTCTGTTCTAAGTCATCAGTACCTCTTCTGCTTTGCATCAGAAATTGATTTTCATTACAAAGCTTACCAACCAAAGACATTCCAAGACTGTTCAACCAAATGACTACCTATGGCCCTAAAGATACTTGTCACACTTTCTCCTGAAATCAAACTGTTAAATAAATAATAAGGAGGACCTTATAAAGAATATTTATTCTGCTACAATAAATGGCCACAGATTTAGTAGCCCGAAACAATGCAAAATTATTCTCTTACAGGTCAGAATCCAAAATCAGTCTTACAGGTCAGAATCCAAAGTCAGTCTTACCGGACTGCATTCAAGGTGCCCGCAGGGTTGGTTCTCCCTGGAGGCCCCAGGGGAGAATCTGTTTTCTGCTTCTTCCAGCTTTGGGAGACTTCCAGCACTCCTTGGTGTCACTTGTCATTCCCTAGCTTGTAGCCACATCACTCTAATCCAGTGGTTCTCAACCTTCTGGACCTTTAAATACAGTTCCTCATGTTGTGACCCAACCATAAAATTATTTTCGTCGCTACTTCATAACTGTAATGTTGCTACTGTTATGAATCGTAATGTAAGTATCTGATATGCAGGATGGTCTTAGGCGACCCCTGTGAAAGGGTCGTTCGACCGCCAAAGGGGTCGAGACCCACAGGTTGAGAACCGCTGCTCTAATCCCTTACTTCCATCACCACCCCTCCTATTTCTGTAGTGAAATCTCCCCTGCCTGCCTTTTGTAAGGACAGCTGTGATTCCCTGGACCATCCAGGATAATCTCCACCCACCCCACCCCCACTCCCCGCAAGATCCTTCACTTAATCACACCTATCATTCATTTTGCCGTATCAGGTCACATTCACAGTTCCTGCGGATTAGGACCTGGATATATCTCCAGGGCCATTATTTCGCCCGCCATAAATAAATACCACCACAAAACTGACACCAATTTAATTGATGCTGCACATAATTTCTAACTTCCCATTTGGAGGTACAGTTGCTGATCCCTTTCTTTATGTGCTGTTGAGAAGGTGTCAATTTGACAGAATTTGGAACTAGTAACATGGACAGTTTCCAAAGCAAATGATATTTTTCTGGGAATAATCTCATTTTCTCATGTACTATAGGGTTTAATTTTTCAACAGCAGGCAAGGTAGCAAAACATGTCTTTCCCTCTCGTGAAAGGCGTCCAATTATCCTCACTTACGGGCGAAATGACTTTCTGTTAATAAAAAGGCGCAAATTATTTTAATAGATAATTTTGTGAGTTGAGAAATGTCATGCCATTTGAGATGTTTCAGATATTCACACGAGAAAGATAGCATTGACTCAGGCAAACTTTAGCAGGTGACTAGCAAAGAAGTTTGAGACTGTCTGCATCTAATGAAGGCACACGGATTTGAACATCATAGGCAAGCAATACATACTTATTTCATATAAAATTGAGGGGTGTGGATTCAGAAGTTACCTAATGAGTCTGACCCTCTCATTTATAGATGAAGAAACTCAGGCCCTGAAAATGATTCAAAAATCACAGAACAGTAAAGACCCCTTAGGTATTTTTGAACTTTTAGAGATGTGAAAGACTACAGAAGTTTTGCTATTTAGATTGGAGGTTTTGCCTGTAACACCTACCCCTCACCAGGAGTGCCTCATACATCTGCTCCCTCACACACATCCTCACCATGATAACTTGTGTGACAACTCCTTTGGTGCACTCTGAGTCCTGCCGGGAGGGCGGGGTGAGGGGGGAAAGACAGGCTGCAGACAGAAGGAAGGGAGGGAAGAAAGGCAGCCTGGCCAAGTGTCCTGCAGGAAAGACGAATTCAGAGAAGCCGGACCATGTGATGGCCCAGGTCACACAGGCTAGTGTGACGCAGCACCAACAAAAGAGCCACGACTGCCTCCCACGCCAGTGTTGTGCAGAAGCCATATCCATTCCTTGAGGCTCATGGTCTCCTAGTAAATGAGAGGTCTAACAGCAAATCCACAGAAATGAAGAGATAGCCTATAGGCCAGCGGTTCTCAACCTGTGGGTCGCGACCCCTTTGGCGGTCAAACAATCCTTTCACAGGGTTCGGCTAAGACCATCCTGCATATCAGATATTTACATTATGATTCATAACAGTAGCAACATTACAGTTATGAAGTAGCAACAAAAA
>NW_005360124.1:8069741-8083055 GCF_000412655.1 Myotis brandtii | reverse complement strand
TGGGGGTCGAAGGACCCTTTCACAGGGGTCGCCTAAGACCATCGGAAAACACATATATAATTACATATTGTTTTTGTGATTAATCACTATGCTTTAATTATGTTCAATTTGTAACAATGAAATTGGGGGTCACCACAACATGAGGAACTGTATTAAAGGGTTGTGGCATTAGGAAGGTTGAGAACCACTGCTATAGGCTGACGTTAAAGTAACGGTTTAACAATTTTAGGAAGTTATAAGATTCTTCTCAAGAGAAATACAGGATTTATTATAAATATAATCAATAGATAATATTATATATTTAATATATTACATATAGCAACATATAATTTGATACATATCATAGATTAGATTAGATTAGATTAGATGGTAGATTAGAATGATAAATCCTTAACATATATTTTGTGTTTGTTGGCTTGAGGCAGTGTAGTCTGGGAATGAGATGCAAATTTAAAATTATGTTTGGCCTTGGCTGGTGTGGCTCAGTTGGTTGGGCCTCGTCCTGTATCCCGAAAGGTGGCTGGTTAGATTCCCAGTCAGGGCACATACCTGGCTTGCAGGTTCGATTCCCAGTGGGGGGCATGCAAGAGGCAGCCAATGTATGTTTCTCTCACATCCATATTTCTCTCTCCCTCTCCCTTCCTCTGTCTCTAAAAATCAATAAAAACTATTTTTTAGAAATTATGTTTGGTTTGGTCCTGGTTTTCAGCACCAAAATAAATAAATAAAATAAAAGTATGTGATGATAATCCTCTAATAATACCATCACTATATTTCTGTGACAGTGTATATAACCTTGGGTGTCATCAAAACTCCACTATGAAATTTTGTAACTGTGTGTGATGATGTATATTAGCCATACTTATTGTGGTGATCATTTAGCAATGTATACGTTGCTAAATCATTATGTCATACACATGAAACTAATGTTACATGTCAATTATACCTCAAGTTTTTAAAACCTTTTAAAAATATCCAATCCCTCCCAAAAGACAAAACAAACCAAAAAAAACAAAAACAAAAAACTCCACTATGTGCCATGAGAGGCCTCAGTTATAACCATGACTCATAAGATTTTTGAAAAAACTATTTATATAACACAAAGAAAAAATTCTTAAAGAGATACACATCAAGCTGTTACCATGGGTGACCGCTAAGAAGGGAAATGGGATTCAGGTAGGGGGAGGGCATAACTGCTGGTTTCCCTCTTCTTAGTCATTGAATTTCTTTTTTACAAGAGTATAATCCTATAACCCATGTATAAATTTAAAAATAAATAAGAAGCCTCACCAGAAACTATCTTATCCCATGTGTAGTCAAAGTATGGCAGAATTCGGGATAGTGACAGGTTGAGTATACCAAAGAAGAAAATAAAAGGTCATTATTGAACCATACAAAATAAAAGGCACTACATAAAGCACACCTCACTTTTATAAAGATTTAATAAAAATTAATATGGAGAAGTCCATTTCTACCTTTTACCAAACCTTCTACCTTTTACCTCAAGTAAATACGTAAATACATTTAAGCTCATTAATGTGCTAATAGCTTGGTAGGAGAGGCTTTGGGAGGATTTGGAATCCCAAACTCTAGTGCCAAGGCTTCTGTTTACTAGTTACGAGACATATGCTGGAAAGCTGCCAAAACCAATGCTGTGTGTGGGGCTAGAAAAAGTCACTCGACTCTGCTCATTGGTGAATGGATGTATCACATTCCAATTGCGGGCTGTATTAATTTATCTTCTAAAACCACTGCAGGCAGTTCAGGTTGGACAATTCCCGAATCCTAAACTTCTAACTAATAGAAAAGGCATGGGGCGAGGTGATCAGAAAACCTGGGGGTGAGAGATAACAAGGCTCAGCTAAGCTT
This sequence comes from Myotis brandtii, assembly GCF_000412655.1. Taxonomy (NCBI): domain Eukaryota; kingdom Metazoa; phylum Chordata; class Mammalia; order Chiroptera; family Vespertilionidae; genus Myotis; species Myotis brandtii. The sequence goes on along the minus strand of NW_005360124.1, from coordinate 8,081,186 downwards.
TATGAATTTAGGCAAAACCCTGCCACCTCCCCTGCTCTCCTTACAAATCTGTTAAAGGGGAATACATAGGATCAAGCAGGTAAGTCATATTACAAATTCTGAAGTGATCAGTAAATGTGTTACAAATTAATATGAACCTCATTTCCCACTTGCTGTGGTTATAATTGTTTTACATTTTTATATTCTCTATAGAGTGTTGTGACCTCTTCACATGCTTTGAAAGATATGATTTTTATCCCCAAATCCTTTCACCAACTATTATAGGCTGTTCTCTGCTAGAGTAGAAAGAGAGGCCAGAAGAGAAAACAGTACAGTTTGGAACCTAAAAGGCCTTAGGTTCAGATCCTAGTTTTTTTCGGGTTAGGAGGCTCAATTCACCAGGAGCCACCACACCCAGGTCAGAGCGACACTGTGCCAAAATGAGACGAGTGCACAGTGCAGTAGGCACCTGGGAAATGTGTCTCTCCTTCCAGGCTTAGGAATTTGATCTTAGCAAAAAGCGCACATGACTTAGGAAGCTTCCTAAACAACCGCAGAGCAACAAAGCCTGCGCCCTGGCTTCGCAGCCAGGCCTCCGCATTCCAGAGCGCGCTCAGGTGCTGACTCCAAGGTCAGGAACCACCTCGGACAGGAGCTATTACGGGGCACAGATTTGCAGCAGCCAAGGCTTTCTTGCTGGTGGACAAAACGCTCTTCTTGAGTTTATGCGCAGTTGTGGCTCTCCTCTAAAATACAGTAAACAGATATTGGCTTCATTCAACAAAGCTAAACATGTTCAATGAGGGAACTAAGAAAAAATTTTCAAAGTAGAAATAACATTTTTTTAAAAAAGGAATCGGGCCCGGCCGGGATGGCTCAGTGTTTGAGCGTTGACTTATGAACCAGGAGGTCACGGTTTGATTCCCAGTCAGGGCACATGCCAGGGTTGCAGGCTCAATCCCCAGTGGGGGGTGTACAGGAAGCAGCTGATCAATGTTTCTCTCTCATCATTGATGTTTCTATCTCTCTCTCCCTCTCACTTCCTCTCTGAGATCAATAAAAAAATATATATTTTTTTTAAAAAAAGGAATTGGGAGCTTATCCTTCTTCCTACTCCAAACCATATTAGACACGATTCGGTAAATGCAGAATGAATGAGTCCGTTAGGCATCGTCAGCCGGCATTCTCCCTCCCACATCCCTTAGCATCTTGTGGAAGGAACTCCTGGTGCTAAGTGGTCTGCAGAGTGTGAGGAAGCCTAGGAAAGGGGTCAGGACACTTGGGCTCTGGTCACTGTCACATTAGGGGCCAGTTTCCTTAACCGTCCCTGACAGTGGGTGAGTCTTCACTTTTACATTCAAAGATACGCAGGTCCTGTTCTCAGTGTCCCCTCTGAAAAGTTTCTCTTTGGAGAGTCTTTGGCTGGGGACTGATTTACCATCTGGGAGAACTTGGAAAATTATGTAATCCCTCTTAGCTTCAGTTTTATCACCTGTAATAAAGTAAGAATAATGCTACAGAGTTGACAGAGGTACTATAAGGTTTAATAAGTTAATCAAAGGTAAATTAATATAAAGCCCTACATAATAGTGCATGGCAAATAGTAAATAAATATTAACTATGAGGTGACATTAATAGTATTTTTCCACAATATTTCTTGTAATTCCTCTTTTCTTAAGACTTTGTTTGCACTCTCACACACTGCCTCTGGTATTTAGCAATACAAACTAACTTTGTTTATTTCTAAATTAAAAATAAAGTATTTTACAGTATGTATTGGTTAGGTTGTGTTTCAGGAAATATGTCTGCTACACATGTTGTATTTGTCACCTGTGGGATTTTGAATTTTGGCATGGTAAAGAGCACAGACAGGTGAGCAATTCTTTAGTATTTTAAGATTCTAGTTCTAACCTTGGTTTTCTTCAGTGGTATCTGAAGAAAGGTCATTGTTTTTCTTCCACAAAGTAAGGCGGCCTGGCATCAGCTGTCCGTGACTTCAGCTTTAGAGCTATAAGAAATCTGACCATACTATGTAAACTTCCGATAGCAGGTTCTACAGACTCAAAGCCATGTGAAAGTGGGTCTCAAAATGATTGGCCAAAGGAACAGCCAAAGAAAAGTAGCCCACGTTTTCCACAATTCCAGATTATCTTTTGGGGGGAAGGGGTAATATTTGGTCTTTGTGAGAATTGGCAGAAAATGCAAGTAGAGATGCACGGTTTCTCTCTACTCTTGACTAAAGAGTCTGATTCCAAATGGAGAAGGATGCACTCCAAGATCTATACTGCCCCCAGCCCGCCAACTTTGGGGAAAGGTCTGAGCCTTTCCCAGACCCTCAGCTTAGTCCCTCCCTCCCTCATGCAGACTTCCCTGTTCCATGCTCAATTTAGTTCTTGTTTATTGTCTTCAATATTTGGTCCATGTTGCTTTATCAATCATAGTAAATAGTAAGTTCCTTGGGTGAGAAAACTATGTTTCTCTTCATTGTGGTGTCACAGCCCAGAGTATATAGTAAGTGCTCAAGACATCACAGCTTATTGTCCAAAATCATGCCCCTTTTCAACCCAACCTGCACACCCCCATCAGTGGTGTCTCAAGAGGGGGCTGGAGGCTGCTTCATTCAGCATTGTACCCTCACAGCCCAGAACAATGCTTAACATACTAGACATGCAATAAATAGTAGTTAGCTTGAATAAAATTCTTTAGAATACATTTGCTAAAAGCTTTCCCTCCTCCTTCCAAAACACCACATTGAGAAATAGCTCTATGTTTTCTCTCATTTGTTTCTGGACTTCCAAACTGTGAAAGCTTATCAGCAAGGAAAGAACTGAAGCCAAAACTCAAGGTCAGGCATGGGCAAATTATAGGGTCGATTCCACCTGTCGCCAGGTTTTTGTAAATAAAGTGCTATAGAAACACAGCCGTGCCCAGGGGTTTATATAGTGTCTATAGCTCTTCTTCAGCTACAAAGACAGAGCTGAGTGGTTGCGACCATATGCCTCTAAAGCCAAAGATGCTTGCTGTCTGGCACTGTAGAAAAAAGCCTGCCAACCCCTGTGCTAGTTTAACCGGCAAAACCACAGCACCTCTTAGTTGTTTGTTATGAAAAATGACAAGGAAAAGAAACTCTGAAAATTCCCAGGTACAGAAAACACAAACATTTCATGACAGAACCTTGTTGACATACATTACATACATACGTATGTAAAGGCATACTTACACAATTCCTTTTCATATGTAATCACACTGATTCTGTTACCATCTGGAGGCACCGGGCTCCTATGAGATAGTTTCCTTTATTTAAATCTTTGTGGGCCCCATTGTCTGAGACAGCACTGCCTGTGCTCCAGAAAATATTTACAGAATGAACGAAGGGCTGTGAAGTCCCTTGTTCCCCTTACTGACCTTTCAGTCTCATTCTCCCAGAGGAAGGGCAGGTGTTGGTGAGTTCTTCCACATGCTTCTGTAAAAATGCACCCATTCAACATTTATTACAGGAGGTTGATGAATTTTGAACTACTAAAGGGTACACAAAAAGCCCCATGCATCTATCTCTGTATGTGATAATAGGACTTGGGTCAGAATACAATCTCCACTTTGGTAAATTCTGAAATTTTAAATGATCCCATTTCAGACACTGCCATTCTCTCTAACTAGCTAATGGCACCTAGTGGTACTTTAACCAGGAAATTCATTGCTTAGCACTTACATAGATATAGTTATGGACATGGGTATAGGTATAGGTATAGGTATAGGTATAGGTATAGGTATAGGTATAGGTATAGGTATAGGTATGAAGTTAAGCCAGCATATAGAAGCCAAAGCCACGTGAGTAGGTCTGCTATAAACCACTCAGTGAGCCAAAAGGGAGGAAGGTGGGGGATGACATCACAATTTAGAGCAAGTCCAACAGATACAGTTACAAGAGATGTGGGACTTTTGAAGGCAAATGAGTTGGCAAAGTTCACTGTAGTGCTTCTCAAACTGTACCCTGCACCCACATCACCGAAGGGCCTGTACTAAACAGATTGAACAGCTTGCTGGGCCCACCCTGAGTTTCTGATTCAGTTGGTGATGCTGATGCTACTGGCCCAGTGACCACACTTTGAGAACCATGCCATTGTCTGGAATCTAGACTCTAGATCAGTGTTTCTACAACTTTGATATACCTCTGAATCTCCTTGGAATCTTATAAAATACAGATTCTAATTCAGCAATTCTGGAAGAAAGAAGGCTGAAACCCTACATTTCTAAAAGCTCCCAGATGTACTAACTTGGTATGTATGGCACAGATATATTTGATGTTGTACATAACACGGGACTCAAACTGTTTCCTAAAACATGAGATGTATTTTGTAAGTGGGGTTAAGCTCTTGAAGTTTCTGTGAAGTTACAGCCTACTTCAAGACTTTAAGTTTGCATCAAGTATTTTTTCCTGTATCCAACGTCCCTTTCCTTCCTTCCTTCCTTCCTTCCTTCCTTCCTTCCTTCCTTCCTTCCTTCCTTCCTTCCTTCCTTCTTCCCCTCTTTTAAACTCAAGTTTACTTTCTCATTTTCACCTATTAGCTGTGAATTTGTTACCAAGCCTTGTCTATAGAGCCAGGTATCTTAGATTGCAGTGCGGGGTGTGGTTCTAAAAAACTGTGAGTATTCAGCAGGTCACGGAATCTTTGTTGGCCTCAGCTTCCTCTGCTTCAAAAGGACGTGGCTGTCCTAGATGATCTTTAAGGCCCCTTGAAGCTCTCAAAGTCTCCACTGTGTTAAATGCAATCAAAAGCACGCCAAAAAGCAACAGTACGTGTGCTGCCACCTTTGGGCAGAAAACAAAACTTTAGCTGGACCAGACACAACTGAAACAAAAGCCATTTTACTGAAACTTTCATGGCCTGCTGACACAATACCAATTAATATTTCTTTCACATGATTACAAGTCATACCAGCCTCCCTTTCTCATGGAATTTCAAGCACATACCAATATGAATTTGATTTTGATGTTATTTGTCATTACATATATTAAAAATTTGCAGCCTGACCAATTTTCTGTGGATTACTTTTCATGTTAGGAAATTTTCCCGACTTCAGAAAGTTTAAAGTACATCGGCTTATAATGATTCTAATCAAATCATTGATTAGTAATTGACCAACCCCCCAAAATAGATTGCAGAGAAATAGAAAATGTTGGCATTAGAATAAAATTAATCTGGATTTAAGTTTTTGACCATTCTACTTTCTACCTGTGCTCTTTGGCAAGTCATTTAACTTCTTTGAGCCTTCCCTGTGTTGTTCAGGAGTTTTAAATAAAATTTAAAAATTAGCTTGCAAATTCTATGGCAAAGTGGCTGACACTTGGTAGTACTCGATATATAGAACATATTAGCAAATGGCCACTGCCTGTGATGTTGGAATCAAAATGAGCTCTGAAACCAGAAAATTGCTTTCGAACACTAGCTCTTCTTCTACTTACCAGTATCAAAACCTTGCACAGTTCACCGAAGCTTTCTGAGCCAGTTTCCTCATCTGTATAATGGAAATCAAGAACTCCTGGAGTTAGTTGAGAATTAAATGATATTGCTATGGACTGAATTGTGTCCCCCCCGCCACCCCCAAATTCATATGTGGAAGCTTTCACCCCCAATGTTACTGTATTTGGAGATAAGATCCTTAGGACGTAATTAAGGTTAAATGAAGTCGTAAAGGTGGGGCCCTGATCTAATAGAAAAAGACACCAAAGCCCAGTGCATATGAGCAGGGAAAGGCCATATGAGCAGACAGCGGGGGGCAGCCATCTGCAATCTAAGCAGGAAACTCTCACCAGACACCAACCGGGCTGGTACCCTGATCTCAAGAACTGTGAGAGAAACATTTCTGTTGTTGCAGCCACCTAGTCTATGGCATTTTGTTATGGCAGCCCAAGCGGGCTAATACACATTACATAGCTAAATGCACATAAAGCCCCACAGGGCTTTCACAATGTTCTTTCTCACTTTTCCTACTCCAATAAAGAGAAGGTTAAGAATTATTATTACTAGGAATTGAACTCAATTCTGCAGTAACTTAGAATTAACCCAAAGCAATTGCATTGCCAGTAGAAACATACTTTACCTGCATAATTTCTTCCAAGTGCTGGAGTGACATGTATCTAGACCTGTTGTTCCGGAGTTCCCCGTTTGGAAACAGATGTGAAAGAATTAAAGATCTGTGCAGCCCAGCTGGCTGGTGTGACTCAGTTGGTTGGGCACTGTCCCCTGCAACAGGAGGTCACCAGTTTGATTCCCAGTCAGGGCACATGCCTGTGTTGCTGGGCTCGATCCCCAGTAGGGGGCGTGCAGGAGGCAGCTGATTGATGTTTCTCTCTCAATGATGTTTCTGTCTCTCTCTCCCTCTCCCTCCTCCCTTTAAAATCAATAAACACACACACACACACACACACGTATGATTTGTGCAAGGCGAATGAAGTTGGGCATCTTCACTACTGCCTCCTGTAGATGGCACTCTGAAAATAGACAATGACAGAACGAATAAGTGGTGCCATATCCAGGCATGGGAGCAAGCATATGTGGGTTTGTAAATCTACTAAAACACATTTACATTTTTCACCTTCCCAATGTCATCCAATGGAAGATGGCCATGACTGGAAAATTGCCTCTTATCAAGGGGAGAACAGTGTTAGACCCTATGAAGCTGTCGCCTCTCTCAGAGGAGGAAGCAAGGTTTTCCTCAAGAGAGATATTTCTCTTCTCAGTGAATTGGAGCCTGGATCTCCCAAATGAAAGGGTGAGTCATTTGGTATTATTAGCAGCAAGACGAGTGCAAAAGAAAAAATAAGGCATTAAAAAATTATTTCTCCCAAATGCTTAAAGGTCGTCTTTATCTGCACCCAGGAGCTTTCCATTACTTTTTGGCCATTTCTTTCTTCCTTCCAGGCACTCAGCTACTTACTACTTGCCGTATGTATCCCATACTTTTCTCCTTCTTCTCTTTGTTCATCTCATTCTCCTATGAATTGTTTATCACCAACCTATTGTTGAGACATATTTCTCTTTGGGCCTCATGTTTCTATGTGCTTTATGAGCAAAAGCACTGACTATTTTTTGTTCTGGACTAACTTTTCAAAGATGTTTGTATAGAAAGCAGCCTTAGAAGATAAAGATAGTGTCTCCTTCAAGAGTAAAGGCACCTACTGCCCATTATAAAAGATTTGGGTTCCCTAAACTCAGGGTTTCTCTTCTCCAACACAACCCACTGCACATGCAGGTATTATCTGGCCCTCTTTACATTGTCCTGTGGGAGTTAGAATTCAGGGAACAGACATTTAAAAATGCTCTAATACTCTGGCTACTGCAATCTCTATGAATAATAAACTGTTATTCACCCTACAGTTTCATGTGTTCTACCAGCACCCATGAAACTGGAGCAGGCTATGTTGTTAGCTTTCAAATAGGTAAAATCTCAAACTCTCCACAATTCTTGACACAAATTTCATTCCTGCACACCCAGATTCTACTTGTTTTTGGAAGTTTACTTCAAATTCCTCTCCTTCATAAAGATATCATGGTTAGTTTTTGATCCCATGTAAAATAGGAATGATAATAGTGTCTACCTATTCAGGTCATTGTTGAGATTAAATGAATAAACTACAAGTGCTATAAATTACTTTTTATTTTGTATGCTACTAATTTATTAAGCAATATTATTTCTTCTACTAACCTGTAGCTTTATTGGGAATAAGAACTCTAGTGGATTAATCTCAATGGCCCTCAAATGCCTAGCACAAAAAAGGAACTAACTTTTTAAGTAATTAATTCATTCAAATACTTGCATTGATCACCTATTATATGTCAGCATGTTCTTTGCATGAGTCATACATCAGGATTTGGGGATTAGAATTTGGTAAAAGCACTTGCTTATATCATTCAAGTCAAAACAGGAAATTGCTGAATCATATAAGTCTCATGAGTATTGCACTTGATGCTTAACTTCTTTAAAACAATATAATTTTCTCCATTGTTGGCAATAGGTCAGAAAAAAAAGATTATATCATTTTTGTGGGTTTTTTAATTGGTACACTATTAGGTTGACTTAGGTAACCCCTTTCTTCCTTGTTTATTTGACAATTCTGTGCATCTGAAATTTTCCTAACCCAAGCCAGGCTCCCACACACAGTCTTCAGCTCTCTGCCCATGGAAATCAACTTTCTCCTGAAGACAAGTCTCCTGGTTCAATTTAGTTATTGGACTCCACCCCACATCAGGTTTTGGCATCTGACGCTGGTAGAAAAGGTCTCAGCATTGTAAGTGTAGGAAGGGTGGAGGCATCCCAATGACCTCACCCTTTCATCAAATGAATAGGTCTCTCCCAGATAACAACCGTTCTGAAACATGCCAGGCGGAAGGGAAGGGCCAGTTTCCGAAAATCAGCAGCCCCACTACCCATTCATTCAATCCCAGGCCTTGGTGCCCTGAGAAAATCATTTTGCTAAACTGTGGCTTCAGCTGCTCTGACACTATGCAAAATACATCGTCATCTTCCTAAGAGGTGTCTGGAAAGACAGAAACATAGCCATAATTATAGTCATATGTGCCACAACAAAAATGAGCATAGATATGTGTCAAAGAAGATCTTTTTTCTTCTTCCTTGACACCTCTCCATATTAAAGAGACAACAGCAATCCTCAGATATTGCTTTTGCTTCCCCTTGCAGGGATCCTATTGCCAATTTAATTTCCTCTCTGTGCTTATTTTTTTCTAACTCAATCAGCACAAAACATAAGCAACAGTAATCATAACATTGTAGATGTGCACAGTAGTATGACAGCTATCCAGGGAGACACTCTCCTTCTGATGTCACATGGCCCGAAGGAGAGGGAAGGTGGCCTAAGTGTCAGGATCCTCAGGTGTTTTCCCATCCTGCAAATCATCCTCACAAACATTTCCAAGATTACATTTCCAAACAAAGCCAACAAGCCTGGCACACACAGGGACTCAAAATGTATTATCAGAATCAAATAGAGATGTATGTATTAAACTTTAAGGAAATATAGTATAATATTATCAGTATAATAGCACGTCTGATGCTGACTTCAGACTGACGTTGGGGTTAGAAGTTTTGCTGTCCCTTTAAATCACCTAAATAAGATGGGCCTGCAAGGCTCCAATGCCAGCATTTTAAAGGAGTTACATTATCTGCGTCAATGAACAGTGGGTCACGTAGAATTAGTCAGAAGTAAGAAGCTTCCTGCAGTCACCAAGCTCTGTTTGTTTTTCAAAAATAAAGGAATTCTTTTCTATTAACAAAGAGGATGCGCTCTAGTGAAACATCTTTTTATGGACAGAAATTTGGCAAATGAATGCATAAATAGTACAAGCAGCATTATAATGTAAAATTATTTTAAATTATTAAAATCGTCTATGTATCTAGCTAGTTGATGAATATTTATCGATTCCTTACCTTTCTGGTACTTAGAATTAGTTGCTGAAGAAGTTACTGTGGAGGTTTCAGTACTGAAATGGCAGCTCTCTTTAGGGGGTGCCTTGGGGTGGTGATGCACTTGGGGGTATAGAGTGAGAAGTCCATCTAAGGGTCTCTCTAGGCCCCACCGCTCCCCACCCCATCCCAGAGGACTTGGGAATGTTCCTCTGGGCTCTCAAGAAGAGGCCAAATTTCTCAACATCTTTTTACTTCAAAGGTTCCTCTCCTTACCTGCTCTTTTTCCTGCCACTCCTTTCACTGGGAACAGAGTCCTTCCTACCAATGTGAGGTAAGTAGAAAAATAGAAAGAGCTACTTGCTTGTCACCTGGATTTTCCTTTAAATGCAACCAACTTGTCAATCCACAAGTGACACTTCTCTCCTTATCAGATCTTTCTTGGGGCACCTGTGGTTCTGAAGACAAAACCTTGTGTATTACCACCAGACCACACCCACCCACGTAATGTTGTATCCTGAGCTTGACCTCTCTGAACTTCCATTTTCCTATCTCCTAAAACATCTGTTCTCCCTGTGCGATGCAAAATGAAATAGTGAATGGGAAAGTGCTTTGTGGAGTGGGGTGCAAACACGGGGATGAGGACAATGATGGCGATTGCTGATAGCCTGTGGTTCCAGACACTCTACTCCCATAATGCTTAGCGCCTTTTGACAAGGTAGGTGTCAGAAGGCACTCGGATTTCTCACCCCATTATAACTTAAGCTCCAGGAAAGTGAGCTTCTTATTTTGTTGCTGTATCAATAGTCACCCAAGGAGTATTTATTTAATAAGTAAAAGAGTGAATTAATGTTTCACATATGCTGCCAAGTTCTTTTCCTATTTACTTATTTAATAACATCAGCATAAGGAGTTGATTTGCCAGAATCCTTACCAAAATTCAGTTGAAAACCTTTATGCTAACTCTTAAATACTTCAAGAGTGCACTTTAAAAAATTACTGTTTGCCATGCTGTTTTATTGGAGTACAGACATTACATAGTATCTTAAACGTCATAAAGTTAGAAATGATGAGCAAAAATAAATATTGTATTCCATTCAATGGGCGAGAAAACAAGAGTCCAGAGATGTGAAGTTTCTTGCCTCTGGTATGGTGATGGTGGCATCAGTAGGGTGATGATCACATGCTTTGCCTCTTGGTGACACCACCTCCCACTTCTCTCCATGGACATGGGTGGGTGAGTATCCCCTGCTTTTCTGACTTTTGCTGGATAAGGAAGGCTTTCTCTGTTGGGCCACTTAAGTGGGTGTTGTCATGTCACCCTCTAGTGGCTTCTGTCAAAGCTCCAAGAAAGGGAAGAAGAGGAAATAAACGGGAATTGGGGTCACACAGATGGAATGTCAGCTAGTGAGGGGAAAGAGATTAAGATAGAAAATATTGATTAGTGTCGCTGCATCTCTGGAATGGGCTGGTGAAGGTACCTGCTTATCAGGGCTGGGGGGAGGATCGGATGAGAGAATGAAAGTGAAGTGCTCAGCTCATTGTCCAAAGATATAAGCAAAAATTGGGAGCGTAAGATACCGGAAGCCCTTGGTCCAAAGTCTGCTTAACCCATCCTAGGCCAGAATAACCAGGAGGAGGTGGGAAGTCCTCTCCGGCCACCTCCCACCAGTCAGCCGCGCAGTCTAGAATCCTCTTCTGTGTTCCCAGCACGGCCCAGTGACGCCCAGGGAGCAGCAGGCCCCTGCTGACCCGGTGCTGGCTTGCAGGGTGAACCTGAGTACATTTCTCCCCGCCTGTCTGACCCCAGCTGCCTCATGCTCTCCAGCCTGGAGAGTTGTGAAGCTCCAATGAGACTGTGCATCTAAAGCTACTAGAGGGGAAGAAACCAAGATGGCGGCATAGGTAAACACCGGAGAATGCTGCCTCGCACAACCACTTCAAAAATACAACTAAAAGACGGAACGGACATCATCCAGAACCACAGGAAGGCTGGCTGAGTGGAAGTTCTACAACTAGGAGGAAAGAGAAAAACATACCGAG
>NW_005360124.1:8045121-8068021 GCF_000412655.1 Myotis brandtii | reverse complement strand
TAATAGAATCAGGGACATAGAAAGGGAATGGACTGACTATTCTTGGGGGGAATGGAGTGTGGGGGTGAGGGAAGAGATTGGACAATAATCGTGCACCTATGGATGAGGACAGTGGGTGGGGAGTGAGGGTGGAGGGTGGGGTGGGAACTGGGTGGAGGGGAGTTATGGTGGGAAAAAAGAGTAACTAATGTAATAATCTGAACAATAAAGATTTAATTAAAAAAAAAGATAGAAAATATTTACTCAGTCTAGTAAACCAACAGCTCTAATTAGGTACTGAAGGGGTAAGCTATAATAATTAATAATATGGCATCACTAATATCAGCCTTATACAGTGATTCCTCACTAATACCATCAATAGGTTCTGCAACTTTAAGTGAAATGATGTGTAATAAAACCAATTTTACCCTAGGCTAAGTTCTTATGGCATCTCATCAATGTTATAAGAAAATGACATCGAATGATGATATTGGAGGACCTATGGCCCAAATTGCCAACTGGATAACTTCACCTCTGTTTAATGTGTCCAAAATTAAGTTTCTTCTCTACTCTCCCACTTCCTCTTATTTTCTGTCTTCATTAATACCACCCAGTGGTCAGATCCAGAGGCCTACAAGTCAGCCTAGACTTGTGCTCTCACTCAGCCCTCACCCCCAACATCTAACCAGTCACTGAAGTCTACTGATTCTGCCCCCTCTCTTACCTACTGCCTCAGGGCCTGTTCTTCTCCTCTGCTTTATACTAAATGGGGACTCCTAACTCCCATGTCTTTGCCTTTGGATTCTTACTCAATGCATCCTCCACCTGCTGTCAGAGTAATCATTCCCAAATGAGTAATATTATTTCTCTGCTCAAAGCCCACCGATGGCTCACCCTGAACTGTAGGTTAACTTTCAGAGGTAGATTAGCGAGCAGGGCCTTCCTTTCATGATCTGGCCCCTGAATGCCTATCATAACTTATCTGCTGTCTCTTCCTTCTCTTCCCTGCCTCCACTTACCCAAAGCGCATACATGCTCTTTGATCCATTCAAATTGATGTAGTTTGGTTCTCTAGATGAATCCTGGTGTTTTATATTTCTGGGACTTAATACATGCAATTCCTCTGCCTCAAATATTTTCTGATCCCTTTGGGTAATTAAAGATCACTTTCCCCTTATAAATCCAATCTGGCTTGGAAGCTCTCCTCTGTCTTCTGGGGATGTGATGCTTCTGTGCCCTTGAACTTACAAACTATCATGGTCAGTGTCCCCACTGGATCATCAGTTTCCCAAGAGAATGCACCATGCTTTAGTCAACTTTTAACCGCGAGGCCTGGTACAATGTTTGGAGCAGAGTAAGCCTTCATTAAATATTTGTGGATTCAATAAATTTAGAAATGAACAAATATATGACAAGTTTAACTCCTATTTTAGAAAGTAAACATATTAAAATCATAGTTAATTGATAATTTACTATGGTTGTGTACATGTTTTCATTGGGGCAGCTTGGTGAAAGGTATATGGGGACACTTTGTGTTATTTTTGCAATTTATTGTGAGTCTTTAAAGATTTTAAATAAGCCAAATAACTTTGTATAGCACTTAATTTCCTTAAAGTTATTTAAAAACCAGCATGCTTTTTTAAAAAAAAAATTCAAATCAGTTGTTCTATTTTCCCCTAAAGAAGAATGGATGGCATCTTAGGAGACTCTCTTAGGAAAACTTAGAAGGCATTTTGGTCATTGTCACCTACTCCTTCCCTCCCATGGCCAGCCAGAGGCATTTGTAATTTTCTTTGTCCAAAGACAGCCTATAATTCAAAAAGACTTCTCTCTTTTATCATCTGAGGACAAGAGCCAGGTTTTAAAAATATGTGCACTCTAAGCACTGGACATTGCGATGTACTGTGCAAACCATTGGCAGCAACAATAGCTTCAGTGCTTCTAGAGAAAGGGAGCATTTCTAGGTTTTCTATTTTCCACCCAGTCACCTGGCTCAAGGGCAATATCAGGGCCACTGACCAAACTCTAATCTCAACTTACAAAAGGTTTTATCGGGATAACAAAGGAGGCACTATGGGTCTCTTCGTCTGGAAGGAGCAGGTCAGATTATACTCTTACAGGGTAATGGACTGAAGTTTATCACCACCGTCTTAGTCAACCTGGGCTGCTACAATAACACCATAGACAGGGTCTGTGAAATAGCAGACAAGTATCTCTCACAGTTCTGGAGGCTGGGGAGTCCAAGAACAAGGTACCTACAGATTCAGTATCAAGTAGGGATTTGGTTTGCAAATGACTGCCTTCTTGCTGTGTCCTCACATGGTGGAGACGGCACTAATCCCATTCAGGAGGGCTCCACCTCATGACCTACTTACCTTCCAAAGGCCCCATCTCCAAATACCATTGCTTTGAGGATTAAGACTTCAACATATGAATTTAGGAGGGACACATACATTCACTTCATAGCAATGACCTTTTCCTCTTTTGTAATGACTTACCAAGGCTGTGCAAAGAGAAACAGGATACAGAGCAAAGTAGAAAGCAACCCAAGAATGGAAACATGATGAGACCTGTTTAAGGGAAGCATGTTCTTCCCTCTTCCCAGAACATTTTACTCATCTTCACTGGCTAAGTCCTACAAGACATTTCTGTTATTAACCTCATCCCAGAAGCTCTCCCTGAGCCCCCAGCCCCTGCTATTCGTTTAGAGACTGGGTACATGCCCCTCCCTCATGCTCCACCAACTCTGTGCACTGTTCCCTCTTAGAGCACCTATGACACATATGAATTGTAGTCACTTGGCTCTTCTGTCTGTCTCCCCCGTTCAGCTATGATTATATTTCTTAAGGGCAAGGACTACAAATTGTACTGCCAGTGCTCTCAGACACGTAAATATCTGTTAAGAAAACGGAGTGTTATGGTTACAGGTGAGACTCAAGGGACCAGTCTCTTCTAAACCAACAATTCTATCTGTGATCCTGAATTTCCCCCTGAACTGTTTTTGTTGGCAATATGAAATCCGAAGTGAGCATTCAACCAATTGAATGTTTAGCTAAGCCAAAACCAAAGCAAGACATCACGATAACCTCAGGAGACTTGGAAAACTGTATTATTTCACAAGAAGAACACTTACCTATCAGTAACATACAATGAGTTGCCAACCAATCTGCTTTCCTGGTGGCCTGGGACAATTATAGGCATTGTTCCACCTGGGATGGTTCCACTGTGCAGTAGGAGTAGGTAACCTCTGGCTCTTTGGAATCCACGATTCCCCAAGCTGAGCATAGCCTGCACTGCTAGTATGCTCTTTATCTCCCTCTTGAAGACCAAAGCTGCATCTGTGATGTGCACCTACACAGAGCAGATGTTCAGTGGCTTTACATAAACAAGCAATTCCCCCAAATGAAGACTTGTTCCCACCAGTGCAGTTAATTAATCTGCCAGTTAATCAACAAATGTTTATTGAAGAGCAGGCACTATTCCAAGCAGTAAACAAACAGAGAGAGAGAGAGAGAGAGAGAGAGAGAGAGAGAGAGAGAGAGTTGCCTTCAAGGCGCTCACACAATTCAAGGAGTATGATTGCACTGGTTGATGATAAACATACAAATTACAAGAAATATCCAAGGTAATAGAAAAAGGATTTCCTGACTAAAGGAAATAACAGTTAGGTCTTTGCTTTATTGAGTGTCTGGCTCTGGGCCAGAGAAAGCACTCGTTGTAAGGATTATTATTGTAAAGAATTTGTTGTAATTAGGTAAACCAAGTACTATTAACTCTGAGCTACATGGGTATGGAAATAGGAAACCTTCTTTGAAATGGCATTGGCAGCTATGGGATTTTGCCTGTGGGTTGCAATGGGATTTAACATAGAACTGTGTTATTTGGCACAAAAGGAATTTTCCTCTTTCCCCTGTTTGTCTCCAAGGAGCAGTATTGGCTATTTAATATATGTAAAGAAGTAAAAACTTGACTGGTTGAAAGAAAATTAGTGCACATTTGTTTCTCTGTGTCAGCCTATGTTTTTTGTGTCAGCTTATGTTTTTCTGTGTCAGCCTATGTTTTCCTGTGTCAGTCTATGTTTTCCTTAGCGTATGTTTTCCTGTGTCAGCCTATGTTTTTCTGTGTCAGTCTATGGACTAAAGTAACACATTCAGTCCTAGCACAGAACCAGATACATACCATGAGTGAGAACTTGTCAAAGTCAGGAGATAGAGCTGGTATCTACTGTCAAGTCTTTCCACTTCCCTCTTGTCCCATCTGCACAATTTTTTATTTATCTGTGCACCACCTGGCCTCTTACTTACATAATATCTTTCTCTAAGTCAACTCACATTTTTTTTACTTAAAGAGCAAATTTGATGCCGTAACCTGAAAGGTCCCAGGTTCGATTCCGGTCAAGGGCATGTACCTTGGTTGCCGGCACATCCCCAGTGGGGGGTGTGCAGGTGTGCAGGAGGCAGCTGATCGATGTTTCTCTCTCATCGATGTTTCTGACTCTCTATCCCTCTTCCTTCCTCTCTGAAAAATAAATAAAATATATTTTTTTTAAAAAAAAGCAAATTTGATGTCACCATGGATGGAAAACCAATATCATTGCCATAAATAGAACACAATCATAAAACTCAATACAATAAATGAAGCAATACCACCATATTCTAGCTAGATAGGTTGCCTGCTGAAGGCTCTGATTCTTGAGGTCCCCTTCTCTATTAAAAAGAGAAACTGGTGACATTCTCTTAGAGACATTCCAGTATGAGACCGAAGCATCTTTCTCATGGCCATTAGAAGAAATGCCTGAGACCTGAACAGGGAATTACCTTTCTCCCTCTGTGATCCAATGGTCTTATCATGTCCACGGATGAGTTTAAGTAACTATGAATGGAAGACTCCCTACACTTTGGGAAACATTGGACTGATGGCCTTGAGAATGCCTTCCTGCGCTTAAATGGCACAGTCCTCTGTGTCTGAGACACACCCTCCAGTCAGAGGCAGGGAGGAGGGGTGCCATTGGAAGCCTCCCAAAGGTCAGCTAAGGCTTCCACTTCTCCCAGCCCTCAAATGTTGTTTCCCAGTCACGTCCCATTTTCTGTTCTCTACCTGGTAAAGGTGGAAAACTCTCTTTAACAACACAGGGGAAAAAATAAGGTGAGATCAGTTACATAACCAGGAGTCTTTGTGGTCCAGGACAAATGGAGGAAAATCTTAGCTCCTCAGCTAAGGGTTCAGCTCACATGACAGCTGGCATTAGGGTATTTGAGGCATCTCTCATAGAGCTAATATAATAAATCTTAATGGAATAGTTCACTTTTCATGTTTGGAACTCTATATACAGTGCCTCCTGTCCCTTATGCATCACTTTATTACTTGACAGAATTATTGTTATTTAGACACACCTTGAGTCCCATACTTATTCTCAGACACATAAAATCTTTATCATAGGGCCAAGACACCCCCAGGATTTGCCAGTTTGTGAAGAAAGAGAGAAGCACTGAACAGGCCTGGCATTCTTAATGAAGCTGAGGAGGAAAGTCAGTACATCCCCTTGGGTTATATTTACAGATCTATGTTTTTGTTGACCGCCCTGTCAGTCTTTCTACGTCATCTCCTCTTTTGCTTTGTTCAAGCAAGGAATTAGTCATAATTTAAGTTAAAAAAATTTAATGAGTTTTAAATTTTGTTTTAATTGTTTATGAAAGACGATTTACTTCTGGGTGCTCAGATGTTGTTTGCCTAAATCAGTGATCGGCAAACTCATTAGTCAACAGAGCCAAATATCAACAGTACAACGATTGAAATTTCTTTTGAGAGCCACATTTTTTAAACTTAAACTATATAGGTAGGTACATTGTTATTAACTTAATTAGGGTACTCCTAAGGCTTAAGAAGAGCCACACTCAAGGGGCCAAAGAGCTGCATGTGGCTCGAGAGCTGCAGTTTGCCGACCACGGACCTAAATAATTTCATTAAAGGTAGTGACATAAAATTTCTATGATTTCAGAAAGAGAGCTCCCTCTTGTGGCCAGAGTAGTTTTTGCAGCAAATTCTAGAGAAGTTGAGTTCTTTTATTTTAAAGAGCTGGGTGAGATTTTACAGAGGAGGTAACTGAAACCCAGTGAGGACAATTAGCTTTCTCTGTTTGTATCTGGCTGGTGACGGAGCCAGATCCAGTATCCAGGTTTCATGTCTCCCAATCAAGGGCTTTTTTCTCTATATTTTAAAAGTGTAATTACACTCTGGTAAGATGTCTTTTCTCAAGGTTCCCACGTTCTGCTGCCGCTAAGCAGAGCTGGTAGAGAGCCCACCTCTGTCTGGGCAGGCAACATTCTCCCTGATGTGAAAGCTGCTTCTTGGTGCGTGTTCTCTATGAGGCAATGAACTATTTATCAGAGCTGGGCTACAAGCTCTATTTCATGTACCTGCCAGCAGTTTGACCCAGGAGGCAAGGACACCCTGCATTTTGGGGGGAACAGCCATCGCCTATCGTCATTGGATGCTGCTTCTTGTCTAACTGTCTCTCATCGTTTGGGGGGCTTGTTGTGGCCATGGGTAGGTAGGGCCAAACACACCTACCCCCGGCTTCCTGTAAGGGCCCAGATTTGTAGCTACTAGAAATATGATAGAACTCTCCTGAGCCTTGCGACTCAAAATGTGTTCCGTAGACCAGCCCCATCAATATCACCTGGATGTCTCCCAGAAACACAGAATCATCTTGCAAAGAAGCACCTTCTGATTTAGTAGATCTAGGGGCTGAAATCCTGCATTTCTCAGGTGCTGTCAATGCTGCTGATTTCCTAAGCCACACGTTGACCAGCAAGAGTAAATTAAGCCACTTACCCAACTCATGCAACACACATCACAGTCCTGTTTGTTCTGTAACTGGGTACAACTTGAAATTTGCTTATCAAAGTGAAGAAAATTACAAGCTCTTGGATCTCATAAGCTTGTGAAGGGAGCCACCACCAACACAGCCTAATAAATCGTGCTCCGCTCCATGTAGGTTGTAGTCACCCGTGACTAGAGAGAAAGACATTAATTCGTGGATCCCCAAAGACACTTCTTATCCTGCCCATGCATCTTACCGCTCAGCCTATCATATAACCTCAAGTCTATAAGTCAGAGAGTTTCCGCTTAGAATAAGATTCAAGGTCAGCAGATTTACACACTCAGCCTCTGCTCTCTGTGAATAACTCATTAGGTCTCCATGAACTAAATGATCTATTCCTAACAGACTTTCCCAGTAGAAGCATACATCAGTCTGCCTGCACTGACCATGCAGCAAACAAAGAACCAGGAAGCGAGGATATTTGGGAAAAAATAAAGCAGCACCAGGAAGCTGAATGGCCCAAAAAACATCCAGATATTCCTGCAATGATTCTGGTGACATTTGAGAAAAAAAATAACATTCATTTGTTCACATTACGTGATTGATCTGGAGCATAGAGATAAATGTTTCTCAACCTTATCGTATTTTGAATACATTAATTAGGGATCATAGCCTCACATTTTGGTCCATTATGCCCAGGAGAAATGATGAGACTTTTGGAAAAGCAGCTCCAGTGTATTTCTGAATTGATTTTGTAAATAATCACCCTTAGCAAAGCCAAAACTGAGACTTCTTATCCTCACTTGAGAAATGCACATCTACTTGGTCAGATGCCCTTGGAAACAGCCTCTGAAATGGAGATTTGCAGGGAGCTGGTTTCCTGCAGAGCACTGTACGGAACCACACCGGGGGGGGGGGGGATGGGGAGTGAGGAGGGACTGGGAAGCAGAGGCCCTTCTGAGAAGGACTGGTTAGACAAGGGATTAACCTGCAATGCAGTGACACGAGAGGCTCAGGTGACCCCACCGGGAGCCCTGAAGCGGGGATGGGCTTTCATAGATGTCACAGATTGAAGCTAGGAGACTGCATTTTTACCTGTGTGGGCATTGGATAGGGACTGTCCCTACGGGGAGGTGAAACCTTGGATGAGGACTTCCTAGGATTGAGAATTTCCAGGCAGAAATCAGGTGTGAGGGGAGCCTACCATAGCCAACAGGCTTGGAAAGGACCTCAGGGAAGGAGCCCTGGTCCTGAAAGGATGGAGAGGGAACCCATGAGCAGCACTCCCCGCCACCCACTTCAGTGGCCAATTACACAATTTCATCTTCTCCTTCCTCAATACTATCGATGCCTTGAAGCCGCTGTCTTTTAGCTTTTGAGATATTTGTCTAACAAAGTAGAATTATCCAGGCCAACTTTTAAAACTGCCTGCACCCAGTTCCTACTCTGGATTGATGGATTTTAATGGGCAGCCAGGGTTGAGACCTCCAGGCCTACCAGATCAGACATAACTCTTAAATCTGAAGGACATTCATGTCCCTTAACATGTACGTGCAGCGTCTCAGGATTACATGTGGCTGGCATGGGGCAAGGCTGCGAGCTGAGAATTCCAGCCCCCGGAGCGCCAAAGGGATTAATTAGAGATGTCTAAGGTGTTTAGGGGAATGAAACGGCCAACGTAAACACATGCACCAGCACCTCGGTCATGCTGCCATCTCCCAGGACTTTACAGATGAGTTTCATTGGCTAGATTTTAAACGTTTGAAGCTTATAGCTTGTTTCTTTTTCTTTCTGTAGCTCATAGTTTGTTTCTCTTTCTTCTTATTTTTGGTTCAATGTCTGCCTTTGGGTCCTCATATAAAGGAGGCTTTTATCCACCTAGCTCTTGTAATCCCACCAGTTTTGGCTGAGGTACAGCAGTAGCTAGCCTTTCATAGCAGAACAAACTATGCATGGAGCCTCGTTCAAATCATATTCCCCCAAACATAACAGTCATATGCTGGAAAAATAAAAGCTCCATCAATGCAGGCCCTACTCTAAGACACCAGCTTTACAAAGTCCGTGCTCCTAGGATGTGCTTTTCTAGTGTTCTGTCTTGTGGTTGTGTGTGTATAGATACTTGTTTTGTACCATGAAAATATTTAAATATACAAGAGAACGTTTCAAATAGAAATGTAGAAAAAAATAGTATATTTCACTCTTCCTTATTCATCACCTAGCTTGAATAGTTATCAATATGTGCCCCATACTGTTTGTCTTTTTCATTAAGACCTACAATTTATGCCTTGTTCCCCCCAAAAAACTGGATTCTTTTGAGGCAAATCCCAAATACTTCAGAAAATACATGCTTTTTAATCCTTGTCAACATTATTAATTCATCAGCACATCTCCTGAAATTGATGTGAGCCATCAGGCTATATCAGAAAGGGAAGATTGCAGAATTACTCACTCAACAGACAGATATTGGGCACCTAACACATGCTTGTTACTTGGGAAGAAAATAGAATTGGACATGGTATTTGTCTTCAGGAGTTTTAAGTTGTGTGTGTGTGTGTGTGTGTGTGTGTGTGTGTGTGTCTGGAGAGGGAGGCAGGAAATGAAAAGCATAGAGTTGGCTACAATGCAGTCTGTGACTGTTGTGGGCAAGGGAGGACAAAGGTTTGGGGAAAGCTTTTTGTCAAAATGGATTTCTTGATTGAATTTTAAAGATGTATCACCAAATGATGACTTGGAGGTTGAAGGAAGTTCTAAGCAGTGGGGAGAACCCTATGAAACTCCTAATTCTGTAACATGTTAATGCCCATATGCCCATCTGTTGAAATTGCTCTGTCCAGTCAGCTTTCCTAAGGGGGCCATTTAGCATCACTCTGATACTTGACTACAAACGGCCACTCTTATTCCAGACAGAACCTCCAAAATGAATCTAGTCACAATGAGAGAACAGGTCTACTTATCTATGACCTCTTTGACATGCTGCACTAGCATTTATATCTTAGATCCTGCTGGCCCACCTAGAAGAATTCTCCTTGGACGTGGAAGGGGGTATATGTGGATCTGGGCAAATCAGAAGGGATATCCTGTGCTGGGTGACTCAGTGCCATCATCTCTGCACCAGATAACCCAATGGGTCAATTGGATTTAGTGTTTGTGGTGTAATGTGAAAAGGCAGATGAATGATAGCTGATCTGCCAACTAAATCAATTAAATAGGATCTCTGAATGTTGAATGTTTTTTCACATGTATACCCATAAAAAAATTGTTAAAATATTTACAGGGAGAAATTGGAATACCACTAGACAGTCTGTATTCAGAGGCATTTTGTTATATATACAGTAGTTCATAGACTCAGATATTAATAACAACAATATTGCTAACTTCTATTAAGAAATTACTATGTGAAGTAACATGCTAAATCCCTTTTTATAAATTATTTTATTTAATCTTCACAACAGACATATGAAGTAGATGCTAGAATTATACCCATTTTGCAGATAAAGACATTGACAGAAAAAGTTTTAGGAATTTAGCCACAATCATACAAGCAGTAAATCTGGTGTTTGAACCTAGTGTGATTTCAAAGTCCACACTATGCAATGTACTTTCACTATAGATTTTTTGACATTTCATGATTTCCATGTAGAGTCAGGCTATGCCATAGGTCATTTTGAGACTGGGAAGCTTGCTCTGGAAAAATCACTTGACCCTGATAGCTTAAGACCAAGAAGATGTGCCTCTATATAGATGTCAATACTGTATTCTCTGTAATAACCACTACCCCAGATTGGAAACTGCTTATATTGTCTGCAACACAGTAATGGTTATGTATGTGTCTATATACAAGAGGTGTGTGTGTGTGCATTGCATCCATATGATAGGCTCTTTTTCAGCCATGGAAAGACATACTTAAAAATAGAGATATAGAATATATTTAAACTATGTAAGTAAAAATGATTAAAATATTAAAATAGGATAAAAAATTACATGTGTATCTATATATGTATAACTATATACATTATACATATATACACACACACACACACATACAGGTTTCCCCACATCTGAAAGTACTGTTTTTATGAAAGTTTGAGTTATATCACTTTGCTTTTATGAAAGGCCTACATTAGTATGGTAATATAAAAGCAAAACTCTTCAGATTTCTTTTGGTTAGTAAAAATAGGCACTAATGTATGTCTTTCATAAAAAATTATATATCTACAGCTACATCTACATCTACATCTACATATACATACACATACACAGATACAGAGAGATAGAGAAACATGTGCCAAGGTAGTGATTAGGTCAGACATGTTTGGGTGAGAGTATGGAATATTTTTACTTATTTTACTATTTTTTTTATAATAAACTTACATTGATCCAATAAGAAAAGGACTTTTTATGCATAAGTATATTCATCTCTATCTTTGATGTAATTAAAACTTCAGTTGAAGAATGTTTTATAAATGTAAGAGAATCATGCACTTTTACAAATTGGATTTCTGTCCCAATGCTACTGCTATTCCGTTTTATTTTTAATCTGGGATGAAGATTCCAATAAAGCTCTATATTGAAATGCTGTGATAAGCACTCCTAGTCTTGTCTTTATCTTGACCCATTTCTAAATTCATTTAACAGAAAATAATGATATACTTTCACATACATTGCCTTTCTTCAAGCTCCCGGAGGCCTTTCCTTTGCTGATATTTATCTGACATAGTGAAAACGATGGTCATATAGTCCACATTTGCAGGAGGACACACACTACTGTACAAGATGATTAGGGGTTGCAATGTATTCTGTGTTAAATACTCTGCCACAGTTCAGTGTTACAGTTTCCTGCCGTTTTGTATGAATTCATCCTTCATGCATATTGCATCCTCAAAACTGTATTTTCTTTAAATAATGCAATGAAGATATTAAATAATTAAAGCTGCAGACAAGAATTATTAAGGACTTTAAGCAGAAAAGGAGGGAAGAGTGAAAGAGAAGAAATGAACATATTTAGGGGGAATACTTGAGATCTTAAATGTATCTGCTATTTAAAGAGAAACAACTTGAATGAGAACCAAAGGGACAGAGGAAATGGCCATTCTTTGTCAGAGAGGAAATTGGTGATTTTTGTTGATTGTCTCATTTGAGAAAGTCTCTAATATTATTGATTAAATTGCAGAGTTCCAAGTAAATTTTAAATTACTCTGTAGACCTATCAAGCACCATTCAGGATGCTTAAAGTCAGTTGGAAACATGGCCCTGTTCTCTGGTTTCTATGGAAGCAAAAGCTACCTTGTGGGGAACCTATTGGCAGACTGGCACTCTTTATGGGGAAGGTCAATGGTATTCCATTTTCCTACCCAAGCCTGGTTTTCTCCACATGTTGGAGACTAGTAGATTATTTTGAATGAATTTTAAATGGCTCAGAGAACAGAGCACTTTTCTCTAATCCCATCAAGAACCCAGAACCTCACATTTTGCACAGAAATTGACTTTTAAGCTTAAGGAACGACACAAAGTCATAAAGATGCATAATGGTTGAAGAAGAATTAATTGGTATTTTTCAACCTGAGGAGTTGAAGAAAGAACTTTGGTAAAAGATATTGTGGATGAAAAGGGGACCACATGCTAAACCTGACAAGCTCAGGGGAGGCTTGGATGGTGGGCCTGACAAATTCAAAGACTAAAAGTAATCACATAGGATGATCTGAACATAAAATTTCCCAAGTAAACGTGAGTCATGGTGGGTAGTCACATTCTAGGCCTGTAGCTTCCTTGACAAAGTGCAATGTTAACCACAGGTGAGCCTGTCTGTTGTCTTTTTGCATCTACGATAGCAGACTTGTGAAATGCAGAGTAATTTTCTTTTTCCAGACCCCCCAGGGCAAACCCTCTGCCAAGGAGCAGGAAACCACAGAACCCCTCATTGTTATCTTGTTCCCCGAATGCCATCTCTATGTAGTCAATGGTAATTATTAACTGTCCTGTACCACTATACTCTATCCAATCCCAGGGATTTCAGGCTTTGCTTTCTCCTGCCCCCTTATCTACCACAAGGAATTTCATGTAAATGTCCTTGTATCTCCTCCTTTTATTCTAATGTATAAAATAACCTGCTAAACTGCCATTCTCAAGAGCATTTCTCAATCTATTGAGATTTTGTTTTCTGGCAATTATCGTCAGTTTGGCTCAAATAAACTCATAAAAATTCTCCACAGGTTTGGATGTTTCTTAAGTAGACAGCATTTTTAAAAATTCCTTAAAAATTCTCCACAGTTTTGGATGTTTCTTAAGTTAACAGTATTTTTTTAAATTCCTAAAATCTTAAGTTTCCTAATAAATGGCACTGAGAAGTATACCAACTATTAGAATCATATGGTATTTTCATTCGACTCAAACCCAACCCGCAACCTACCTTTTAAAATTTACCTCCAGCACCCATGAACTTGCTCAGACCACTCCAGCAGCATCTCCATCCCTTCACTTCACTCTGAGTGTCAGCACTTAGGATTAACAATTAGACAAATTAAATAATAATATAATGGTTCAAGAGTTTTACCAGATGGTTGAAAGCTTTGTAAACATGGGCCTTCTATATTAGTCATTGATCATAGCACCTAGCCCAGTGTTCATAAAACAAAATTCAGCTGAGTACATTTTAATGACCTAATTGGCTTTATTTGGCAATTCATGAATTGGGCAGCATCCAGTCTAGCAGATAGAAAGGAGCTGAGAGGAACTACACTGAACGAAAGACTTTTATAGGCAGAAGGGAGCAGGAAGAAGGAAGTTATACCAGACAAAATAGCACATTGGTATGCAAGTTTACTTTCCCTATAGGAGATGGCAGGGGGCTACAGGCAGATTATCTAACTAATGCTGGTCAGGCGATTCCTGATTGCCTGGTTTATAATTCCATTTCTGAGAGAAGCAAAATTGTAATTAAGTCTCAGTTTGTTGATGTGAGTCTTAGCACAAATGACTCCATTTAAGGCCTGTTTTCTTGTCTTCAACACCAGTATTGACTGACTGGCTGATGGAAGGATGGATGGATGCAGCAGTACAGGTAGTTAGGGCAGTAGATTTGGGAAATGTTGTCAGAGTTAAGGTAAGAGCTGATTCATTTATAATATTTATTGGCCCACTTCACTTGTTTAAATTATGTGCCTGGTTTCTCTAGAGTTTAAGGCTGCAAATTATTTTCTAATTTTTGGAGCATGAGAGACCCAAAGGATGTTAATTCATCCTAAAGAAAAAAAAATCTAAAATACACAGTCTTTATTCATGAAGAATAGTCTCTACAGTATTATTTACAACAATAAAAAATTGGAAACAATTTAAATGTCTTACAATGGAGTTTAGTAAATTATGCTACATCAACCCAATGGAGTATGGTCATTAAAATGATAATTACAAAGCCCATGGAGGCATATTTATAGTATATATCCTGTGAAAAATGCAGAATATAAAAGTGTGTATGTGCTAGGTTTATAACTTAATAAAGATATGGTTGTTTTCAGGCCATACTTGGAGAGAGTATGTAAATATAAGAATAGCTATGTTTCAGCAATGGAAATATTACTCCATTTCTCCTTTTTTCAAGCTGTCCTACATATGTTTCTTTATTATTATTTATGAAGATCAGGGGGATGAAAGACAGCATGTGATGAATAAATAAATTGGTAGGAAACTTGGAAACATGAGATATGGGAAGAAAAAATGGGGACAATGTGGGGTGAACAAATTGAATTTGCCATAAAGGGAAGAAGGAGATTCAGTTAATGCCACCTCACCCATGATGAATGTTCCTTGTGGCATCTGTCATCTATCCATTCATTTTTGCACTTATCTTTTTCTGTAATTCTCAGAGTTCAACTGATAATTTTTGTGTGTTGGGTGTGTGTGGTAGAACACAATTTGTAAAATAGCTTTATTGAGGTATAATGGATGTAAGGAGAGGGTTCAATTTTTTAAAAATGCACCTTGGACCATCAAGTAAAAACCACCCTGATCATTGAACCCAGTTATAAAGTAGCCATGTTTCTGGGAACTTTGAGACAATCCTTGATAAGCATGTTCATCATAATGATTCCAACAAGACTTCACAATTGCTTCCCATAAAACTAGTGGAACTTCATCGTAATGAGTACATTGCAATTAATCACGTCTGCAGTTTCTAGGACGTGGATAAATTAGCAAGTGAAAAGGAAACCTGAATTCAGTCAGGAAAAGAGAAAAGCATTTGAGTCACAATGAATCACACGTCTGCTTTCTTCCTAGACACCTGGGGACGGAGCTGAGAAATGACTGGACTTCAAGGCGAAGGGAGATGAGGGAAGAGGTGAGAGGTAACTGCTGCTTGAAGACTCGGGAAGCCCTTAGCTTTGAATTTTCCAGTCTCTCCTCCTCAACTAACAACACAAGAATTTTCCGCAATGGATGACTGGTAAATGTGCAAAGGGCCAGGGCAGGAATGTATATTATTATAGAGGCTTACCTTTGTAGCCACTGCTCTAAACTCTGGGATGGTGGAATTAGCACAAAAACAGTCCAGGTCCTGTCACTCACTGAGCTGTGTGCAGCTGGAGAAATCAGGTCAGCACCTCCTGTCCATATCTGTCAAGTGACTGCCATGACGGTGACAGTGTGAACAGAAGACAATGTCCCCACACATTTGGCAGGTTACTGTGAGGAGTAAATATGACAATAACCTGAAAGTACTTTAAAATATCTGTATAAATCCCATATGAGTGCTCTGTCAACAATAGTCACCAAGATCACCCTGGGTCATTATTTATTCAATCAGTGTGATGGGGTTTACTTTCCCCCTGACTATGTAGATTCACCAGTGTCCTCCTGGCTCCGGCCCCAGATATTTTGAGGGAATTTTACTTTGAACTTCTAGGAAGAAAAAGGCCGGCTCCTGCCTAGACGCCATTCCATAGAGTTAATCATTAAACATACAAAGAGCATGACTAACACAGGGGAAATTGCAACGTTCTAGGCCCAGTGAAGTAAAGGGGCTACTGGATAATAGAATATTGATTTGAGAATTTGCTTCAGAGCCATTAGTTTCCACACATAACTGGGCCACGTCTGTAACCTCACATCTTCCAACTCATGAGACTCCATCTGCCCAACCCAGAGCTCCTGACCCTGCCACACACATGCAGGTGGGTAGGAAACGTGTTTTCCAAACTGTCGAGGGCATTAAATGCAAAATCAGTTCCCTGTGGACTCAATTCTTTCATCTAGTCAATGCTGTGGCTTTGAATATTTCACTGATCTATAGGGGGTCAGCTTTTTTACCTATAAGTTTTAACTTTTGCTTTCCACCCAGTATCTAGCATCCAGCTCCCTCGAGCCTAGAATCCTTAACTTCCACCATCCCTTAACTGCTTTTTCTAATAATGCTTAGCCCACTTATATAGAATGTCACTAAGTTTTATATTGCTGACATTTTCTGAAAAATTCTTTTCATTTTTTCATTATTCTGCCAAAATGTCGACATGCAAATATTCCATGAATTTGCCAACTTGTCTCTGTATGGACACACACACACACACACACACACACACACACACAAATGTATGACAAAGACTGGAATAAGAAATGATTAATGACACTGAATATATGGCCAGTTCTTTCTGCACAGGATTCAATCAATGTGTTACCAGATCTCAAAACAATGCTCTAATTATCCATAATAATAAAAGCATAATATGCTAATTAGACTGGACATCCTTCTGGATGTCCTTCCTTCTGGACAAAGCCACAGTGGGCAGGGGCTGAGGCAGAGGCAGTAGAGGCCCCCAACCACGAGCTGGGTCTGGGGCCAAGTTTCTTGCATGAATTTTGTGCATTGGGCCTCTAGGCTATAATAATAAAAGTAGAATATGCTAATTGGACAGGATGTCCTTCCAGACAACCTTCCAGATGACGCCGGGGCTACGAGGGAAGCCTGGGTCCCAGGTGCCAGAGGGAAGCCAGTGCCCACAGCCAGGGGAAGGAAGGCTTACTCTTGTATGAATTTCATGCATCGGGCCTCTAGTTTTTTTAATAAATAAACAGCAGTACGAGAGAAAGATGTTTTCCTCATCCATCTCTAGAACGATGATGCACAGTATTTTCCTAAATTTGATCTCATCTTCACTCACAGAAGGCAATGTTTAACATTTATACTGTGAATGTATACTACAGTTTTGTTTAGCATGTCTATGAAACAGGTTTTCACTGTTCATATTTGCAGAAAATTGAAGAGAGAAGCTGCCTCAGGGTTCTCTAGTGATTTAGTAGGCTCTTAGTTCCTGATATTCTTGGTATTCTGGGGGCACTCAGAGGACTTAAAAGGGTAGCACTTTCAGAGTCTGTTCTTTCTTTTTGTGGTGACTGGTATTGAGCTGTCACAGGGAACTTTTAAACACAGAGCTAGGGAAATCTTACACTTTTTTAAATTAGAAAGCCCGAAAAGTTTTCTGTTGAATTGTATTCCACTGCCTTTAGGAAAATAAAGATTTTTTTTAAGTAAGGGGTAACTTTTGAAAAATAGAACATTGCTGCCATTCTATATACACTAGAGGCCCGATGCATGAGATTTGTGCAAGAGTAGGCTAGGCCTTCCTTCCCCGGGCTGCCGGCACCAGCTTCTCTCCTGCACCCGGGACCTGGGCTTCCCTCACAGCCCTGGCTTCATCCGGAAGGTCATCTGGAAGGACGTCTGGTCTAATTAGCATATTATGCTTTTATTATTATAGACTAGAGGCCCAATGCACGAAATTCGTGCAAGAGTAGGCCTTCCTTCCCCCAGCTGCTGGCACCAGCTTCCCTCTGGCACCAGGGACCCAGGCTTTCCTAGCAGCCCTGGCTTCGTCTGGAAGGTCGTCCGGAAGGATGTCCGACCTAATTAACATATTAAACTTTTATTATTATAGATAATAGGAAAGAACAGAAGAGGCTATTGGCATAAGTTTAAACTGAACTCCTTCTCTTTCAGGAAGTTTTGCACAGGAGTATCTCACTAATAAATACCTTTACATGTGTCTGAAGGTTAAGGGCGACAAAAGATGTTCTTTTTGTCATATATTACTAAAATCTGAAGTGGCGGTAGGGATGGTTGGTGGGGAGGTGATGAAACAATAGCTACACAATGGTTGTGTAATAAGTATATCCAAAAACACCATGAAAAGGATGAAGTTATATCATCCACAGTGAATGATGAGTAGTCTAGTTACAGTTTCTGGAAATGGCAGCATGTAATAAGCCTAAAGCATATACTCATACAAGGTATTTGAAAAATAATTTTGTCATCATTTATCTTGCTTCAGATAAACAAGTCAAAGTCATACTGAATGTGGTATGAATTACAATGTTATCATTTGGCATTGCTTGGACTCAAAAAATGTTTTCATTCCTAGGGTTCATTTAACTTGGTCTTCCTAAGCGAGATCAAGTTATTGAGTCAGCAGTTATTCAACCTCTGATTCTTTGAGAGATTTAAGAATAAAGGAGCCAATAAAATGTTTTGGAGAAAAGGGTCCAGAGGCACTACAAAAAGAGCAAGTCTTGACTCTTGGGGGTAGGCTGCTGACATTGATGTAGGATTTATTCTTTTGGTGGGTGAAACTCCAAGACCCAAGACTATTGCTTTTATTTTTCCCACCCTTTCTTCACCTGCTTTCCCTTGAATTAGAGTCTGAGGTGAGGAGGGAGAACATCACATCCATCTATCATATCCATCCTAAAGGGGATACTACTCTGGGAGCAAGGGTAGAAGCTAAAAGGTAACAGACATTTGGTGTCACTTCATATATATTTGAAGGAAGTCACCTGCAACCTTTATACTTTGCTTCCAACTGGAAAGCTTTCTGGGAACCATCTTGTCATTGTAAGAATTCATTGTTTACAGAAGAAGGCCAACTGTGCTAATCTAAGGCAACTTCAAACAGGTCAAGACAAAAATAAAGCTTCCTGAACTCTGCCGGATTTTAGTCACCTGTAGGTGTCCCATTATAGAAATGCTATGCAATAAGGGTAAGATCAAGCCCTGAATTAACTCTTGTCCTAGACTCATATGTGTCATGAATCATATTTTTAAGTGGTAGTAGTTAAACATCTAAGAAACCTGAAATGTTGTCAAGTTTCCATTCTCCTCATTGAATTTGTTTTATTAATCCAGATCAGATTCATGTTAATCCTAGGTTCATAAAGTACTATCATCTGTGGTCAACTCAGCCCTTCCTTTGTTTTAGTTCTATTATGCATCCATTTGTTAACTTATTTTTCCATGATAGGAGTAAGACTTACAAATTAGTTTTCTATTGGCCTCAGTTTTCTTCCCTATTAAGGAAGTTAGATTTCTATGATGTCTAAGGTCTCTCTCAGCTCTGATGCTCTGTGAAAGATTAAGATCTGAAATGTCTTTAGATTAGTGCCTGGCATATAACTATTATTATCAGTATTAAATCTGATAAATGTTCTCTGCCGATTCTGAACTTGATATACTAGAAAACTGATCAGACTCCCCATAAAGTTGGTGACTCTTGTATTCCGCAGTAAAATTTCTAGGGAACATTAACCCCCATTGGTCAGCTCCAAACTCCATTAACAATTTATCATTGGTTCACAGAATCTCAGGTTAGAAGAGATCTTAAAGATCCATTTCCAGCAAAAGATGTAGCAGAGAAAGAAAGGAGGCAAACTCTTTCCAGAATAACTCCCATTTCCAGAGTTTCAAGATGAGTCCTAGGGAGTTCTTCACTTCTACCAAACTGCCCGGATTGCTATTCATTACATTTCACTGGGAGTTTCTTTTAGCGCTATGAGGGACCTTGGCAGAGAGGCCAAACACGAGTGGGGCCTCATTCTCAAGTAATATGTTGCTAAGTATAAGGCAGAGTAGAACTTAAAACTGCCTGGTTTCCTGCCATGTGGCAAGTTACAGAGGGAGGGTCCAGGGTCAAAGCCTGCAGCGCTCCTTTTTGCCCACAGAAAGGGAGCATTTGTGCAAGATTTGGATCCGCTCCTATTCCAATGTCAGTGATGATTTTGCCCTTACCGTTACTGCTCTGTCAGTTCCTTGTCCCTGAGGCTACTGAGACCTTGATAACAGGGCAGATGTCATAAAATATATTTTTTTTGCTGCAGCTTTTGATCCTTACCTGGTGATGTCACTCTGGACAATTGATTCTAATCACGGAAGTGAATGAGTTCATCAAGGTAGGAGGCAGGATGTGCTTGTGCATCGATGGGGGATGGGCTTCTTTGGTATTGTCTAGGTTTAAGAATCATACTCTTTGAGAATGCGCACATAATTGAAGTGGAAGAGAACTATAGAAGCCATGGACAATAAGATGAATAAATCTATTGATTTGACAGATGAATGGGGTTCCAACTCTTTTTAAAAAAAATTTTTTTAAACAGAGCTAGGTTTTTCCCTTCTAAATACATATGCATCCAAATGGAAGAATATCCCCTTTGAGTAAGCTAAGTGCTGGCCCAGGGATTGGTTTACAAAGCAGAAAAGTGGTTTGCCCATTCATTTCCTACCTCACTTTCCAATTCTCTCTCATGTTCAGCGCAGTGAATGCTGTGTGTGTGTGCCAAGCAGGGCACGCTCACAGAAGGCAAGAGTATTAGTGGAAAGAAAAAAAGAAAGACACCATGGAGAAAAAATATCAGCGAGCAATTTCGCCACTCTTAGGAAACAACCTCCAGGCCTCAGGAGCCCTAATGCAGCGATTCCTCTTCATCTCATTCAGAAGTTAAAGCCCAGAGGCGGCATGGCTTTCAGAGAGAAGCATTTTGTGCTGCCTCTGCAGTCCTAAACAATAATGGCCCCGGAATCCCAGAGAAACCTACAGGCTATCTTTCACATTTGATCACGAAGTACCTGGCAGTGGTGGCGGGCTCTTCCTCCCATCTGACAGCAAATGCCCGCAATTCTGAAGGAAAGAAAGAGGAACTGATGTATCCTGAGATTTGGATCCTGACTGAGCTCTTCATCCCATCCCATCTGAAACCCACCAGCCTCTAGGGGGAATAATCCAATGTCCCCATGGATAGATGCAGGCTGTCTGGGTGGCAATTAACTGTGACCTAATAGATGGTAAAATTTCTGGATTCCAGGTTAGGGCAGGAGGAAGAGATTTGTCCAAAGGGACTGGCCAGTAGTGAGACTGGGCCCAAACTCAAAAGTCCAAGCATAGTGCTTATGCTTTCCTACCTATAAACAACAACAACAATACACCACTTTAAAAATATATATGTTTTTATTGATTTCAGAGAGAGGAAGGGAGAGGGAGAGAGAGATAGAAACATCAATGATGAGAGAGAATCATTGATTGGATGCCTCCTGCACACCTCCTACTGGGGATCGAGCCTGCAAGCAGGGCATGTGCCCTGACCAGGAATCAATAGGAGGATCTCCTGGTGCATGGGATGATGCTCAACCAACTGAGCCACATGTGCCGGGACACTTTTTAAATCCTCACTGGAAGAAGGTATGTTGAGAGAGAGAGAGAGAAACATCAATAAGTTGCCTCCCCTAGGTGCCCCAACTTGAAATGGAACCTACAACCTTTTGGTTACACAGGGACGATGCTCCAACCAACTGAGCCACCCAAGCAGCGAATAACTACATTTACTCTAGTTATTCAGAGAATCTGAATTTTACTAATCCTTTGTGCTTCCTCTCCTTCCCTCTCCTTTCTCCAGTATCCAGCAAAATTTCTGGTACCTTTTAGGTGCTCAAAAGAGATGTGTTGAATCAGTCAAATAAGTGAGTAAAATATGTGCCCTTCTGCAAATGATATAGTTCTTCTGATCTTCCACTTAATCAGTAATTGGGGGATAATGTTATTTGGTGGGTTGTTCGTTTTCAAGATTAAATAATATAGCATGCCTCATCCGATGTGTAAATGTCATACAATAATTTTATGAGTTATGAATTCAACTTATGCATTTTATGACCTTTGAATTTATGAAAATTGAGTTTGCAGATATGATTCAGGTGAGGGGAAGGGGGGGCGGGGAGAGTAAAGCCCTAGGCAGATAAAAGGATCATTGCCCAAAGCCATAGGTGTGAGGGTTAATTAATCTCAAATACATTTAACCAATGCTTCGGAAAAGATAGGGGAATTGGAAAAGGAAAGGGGAAAAGGAGGATGGAGAAGTTGGGGAAATAGTGAATACTTTTAAGGTCAATTGAAGTATTACATAAAGGGCATATTTTCTTTTCACAAGAAATAATCCTGTGCCAAAGAAGGTGGGGAGGTTGATCAGCAGAAGGGGGTTAATCTGAACTCCCTCCTGCCGGCTGCAGTCACAGTGCTCCATACAGTAATGAAGGCAGTGTAGTCACATATTTCACCTGAACTTCCTCCGTGGTCCTTTTTATACTGAAGTTTCAGGGCTGTGCTTGGAAAAGTTAGAAAACTTTTCCCCTGGTGAGGAAAAAGAAAAAAAGCCCGCATCAGACTAAATGGAAGGAATGAATGAAGTTATTCCATTGGCCCTACATCTCCATCCACTTCATACCAAATATTCATAGAAACATCTTTCCTCAATTCCGTAACTGTAATTTTACTCTGTGGTGTTGCCTAGAATCTGATGCACAGATTTCGAAAGTCAGCAGGCAGCCGACTTGGCTTTGGAGGCACCCTGGTTGGCTTTTGCAAGAGTGGATGGGCTTACGTGCTGTGTGGTAGCTTCTCCCGGGAGCAGAATGTGTAAAATAAACAGTTGCTGAAAAGCATCGAGAATTAACGAAGTGAAAATCTAGGGTTATTTGTTGGCAATTGACACGCAAGTGACCTCCTTAAATACTTAGTTGCTGAAGGTTCAGAGTGAGGATGAATGAATTGTCGGGGCGCTTGACTCGAACCAGCTTGTAAATCTCCTTAGTCTTTGGGGAAGTGGCAATAAATTAATACAAATTTAGGAGGGAGGAGAGAAAAGGGGCTAAAACCAAGATATCTACACCAGAGCTCTCCTCCCAGCCCCGTGGAAAGTCTCGCTTTTACTACGCCGACCCTGGAGATTACAGCCGAGAAAACCCGGCGGCGCTAGGACCTGGTTGGCGCCTGGCTGGGGCCGCTGTCGGGCGGGCGG
>NW_005360124.1:8040761-8044001 GCF_000412655.1 Myotis brandtii | reverse complement strand
GTGCTGGCGCTGCTCGCCGGCTGCCTGCTCCCCGTGTGCCGGACGCGAGTCTACACCAACCACTGGGCAGTCAAAATCGCCGGCGGCTTCCCGGAGGCCAACCGCATTGCCAGCAAGTACGGCTTCATCAACGTAGGACAGGTAACGACCGGCCGGCCCGGCCCTCGGCCCTGAAGCGGCCCGGGGAAGGGGGGATTCCCCTTCAGCAGAACGCTTCTCGTCCCCTCCTCTCCGTCCCCCTTCCCCCTCTTCCAGATGTGCTCTTGCAGCTGTTCTAACTCTTGAGCGATGCGCTCTCTCTCTCCCGCCCTCGTTCTCTTACACACTTATATACACGCACTCCCCAAAGTTGCTGGGGTTTGCATTTTGTTTACTAGTTTCTTGCAAGCCACGAGGGACGGGCAGGGTCTCTGGAAAGATCATGAATGTGCATACAACCCCCGTGGTGGTCTCTGACCCGACCGGACCTGTGAACCTGCAAAGTCGGGGAGCACTAGTAGCCCCAGCTCTTTTTTGGGGAGGGGGGGGGAGTTGGGGGTAAGCACGCCCCTGGTGCCGGCTCCTTGCGGTTTCCTCGAGCCGGAGTTAGAGGGAGGCGGGGAAGATGAAGCCTTTCCTACTCGGACCTGAATTTAGCCCAGAAAGAAGTTTCCTCTGTTTGAGCCGAAGAGATGCTGGGCGCTGGAGGCGCAGGGACTGGAGCTGAAAGAAAGGACGGAGATGGAGGGAGGGAAAGCGGGCCGGGCCCGGGGTGAGCGCAGATTTGGGGGCAGCCCTCCCGGCTTCTTGGCCTCTTGCGCGGGATCTACTTGTGGGCTCCCGCACAGGGAGTCGGAAGGGGAGGTGGGAAACAACCTCCAAGACCCGCTGACCGGATTCTGCTCTGGAAAAACGGCGAGCCTTCCCGGAGAGGGATGTGCGGAGCCGGGAGGTGGCGCGGGGCGAGAGTTGGGGGGGCAGCGGGGCGCGGGGTTTTTTAGGGGGTACCTCTCAAGGGCTTTCCGCAGAGCTGCCCAGCTGGGGGACAATGAATTGAACGGTGGATGGGGATGATTGTTAGCGCCACAGATTTGGGGGTACCTGCGGGCGAAATGGTCTTGGCTTCCTCTATCTCTTTCTTGCAAGAAATGGGATGGAGAGGGCGGCGTAAGCGGGTCCCAGAAAGTGTCTCGCCCCACCCCCAGTCGCTTCCCCGGGGCTGGCCGGAGGAAGAGGAGGCCCTGGCCAGACCCTGGGGACACTCTGCTGAGATTGGGAGGCGAGAGTGGCGGGGGCGCCCTCTTAGGGGACGGCGTCTGGGACTGCTTGGGGATGCACGCGCCCTGCAAGCCCTGCCAGGGTGAAGCGAGAACGGGCCAGCTGCTGCCGCCAAAGCAGCAGAGCACAGGCCATTTCTGATGCCACTGAGCTCCACGCCCAGGAATGTGAGCCCTGGAGCCCTGGGACTATGAAGGCAGAGCTGCTGTCCTGCCTCTGGAAAGAGCTAGGGAGCGCCTGGGGGTTCGGAACAGTGGGAGCTCAGGTCTGACACTTGCTGGTCCCCAAGGAGGATTCGTTCTAGAGAAGCCAGTCTTGTGGAGGACTGAGACCAGGGCTAGGGGCACAGTCTATATCCACCCCCTCCCCACCCCCACCCAGATACACACCTGGAAGGAAGTCAGGGAAGCCAGCCTGAGTTTGTTGCCTGAGTGCCTGTCATCTTCAGGAGAATTCCATTCAAATGGCTTGTTAGTTAGGACTCTGCTGGCTTCTTTTGTCATTGGTAGAAAGCACTGAGTCTGCTCAAGTCTTTTTATATGAGCTTAAAGTTGGGTGCTGCATGGGACTGGGGGTGTAACTGGAAGGCTAACACTGAAAGTAGCTATGCTAATCTTTCTGGGTTCAGCAAACATTGAGCATCTTCCATATGCCAGACATATTTGGAAGAATAAGTTCTTGAACATACACTGCTTTCATAATCTAAACCAAACGACCATTGTTTCTGTGTGGATTTTACTTCACATGGAGCAAAGAGGAAACCAACACTGGAGAAGTAGACACGTACAGGGTCACCCAGCTATGATTCAGACCTAGGTCTCTCTGATCCAGGCCTGTTCCTGCTTGAATCCTGCCTTTTAGAGACTTCCGCCATCCCATGGAAGGAAGGAGGAAGAAAGCAAAAGCCCTGTCTCCCTGAATTCTGATTTAGTGGCTCGGTGGACTGGACACAAATATCTAGTCTTCATTAAAACACACCTGGACTTCTTGAGTCTAAGAAGCTTCATGACTTGCAAGGACCAAAAGACCTGTATCTAAAGGAACTCTATGTTAGATCCTGCAGAACCTGGCAGAGAGAAGAACTTTCATCCCTGAACCCGCTTTTGAATAAGCAAATATTGCAGTGTCCTGCAACCTCGCCTGGCTTTTTGCAAAGAGCCTTCTACCATGGCTTCTCATTTAAAAAGTAATACTAAGAAAGTTTATATACACATCATGTCAAACACTATTTATGGTGGTTTTATAAGGCCAATGAGGAAATTTAGGGTTTACAGAGGTTACTGAAGACCCCTTGAACTGAAGCCATAAGCAGTGTAAAAAGATCAGCTATTCTTACAGTGTAAAGCATTTCCTTTGTAGATCAAAGTGGAGTAGCCCTATGCTAAGTCTTTGGGGTGGTAAATTGAGTTCACACCTGCAATATCATTGCACTGTAAGGGCCAAATGTATTTCTTATCCATTCTTTAACTGCTCTGACCTTTTAACACTTCAGACCTCGTTTTGTTATTCTTTCTTTCCATCAACAAACCAGCTGTGGTTCAGTTGAGGGCAGCAACTAATTTGCAAAGGTCCCTGAAATACTCTCCTGTTTTTCCCCATTTGGGCTTGGGGTTCCTCCTCATGTGTCACAAATTGAACTGAGACCTGTTATTGTTCCTGAAGTCCTGATAGTATTTTTGAGATCTTCAATATAATATTTTAGGTGAGTAAGGCAGTGAGTTTTCACCACAGTATAGGTGCAGTCTCGACTATCAGCATGTCAGTGTAATGTTTTGTGTAGCATCTTAGCATTTAAAAGCCACCAGAGATAAAGTTTCTGGCCTGGAGATTTCTACAGAAAAGAATAGGCGTGTCCCTTGTGTTCCTGAGAGATAGGATGTGCCGAGTAACTCAAGAGCAAGCAGGCAAACAAACTGGCAAACAGAACATGCTTGACTTCCTGGAAGGAACAATAATGAGGGTGTTTCTCCGCCCCCCCCCCCC
>NW_005360124.1:7987197-8040704 GCF_000412655.1 Myotis brandtii | reverse complement strand
CCCCCCCCCCCCCCCCCCCCCATTTGGTGATAGAGATACATTATGTTTTTGGTAGGTTTTCACATAACATTTATGTTTTGTGAATGGTCATGCCTTGAAATTCTGAAGTGATATCATAATTAGTAGTAGTAGTTGTCATGTCAGCATACATTGTATTTTGCTTGGTTTTAGTGTCAGCTGTAGAATGCCCCGCCTCTTCCCCTGTAAGCCCTGACTCCTAGCCCTCTGAGTATCTGGTATGACCAGCACCTGCTGGGCCAGCTGAGGGTCGGTGTGCCTGCCTGTTGGTCTGCATGGGGATGGAAAAGAGGGCTTAGTCCTGCCTCACTAATTGTGTGCTCTGACCCTTTCAGCTAACAATGTAGCGATTAGAGAATAGAAATGACATAAAGGAATAAGACCTGACATAATGTTAGTTATGAACCTTTGGACTAAATCCACAAACCAGGAGGAATTAATTTCTGGTTATTTGAACCCAGGGAGAAGGTCCCCCATGAAGGTTGTTTGCAATGTGCAGTAGCTGCATTTATCCTTCTGCAAATTGCCTCTACTCCTGGATTTCAAGCTGAGATTGCCAGTAGCAGAAACCCCTTCCCAAGCCATGTAACTTACCTTGAGCAAGGTTCCAGAAGGATAAAGCCAGATTCAAGCAATCCTGGGGAAAATTTTCACCTGGAGTTCCCACTGAAAGCATAGACTTGGAAACTCCAATGATGCCATGTGCAAGGTCTTTGAGAGCAGGCAAGTCATTGAACTTAATGGAGCCCCTCCCTGTTCCTTCATCTGTAAAATGACAAATCTCTGGATAATAGACTGAGTTGACTATGCATTGCCCAGCACATGGTTAGGCTTGCAATGCAAGTTTTGTTGAATCTGAATGGGCAATAAGTGAGATTCAAACCTTATTGAGATAGAAAGAAAGGAAGACATTTTTTTTTAATGGGAGATGCAAAAAATGTGAAGATAGGAAGATTACATTTTGGGTGGCTGAGTAAAAAACTAAGTCAGAGCTTTGTAGATAGGGAAAATGGTTTTCCATATCAACTAACAACTTAAACTAGTTTTCTGTTGAATTCTAAATCATTCCGGCTGGTTTCCCATGGCAGTGCCCTCCTCTCAGGTGGATCCTTGTTGTAGTCTGTTAAATATTAAAGGATAAACTTGCTGGAGATGGAAGAAAGGGAAGAAAAATACTGGAAGGTTGATTATTATATAAAGCATCTTCCTTGGTACATTATGTTAGACTAGACTTGAATTTGTGTTTTGTTGAATCCCGAATGTAGTTTGTATGAGGAAAGTTAGAAGCAGCATTTCCAAATCAGTAGGAAGATCCTTGCTCAGAGATGTCCTGAAGGCTTCCCACTCTGCTGATTAATTTTGACCTGTGAGTTTGTGGGATGATTGAAAGGTTGATAAACAGT
The DNA here is from genome assembly GCF_000412655.1 of Myotis brandtii. NCBI lineage: Eukaryota > Metazoa > Chordata > Mammalia > Chiroptera > Vespertilionidae > Myotis > Myotis brandtii. The sequence goes on along the minus strand of NW_005360124.1, from coordinate 8,039,283 downwards.
GGAGAGTGAGTTCTGGGTGCATAACAATGGCATTGGAAATAAGGCACATGGCTCGTCTGATGGGTTCTATGGGAATGGACTGTGCTCCCCTGGTTAAATCCTTAGGCATTTTGTAAGCAGAAAAGTAAGTTGATGTGGGAGTCCTAGGTTGATCCCTGTGTGATACATCTGGCTTTGCACAGGGCAGATCTTCACGCCTAAGAACCTCGGCCCTGACCTTCGCTGGCCTCTCTCACATGCATAGTTCTCATGAGTAGGGGAACCTTTCATGAGAAAAAGCAGTGCAGAGTGCTTGGCCTGATGATGGCAGGTCTGTTGCATTAACCTCATAGACTAGGAATGGCTTGTATGTGGCCATTGGGATTTTCGGGGTCTATTTGAAATGAAAAACTGCATTTTTGTGAGCCCCAAGGCAGCTGAATTTGCCTTATTGCTATCTTTCATGAGCTTGTATCCAGAGGTCCTAACCTTAAAGGTCAGCCAGAGAAGCAGGGTAGTGTGCTGGGAAAAGGTCCAGGGATGTCTGACTCTTTGGTTAAGGGCGGGAGTCCTGACCCAGAAACCTCCCCTGGGCAGGGAGGGGTATTTGTGTTGTCGGTTCAAGTTATGTGAAGTAGTGTCTGGGTTTACCCAAGGCTGAAGTATCTCCAGGCATCGCTCTGCTTTGGGACTTGATTACTTGGCTAATTCAGGTTGGATTTATTGACAAAGAAGCTAACTTTGGCTTTCTGGATGATAAAAACGAATGCTTGTAGACATTCATGCATGCTAGAGGATATATATGCATATATGGGTGTATGTGTCTATAGATGTAAATCTGCTAATTTTTATTTTTATCAAAGTTAAATTTGCATATACTTTAGAGAGAAATTACTCATGCAACATTCTCACTAGTTTCAATAGAATTCTTCTCTATATCTAAGGGTACTAAGAAGGAACAATCAATGCCAATAAACTCTGCAGTTTGGGTTAATCCTAGGAGGTAAATGAGGCCAGAAAGGAAACAAGACAAACCTCACTACAGATCAGATTATATAAGGCCGTACATGCATGCCTAGGCTAGGGAGTTTCAACATTATTATGTAGGATAAAGAGTTATATTAAAGGTCCCCGGAAAGGAGGCAGCAACTTATTGATTCATCGAACATGGGAGTCCACCATGTACCATATATAAGATATTCTCTGCTCTCAAGGAGCTGAGACATTTTTACCCATAACTGTTGTTCAGCAAGAGAAATGGAGTTATAGGCAGTATAGCATGGTTCAGCCATGCCTGGGGTTGTCCATTGTATAATGAGCTAGAGGAGGCAAAGAGGCTATTGTGTTGGTAAAGATTATTGGTGATGAGCAAGAAGCTGTGGCAATGGGGGTGAAATAGATTTGGAAGCTTTTGTAGAGATGGATTCACTGTGGCTTGGTCACTGAGTGGAAGTGGAACTTGGAAGGGAAGGTGAAGATAACTGCAAAGTTTACAGCCATGGGACCAGGAGAATGGGGGACTCATTTGTAGAATTAGAACAGTCTGTGGGAGCATAGGTTCTACCTTAATGGAGTTGGTAGGTAGATACAATGGCATGCACATAGAGATGTCCATTAGGCAGATTAGAATTTAGGGTGGGAAAGAGGTGAAGACTGGCACTCATCCTCAATATCAGTGAAGCTGCGGAGGTGCATAGGATTGGGAAGAGATGAAGCAGGGAGAGAGAGGAGGGCTGAGGATAGAACCTAAGTGTTTCCACTTAGGGGAAGATCAGAGTCAGAAAGCCACAGGAAGAATGGGTACCTCTTTGTGGGGTGTACAATAGTGCGAACTGCCATAGAATCCAGAGAGATGAGAACTGAAACCCAGCTGAGAGATTTGGTGATGAGGCGGTTACCAGTGCTCTGCGTGCCAACGCTGGATTGAATAATAAGTGGGAGTTGGGGTCAAAGGGCAGTAGAGGGAGTGAGTACAAAAGTTCTCATTGCACGTCTGCCACCCACCTATGTTCTCTCCCTTAATCTCCTTCTCATCAATGTATTGAGGTTAGTTTGGATCACAGGTCTAGAACCAGTCTTAATACTGCTACTTCCTAGTCAGGGACCCTGGGCAAGTGCCTGAAGCTCTCTGTGCCTCAGTTTCTTCATGCGTTAAAAAGATCAAATAGTATTCCCCTGATGGAATTGTTGTGAGTATTAGTTCAAAGTAGTTAAATAGTACCTGGCACCTACTATACACTCAATAAATGTCAGTTATTATATCTTGGTGTGTGTGTGTTTTTTTTTTTGTGTTTTTTTTAAATATTTTTTATTGATTTTTTACAGAGAGGGAGGGAGAGGGATAGAGAGTTAGAAACATCGATGAGAGAGAAACATCGATCAGCTGCCTCCTGCACGCCCCCTACTGGGGATGTGCCCGCAACCAAGGTACATGCCCTTGACCGGAATCGAACCTGGGACCTTTCAGTCCGCAGGCCAACGCTCTATCCACTGAGCCAAACCGGTTCGGCTGGTGTGTTTTTTTTTTAACCAAGTTATAATCAGTTTTTACATACTGTTTCATCCTGCTGTTTTCACTTAACATTTAATTGTGAGCCTTTTTCCAATGTTACTAAATAATTTTAGACAAATTTTAACAGCTGCATAATTGAAAGCACCATACTATGTTATAATTTGGTGTGACCATACATCGTATTGTGCCAGAGATAGTCCTGATTTATGCCTGTGGAAATCAGTTCACCTCCGTTGAGTATTTTTTACATCCCTGTTCACTTTCAAATATGTCTGAATTTGGAAGAGAAATGATATGTATGGTCACTCTAATTACATGTATATTTGTGTGTGTGTGTGTGTGTGTGTGTGTGTGTGTGTGTAACTGCACATCTATCCTTCCATGACTTGGTGAGCTCCTCTGAAGTGCAGGGTGGTGCCTTATTCCTGTTGTATCCCCAGCATCTAGAACAGTGGGTGGCATAGGACAAGCAAAGTGGGCACTTGGATAGGAAGCCTAAAGGGTTATGTAGGGAGGAATGGATTTGGAAAGGAGAGAAACACTGGTGTCTTGAGACTGAAGAGGAATAAATTAGAGATTCAGGGGAGTCCAAGTTAGGGAGGAAGGGAAGGGAGCGTGTATGTAGAATGACCTGGATCTCAGTCACTTCAGAGGTGAAGGCCACCTGCAGAGAGAGAGTGATCAGGGAGCTGGGTGACACTGATACCTGGGTGTTCCAGTGTTTTGGAACCTTTTCAGGGAATTCTGATAAGAATCAATGATCAATGACTGAGAATTGCCAAATAGAATGAGGTTATTTGCTGCGTGTACTTAGTTATTGCTGAGTAACTAGTGGTTAAATGAATGAGTGAAAAAAATGAACCAATCTGTATTAATTTGTGGTTTTGTTCCTAATGCTCAGTAATTTCCAATTAGAAAAAGATAAAACAGGGAATTAGAATTTACCAGAGTGGAAGAGAAGGTAAAAAGATACTGTGGAAACCTGGGGGTGGGAGCAAGGGAGAAGAATGGTTCTTTAATACCAGGGGTACCACCTTGGAAATGCTTGACCGTCATGTCCAGGCTTTAAGGAAGGTGATGAGGTCAAAACAGGACTGGTGGACCAAAAGAATAGGGTGGGTATAAGGGTTTGAGGTTCAAAATAAGACAGGAGGGCCAGTTTGGTAAGAGTGGTTGAAGTGGAAAGATGGGAGCCATCCCAGTAGATATTTTTTCCCCGTAAGCTCTAGGTCAGTGATGGCGAACCTTTTGAGCTCGGCGTGTCAGCATTTTGAAAAACCCTAACTTAACTCTGGTGCCATGTCACATATAGAAATTTTTTGATATTTGCAACCATAGTAAAACAAAGATTTATATTTTTGATATTTATTTTATATATTTAAATGCCATTTAACAAAGAAAAATCAACCAAAAAAATGAGTTCGCGTGTCACCTCTCACACGCGTGTCATAGGTTCGCCATCTCTGCTCTAGGTGAGTGCTATTCTTCATGACGATAAAGTATGGATGTGCTGGTGGACTGACCAGATGGAGAACAGGTGAAGGCCAGCAGGGTAGATGGAGTTAAACTGTGAGGCTGGGAGAATGGAAGGGTTATCAGTTTGGATAAGATGAAGATTCTAGGTGATTTTTGCCAGTATACACACTGAGCAGATAAACATGAAGTCTGCTCCATACTTCAATTCTCCTCAGATAAATTTAGGTATTATCTTTCCTTTGCACATCTGTGCACCCTTATTTGCACTGCGGGTCCTGTATCAACTTAAGGGATAAAGACAGACACATGGGCGATTGCTTTCAACTCCCAAATGTGCCTTCCCATATTTGATTGAAAACTGCAGATTGTGTTGAGCACTGAATATAGAGGGAGGGGTGTAAACAGAGAATGTGAAACCAGAAATAATATCTAAGGATGATTTTAAAATGGTATATGCATGTCACACTTTATGTTTACCTCCACCTTAAGTTGTCATGTAGCTTCTTTCAGTTATTATAATTAAACCTATAATTTATTCATATGTCACGTATTCTGCCCTTTACGTACATTATTTTATATAGTAAAATGAAGCTAGATTCCGAACCTGTCTTTTATGTTATTAGTTTTCTGCCTGATGGGATAGAGATGTATTTTTTAAAGTATGTTTTAAAATGTCTTTATAGATTTCTCTCTATTATATACTATTTTTAGATTGCTCTATATAATAGACCGATTTTCTTGGCATTTGTATGTTAATCTGATTGTTAAGTTAGGGTTAGCATCACAAAGGAAGCATTAAGTTTCTAGTTTAATCCTCTGTGCATTATCTCAGAGGTTATTTCTCTAGAATTACATTGTGGATACCATGCCAGCACTGAAACTCCTTAATGTTTATTAAAAGCACACATACACACACAAACATATACACTCATACACATACCATCTATGTGTCTGTACCAAGTACTTATGGTCTGATATTTTTGTAGTAAGTACTTAAGGTCTGGTATTTTTCTGCTCGGTGAAGAAGCTCCTCCAGCTGTAAAAATAAGCCGGTTCTCTCCATATCGCTGTTCCCAGGGCTTATAACTTGTTTTAATTCGTTGAAGTTTCTCAACCAAAATAAAACCGGGCAGTGCTCTGTAATCTGAATTCAGTGTGGAGAGGGGAGACAATCCCAGAGCCCTTAATCTGTAAGCAGATATCCATAACTCTAAGTTTGGAAGTGTACTTGCTTACTTATCCCGGGCCTATTCTAGTTGTGGTGTTTTTGTTGTTTTTCCCCTGTGTGTGTAGAGGACCTCATTCATCAATTTCAAAGTTTTTCAAGAGAAAACTAAATTGTAGGCCAGTTACGATTTATTACAGCCTAGCTTCCAGCAAAACCTTTTTCTCTATTGTTTTGGTAACTCTGGGGCATCTTTCTATTTGGTTAGTGCTTGTGAGCCAATTGACCAAATACTACATTCTTTGACTCATCACTGGATGATGTCATTGCTGCTGGGCTGGTTGGATAATGCTGAGAAGCAGCAGCAAACAAAATTCAACGTTGATAACAGGTGACTTGCATTCCCTTCTGGGTCCTGCCCAGCCACTAAGTTGCCATATACTTATGAGCTAGCCACATGTTTACCCTGTCTTAAAGGATTAGTCTTATTCATTGTTTTATTTTTAAAATAATTATTGAAGGATCCCCATCAAGAAAGTAAGAAGATAAACCACAGGGTGGGAGAAAATATTTTCAAATCATGCCTGATGAGAGACTTGTATCCAGAATATATCAAGAATCCCTACACTCAGTAATAAAGAGACAAATAACCCAATAAAAAATGAGCACAAAGGATCTGAATAGACAGTTCTCCAAAGAAGATATACAAATGGCCAATAAACATATGAAAAGATGCTCAACATCATTAGTCAGCAGGGACATGCAAATCAAAACCACAGTGAGATACTAGTTGACACTCACTGGGCTTGCTATACTCGGAAAGACAGATCACAGCAGTATTGGCAAGGATGGAGAGAAATCGGAACCCTCCTACCCTGCTGCCAGAAATGTAAAGTGGTGCAGCCTTTCTGAAAAACCGTCCGGCAGTTCCTCAAAAGGTTCAACACAGAGTTACCGTGTAACCCAGCAATTCTACTCTTAAGAGAAATGAAAACATTTGTTCTCACTAAGACTTGCAGACAGAAGTTCATGGCAGCATTATTCATAAGAGCCAAAAAGTGGAAACCACTCAAATGTCTATCAAGTGATGAATGGATAAACAAAATTTACTGTATCTGTGGAATAGAATATTATTGGGTGGTAAAAGTTGCAACATGGATGAACCTTGAAAACACTATGCTAAGTGAAAGGAGCCAGTCACAAAAAGCCATGTATGTATAGTATGATTCCATTTATATGAAATGTCCAGAATGGGCAAATCTAGAGAGACAGGAAGTGGTATAGGGGTCCCCAAGGGCTGGAAGGGTGGGGGGAATGCGGAGTGACTGCTAATGGGTATGCAGTTTCTTTTTGGGGTGATGAAAATATTCTAAAATTGATGGTGGTGATTTTTGCACAACTCTGTGACTATATTAAAATCTTTTGAATAGTACACTTTAAGGAGGTGAAATATATGATGTGTGATTTATATCTCAATAAAGTTGTTGAAAGTAGTTATGGAATCCCTATTGTTTATCAGCCATTCTAATAGGCACACTACTATAATATTTGTCCTTAATGAGCTTATATTACTATGAGACCTTATATTATTATGGGAGGAGTCAAACTATAAACTGGTAACGAAATGAATAAAATCATTTCAAATTGTAAGTGTTGTTGGAAAACAAAATACATTTGTTGAGTAAAAAGTGACTGAGGTGGGAGAACTCCTTTAGATCAGCTGGTCGGGGGGGTCACTGAGGAGGAAACGAGCAGAGGCCTGGTTGTTCTGAAGGAGCCAACCACCCGGAGGAGAGAGCCAAGTGCAAAGGCCCCAGGGGAACAGAAACTGATGGTCAACTTAACACCGAAGAAGTGGTTGAGCTTGAAGTTGGAGACAATGATCTTAAAGTTTCATTTTGGTGGTGCCATCTCCCTTTCAGAGGCCACCAGCAGCTCCCATTTGCCTACGGTGTTTAAACAGATTCCTTCTCTGGGTTTTCAACGGCAACTACTCGTCCTGGAATACTTTTATGGTCTCTCCAGCTCTGTCCTTAACAAAGCCAAACTGGACTCCCCATTGAGATATTATACTCAATGTTTTCCCATTTCTGTGCCAATCTTTCCACCTGGAATATTCATTGACCTCTTGCTCTTCTGGAAATTCTGTCTCTTCTTGAAGGCACATCTCAATGTCACCTCTGTACCTTGTTCTGGAAGTATAGGTAAAATATAGGTATAGTTAGCTCAAAATTCTCTTAGGGAATTTAGTAAAGTTTTTCTCCTCCCCCCCTTCTTTTGGGGACTTATTATTTCATAGCATGGTGTCTTTTGCTCTAGATAAATAATAATTAAATATTGGTTGACTCCTAAAGTATTTTATGGCATACAATGTATATGAAATGAAAAAGAAATCTGAACATTAGAGAGGAAATACAAAAAATTCTATGGCCCAGTCAATAAGGAAGGCTGAGTGTGCTCTGTAAAGGAGTGTGGTGAAAAGTAGTAATCTAGGACTGATAAGTCATTTGTGTGTGGATCTAAAGTCCAGGGCTTCCCAGGAAATAGCCTAACCCTTATCGGACCTTGGCATGATCAGCAGGGTCATTCCCTCTGGCTCTGACTTCCATGAGAATTCTTAGTGTGCGCGTCAGAGTACACAGTGTGACATTGTCTGCTCCAGTGCCAAGTTCCAGGTCATCGTAGAATGGGGATCGCTTCTCCACGGGTCTTAGGGAACCCCAAGGACCCTGGTGGCTGCGATCCTCTCCCATGGGTGGCAGTGGAAGTCTGTGTCCATTGGAGCAGTGGGAAGAACAACACAGAGTCTACCCTCCCCAGTGATGGAACTGGTCAGTAAAAAGAGGTTTCAGACTACAGGCAGATTTTACTATTTGTGTAGAATTAATGGAAGAAACAAAAAATAAACCAAATTTGGTACACACAAAAGGTCCTAAGGCTCTGTCTAATGTAAGCAGTAGGTTCTTGTGATGGTTAAAGATTCGTGGCAGTGCCTACTTGGCTTTCGAAGGGCCAAAACACTGAAGTTGAATCTGCATGAGAGGAGGAACTGCAGACTCCCAGGACAAACTGACATAAATGAAACCTTGCAGCTTAGTCCATAAGGAGCGGCTTCAGAAATATCATTGGAACAGGAAATAAACTCAGGACACATAGAACAGCTATTCCCTTAATTATAAAAGGAATGCTCCCTTGGTTGGGTGACATGGCCAGAAGCCAGTCTCTCAATGGAGATGGGTCTTCTCATCTGACCTCTTTATTTCGATCAGATCTCAGTCTCAAATGACCAATCCTTCAGGCTCAGGCTGATGGAAGGAAAGGTGAGTTATATTTTCTGGGTCAGATGACAGGGAGATGGGGAAGCTGAGTGTTCCCATGCTGTATACAGTCCTAGAGAAGAACTATTCCCTCCTCTCAATTGTGATGGTCATTTGTTACTTCTTTTTTTGGACTACTACACTAGTCCTCCCCATTCCCCATTGCCTTCCCCTTCAAAGTTTGCCACATAAGACAGATTAATTTTCTCAGAATCTTCTATGGTCGAAAAGACTACTTCTTATTCTTCCTTCTCCCCCATCAATTGCTTCCTCTCACTCCCCCTCCTCTTCTCCTTCTCCTCCTCTTCTGTCTTCTCTATTCTAAACATCATTCAACTAAACACTTTACCATTCGTTGCACCTGAACTGCCGTGTCCTACTTCTCTGCCCCCACTTACATAGTCCCTGCTGCCTGGACATCTCACATCCAGTTCTCACTGGTTCTGCAAAGCCCTTCTCAGATGTCACTTCCTCAAATTAAATGGCCTGTGGCTAAAACCGCCTTCCTTCAAACTCTCATCGAACTTTGCTGCTTTTTGCTGGCCTTTGACATTTTAATCTTGTATTCTGTATATATTTTATCTCCTCTGCTGGATGGAAACCCCTTCAAGAGGTTCATCTTTGTATGGTATATGGCACTTAGAGGAATGCTCTGCAGTTGAAATGCCCTCAGGAAACTGTTCTGAACTGGATAAATGGCTGTGAGTAAACACAGGCAGGGGGTAAATGGAGGCATTAGTACTGTCCACTGAATATTGCTGGTTCTCCACCTAGCTATGTGATAGGATTGTATTCCCCTATTTTGGGTGGTAAGGGTGGCCAGGTAACTTCCATGAAATGTGAGAAGTGAGACATGTCCCTTCTGTAACCATCAGTGCACGATTTTCTGGGAGCTCCAGGTGGGATGCTCCATTAGCCTGGGTCCCAGAAGCAGCAGGGCCGGTGTAGACTAAGCAGTGTAGACTAAGAGATGTGATGGAAAGGGGGAAGAGGATTCTGTGATACTCTGAATAAGAACCCTGTAACTTATTAAGAAGACCTTAGTGATCTCCAGTATACATTTTGCTCATCATGTGAGCGATAATTATATGTGTTTAAAAAAATCAGAAGCCAGATAATAGGTATTTGCAAATGTGCCTTGTAGTTCTCTTGCTTAGAGATTTGCGTTTCCTGAAGAAAACACACACACACACACACACACACACACACACACACACACACACACATAACCCCTGAAGACCCCAGAGCTAAATTGCACTGTGTTGCTTCTCTCTGGCCTCATCAGCTCTGCAGATAAGACTTGTTCCATGAGTTCAGATATACCTGTTCATGCCTGCTAAGCCTTTAGAAAATTGAGAGTATTTCTCTTTTCCAAGAAGAGAGAAACTTAGTGTGTTGCAGTTTGCCTTTTACTTTCCCTCACCAAATGAAAATAACTTGTTAACTCTGCACCTTGAATCATTGTTTAATAGAGGACTTGCTTTCTGCTTGCCAATGGCATTTGCTTGTGCCTTTTCTAAGGTCCACACTGTGCTTTCAGGATTACAGCACCCATTACTGCAGAATCCACTTAAATCTGCTACCTTATTCCACTGGACATTATGCCTTAGTTGTTAGAGAACTGACTTCGCGAACATGTGGGTATCTGTGCCCTGTGTGATTTATGTGACGTGGACACAGTGGGGAGCATCTGAGGTTTAAAACGTTATGGCCTGAATTTCCAACTGTTGAAACGAATCCAAAGCAGCAGATTTTTCTTCTTTGGCAGGACAGAATTGAAGCAACATGCAATGATTTGGTTCGCCGATTTGCGAGCTGTTAAAAATCGGAATAACTCAAAATGAGGAGAGTAAGCGCTGCATAATGTGAAAAATATTCTAAAGGTCACATGTTGTGCAGTCTTAGACAAGTTAAGCGCCATTAATCTAGACCTATTTTGAATAAATTTGAAACACTGCATGTGAACATGTGGATTTTTTTACTAAAATAGTCAAAATCTTATTTAGTTCACCCTAACTCTGAAGACAAAGGTTATAGTGAACCCAGAAAGTGCTTCTGCCCCTTTCTTGTCTCTCAGCTAAGGAGGCCATGGCTGGCATTTATTTCTTTCACTTGTGGGTGTTCCCTTTGCCATCATTTTGCCCTTCGACATTCATTGCCGATGGTTTTAGAATATCTGCACTATGCTAAGTGCTCTGCTGAGCCCTGGAGATGCAGAAGGGCACCGAATGCCTGGAAACTCACATACTCACAGGAGGAGTGTACCAGCCTGCTGCAGAGATAGTCACCCAAAACTCAGTGGCTTAAAATAAGAATTATTATTTTTTAATTGAATTTATTGGAATAACATTGGTTAATAAAATTATATAGATTTCAGGTATATGATTCTATAATACATCATCTGTATATTGTATTGTGTGCTCATCACCCCAAGTCCAGTTGCCATTTATGCCCCCTATGCCTTCTTCTACCTCCCCTGACAAATAATAATTATTATTGCTATGAGGCTGTTAATAGGTAGGTTCTTTGGTCAACTGATGGGTCAGCTAGGGCCTGGTTGGTCTAGGATGGCTTCATTCATGTTCCTGGTGGTTGGTGCCAGCTGCTTGCTTGGATTATGAGGGCAACTGGTCATGTGTACCTGGTCATCATCCAGCAGGCTGGCTTGGGCCTCTTCCCATAGTGACAAGAAGGCATGCCAGCAGCCAGAGAGAGAGAGGAATCCTCAATGTGCAAGTCCCTTTCAAAGTTCTGCTTGTGTCCTATTTACTAACATCCTGTAAGTCAATACAAGTCATATGACCAAACCCAGCTTCAAGAGGTAGAGACATGGACCTTGCCCATTGATAGAAGATACAAAGAATTTGTGGCCATGTTTTGCATCTACCACAGGGAATTTGTTAATAAACAATTGAATAGAAAACAAAAAGTATGTCAGTTGGTAGTAAATGCTATGGATAAAAAGCTGAGAAGAGGGAATGTCTGGAAAACTTTTTTTCCCCCCAATTGTAAATAGAATGACTAGGGACATTTACATGAGTAAAGATCTGAAGAAGTTGAGGTAAAGAAATGAGGCTTACAGATATCTGGGAGCAGCACATTCTGGTAGAGAGAAAAGTCAGAACAAAGGCCCTGGGCAGGAGAGAACCTGATGTGTTGAAGGGACAGCAAGAAGACCAGTGATGCTGTGTGAGCAAGTTGGTGATCAGATGGACTAGAGAGGCAGTGGGGGTGGGTTGGAGAAGTGAGGTAGATCCTTCTCAAGTTTTAGTGTGCATGTAAGTCACTTGGGGATCTTGTTAACATGTAAGATCCCTAATTTAGTAGGTCTGGGATGGGGCCAGTTCTGACAAGGTCTCAGGCGGTGCTGCTGCTGCTGGTCTCGGGGACCACACTTTGAGGAGTGAGGCTCTAGGTCAGCCGTGGGCAAACTACGGCCCGCGGGCCGGATCCGGCCCGTTTGAAATGAATAAAACTAAAAAAAAAAAAAAGACCGTACCCTTTTATGTAATGATGTTTACTTTGAATTTATATTAGTTCACACAAACACTCCATCCATGCTTTTGTTCCGGCCCTCCGGTCCAGTTTAAGAACCCGTTGTGGCCCTCGAGTCAAAAAGTTTGCCCACCCCTGCTCTAGGTCTTCACAGGTCGTGCACAGTAAGGACTTTGGATTTTCTCGGAGGGAACAGAAAGGCCATTAGACATTTTGCACAGAAATGTGACCTGTTCTCTACTACATGAAAGGACAAGGTAAATGTTTACGTTTAAATACATATACATAGTGAGAGAGAATGGGACATCGTGCAGTCTAATGTGGAAAAGAGCATTGTCTGAATTTAGTGTGCCATCACTTCGGTCATCTAAATGCCCTTTTCTCCACAGAGCCGTTTCCTTTACTCTGTTGCTGAACAAGAAAGGGGCCTGTTTATGGACATCTCTCAACCCTACCCCACTCTCATACCAGCTCCATTCTAGAAGGAGCCAGCTCTGTCTCCTTGCAGTTACCCAAATCCTGATCACTGGAGCTCTTCTGACTTGGCCTTTTCTTGCCCTGATCCCTCAGCTGCCTTGACTCAATGGCTCTCAATCCTGGCTCCACATTCCTGTGCCCTGGGACTCTTTAAAGAACCAGGAGCCATTCTGCTTAATTGGCTTTGAGTGGGTCCTGGGTGTCGGTAGTCTTCAATAAACAGCTGGGGTTGAGAACAACCACTGGGCTCATTTCTTCTGCGGCACCGGATAGACCGGCTGTGTCCCCAGACTCTGCCTCTCTTTCTCCGAGGAATCCGCTTTCCCTCCCCTCTGGTCTCAGCCTTCTTGTTTCATCAACACATGGGACTCTCATTTCCAGCCTTATTTGCATTTTGATGATCCAGCCTCAGTAGTCAGATTTTGCTTAATTATAGTCTATTTGCATTTGGGGTAGAGGTATTTTTTGTATGGTTACAAATGTATGAGCATCTAAATATTTGTTGATGTTTCATGTCACATGTTTGTGCTTTTTTGTGTAATTGATGCTGAAAGGCCCTGTCCACATGGCAGATCTTCAGATGACCTGCAGGAGGGCAGGACACCAGGAACACAGGCTGGAAGATCATTTAGCTCCAGGTTTCGTATTTACGAAATATCTCCCAATGAGCCCGTAGATACAGTTTCATGCCTTGGCTGAACGCTGAAATACAGTGTCCATTTAAAAACTTGTATATCATGCGTTATTACATTTCACTATTTTAGTAAGCATGGTGCATCCTGAAACTATCTGGTGAATAGCATAGTTATATTTTGATATTACATGTAAACATTTAAATAAATAAGCTTTATGTTTTTAGCATTTATTCAAAATATAGAAATGGCCTGGGGTCTGCGTCAGCCTTGGAGAGGTCCTTCAGAAACCCTACGTGATTCCTTAGAGTGTACCGCCCCTTTTAATGTAGCCTATATGTATATAGGTCTTATTTGAAGGTCCTGTTTGTTCTTTAATGACTTCTTTTCTAATCAATGTAGGAAATACAGAAAAATGAAAGGCACTGCAAAATATTATCTGTAAATTGTGTCAAATTCGCTGTATCATCATGTACCAGGAATGACAAGTTAATGTATGATTAACTTGTAACAGATTTAAACTAATTATTAACTCAGCCAGATGGGCTTACTTGAGTGTTATCATAAAGGGCTCTGTGATGGGAGAGTATGACAAAGTTCTATAAAATTTATTGCTTGAGTCTTGCTGGCTGCTGCATTCCATAAGGCACTGCCTTTTGCCCCCTCATCACCACGTCGGATTTGGTTATTCCTTATTGTTGGGAAGAAAGGGTGTGTGTGTGTGTGTGTGTGTGTGTGTGTGCGTGTGTGTGTGTGTGTGTGTAAGGGGCGGGGGTTATGTTTTAATTAATGGTAGTTTATTTGTCTTGAAAGAAATGCCACTTCCAACAGTCCATGGCTTTGGAAGAATCCTAATAATGTCTCCTAAAATATAAATGGCCCTCAGGTAGTTAGACCCATTGGGTTTTAGAGTTGTGAGCAATGGTGTTACCTAGTCCCCTCATTATAAAGATGAAGAAACTGAGGCCCCAAATGAGGAGGTGTGGATAAAGGTATTTAGCAAACCTGAGTTCCAGTGTCAAGCTCTTATGGTAAAAGCGACTTCTGAGAGTTACTTTATTAATGATGTAATGAAGCTTTTCTAGTCATCTTGATCCTTTGTAGGATGTGTGTATAGTTCTTCACTCATCCTTGCTAATAATGTTTGTATTTATCAGGACCTGTATTTCTTTAGGAGACAATGTACAGGGTGGGGCAAAAGTAGGTTTACAGTTGTGAGTACATGAAGCAGAGTTTGTTCTTGTGTTATTATTTATTAATCATTGTAGTATTTTGCCATACAAACAACTATAAACCTCCTTTTGCCCCACCTTGTGTGTGTGTAAAATTGGTCAGGGGAGTTTGTATATATAGGTATGCAGCATATGAATAAATAACTTGATTTTGGAGGCAATCTTTCTTTCCTTGTTCTGTGAAAATCTGACTTTTATACCCTTTTATCTTGCTAAGAAATGCCAGATATCTTTTACTGATTTTGATACAGCGAAAGGTCAGTTCTACCATGGTGGCTGTTTAGTAATAAGTAAATGATTTATCTAATGACTAGAGCATGAACATCTTGGTAGGTCCTGGGAACCAGGGAAGTCAGAGGCTCTTATTGAGGGAGATGAACATAGTAATTATTTTTGCCTGTAGGAATATGGCTATGAACTAAGGGGGTGCCCTTATCTATGACTGCAAGTTAAACTCAGCTTTCCTTGCCTGATGTAGTTGTTAAACGGTGAGATGAAGGGTTGGTTGTTGGATACATCACATCCCACTGAGCATGTAAGTTCCATTTAAAGGCCCGTGAAAGGTCTGTACAGTAACTAAAATAACAGAATAGAGGCATATCAGCATATTTAATGCAGAAACCCAGAGTTCAAATTAACATGATATCTTTGAGATGGGAGTAAGTGCTTGTGACTCCCATTCTTTACTTTATTGGGGCTTTAAACTTATTTCACAACTTAGCTACAGAATGTTGGCATGTTTGGCCTAAGAGGGAGGAAAACTTGCAAAGCCCTGTTCTTCCGCTAAATTGCCTGCATCTATTTGAGCAGCACAAATGTAGCGATCAGGCAATATCCAGCATTTGGAACATTAAAATAATTCATGGATTAATTTCCCATCCTGTGGAAGCCTCGGAGAGAAGCTTAATATATATTAAAGACACTTTTTCTTCATTTTTCCAGATATGAGGTATCTGTCCAGATAAGGATATGACTTCAGTTCCTGCGAAAATCTGTAAACATTGCAATGATTCTTTTGGTAAAACACTGTATTGGGTTTATATTTTATGTCAACAGTAAGTGCTTAGAAATGATAGAAGGGAGATACTTAAAACTCAATCTACTGCACCAAGAACATTTTCTTAAACATCACTTCTAACTTTCTATTTTATGGATACAAACATTTACTTGGTGGGTATAATGGTTATTTAAACTCCTTTTTGGGGGTTTATTTGATATATATTTAAGACTAAGCAAACTGCTGAGATATAGGTCAATGGACTTTTTTATGTTAAGAAAAGAATTAAAAGCTTGGCATGTTAGTCTCAGTATTGTTGAGATAAAGATATTAATCTTGAAGTTAATCAAGTTGGAGCTGAAACTTTAATAAAAATCGAAACTATGACTCCAAGCATAAATTATGATGTTCTTTAGCCTATTTAGGTTTCATATAGAATAGTGAAAAATAGCAGAGCTTGGTAGTAGAAAAATCTTGTTTTTATCGTTTGCTCATAGGGTAATGTTGGATAAATTGATGAATTTAGCTGGGACTCAGTTTTATTATTTGGAAAATCAGAATAATAATTCTTATTTCACAGCACTCTTTCATTTATTCACTCATTCTAAAAGTGCTTATGGGCAGCCATTATATGCCAGGCACTGTGCTGGATGCAGGCAATATACAAAATTTTAAGTTGGTAAGGAAATAAATAGCTTGACAAGATGGAAAGTAACTGGGGAAGGCCATTTAGCAGAGAGATCAGAGAATGCTTTTTCTGACTAAGTAATGTTTGAGTGAAGGTCTAAAAAAATGAGATGAATTAGGCAATGAGAGATTGAATTAAGGGAAATCCAGGCAGATGGGAAAGTAAAGGCTCAGGTCCTAGGCTGAGAAGGAGGCCAGTGGGGTTAGAACACAGTGAGTGAGGGGGAGGCGCTACTAGTAGGAAGGTAAACAGAAAGGTAAACAGAAGACAGGTCTGGCAGCCCCTCATAGACCCAATAAAGACATTTTTTATATTTTATTACAAACGTCACAAGAAGTAATTGATCAGTTATAATAAAGCCGAATGAAATTACCTTAATTACTCATATAAAACAATGTATGGGAAAGCAGTTTAAAGATGGAGAGAGTATGTGTATGTGAGCCATTAATTTTGCCGTTACATAGAATAAAACAAGCAGACAAAAACATGTGCCACGATGAGTTACTTATCCTGTTTAGGAGGTTGTAAAATTCTTAAAGTGGGCAATCACTAACGGTGCTAAAGCATGCCCATAATCCAAAACACTGGCATTATTTTTCCACGTATTGGAGGTGAGGCGCAATGGCTCTACCTTGGTACTATTTTGCTTAACCTGATGTTCAAATTTTGTTTCCTATGAACGTGCCTCTACTGAAGAACTGCACGCCACCTGGGAATTAGCATCAGACTGAATATCTGCTCCTAGGTGACTGAAAGAGTAGCTAGTCCATTTGTGCAGAATTATGAATTTATAGTCTTCGGAAACCATACACAGGTAGTGTCAATAAAGCAGGACTCTAAGAGGAGCCATTGATAATTTAGTGCAAATAAAGCCTTGTTTTATACTTTGAGCCTATCTGCTGATATAATGATGATGATACTGGGACCACTTTATTCATTTTCCCTGTGCTTGATGAACTCCCATTCAGGTGGATGAAATATAACATTTTTTTCTACTAAGACATTTCTTGAGATATGAAAACATTGTACTTGAAAAGAGGAAGACAAATATGATCTTAGGGCTTGAGATGTTTATTGAAAATTTACAAATCATTATTGAGCTTTCTATATGGAAAACAGAAGCTAAGGAGATATAATCTACATAAATTAGAATATGGCAGGACCTGATGTTTAGTGGAAGACAACTTTTAATTTTTAATAGTTAGAAATCATTAGTATGTATATCACCTGTGAAATTCTAGTTCTGAAATTTTATTCACTTGGGCATGAAATGAACCGATCCTAGATAACTTACCTCTCTCTTAGTACTGTGAACATTATTAACATTTTAAATTATCTCCTAGAATTGAGTTTGGATAAAGTTCTACTTGAAATCCAGTTTTATTTTAAACAGATTGGGCTCACTGCATTATAAAAAGGGTAAAACCTAGAATTAAAACCCTTTTTATTATGCAGATTGTATGGGTATATGGAGGGTGGGTTTGTACCTTATCTTGACTGCACAGGTCAAGATAGTTAACAGGGTGCTTGCATCCTTTTTTGAATGTTGCTTTGTCAGTCATTCCCTTTCTCACCTCTTGAACTGAGAGTTGGCTGAACATGGTGGTGACTAGATTCTGATTTAGGTTGGGTGGGGCATGTGAATGTGCATTCTGCTCAGCTCAGAGGTCCTCCTGGTCTGATGCTTCTAGTCACAGGGCCACACTTCGAGAATCACTCACATGGGTTTTTGACTTACTTTCAGAGCACCTATATTAGGTGTGTGATTAGCAGCACTTAGAGACTGAGCTATTCTCATCTTTGCTTCAGAATTACCAGCCATGTTTTCAGAGTTTACAGTAGTTTCAGACAACTCCATCACTTAGCATACTCAGTCATATTTTGTCCTTGCTAAGGTGGCATGTGAGTGAAAGTGCTTTTCTAAGATATGTGGAAATAACTTCATTTCCTTGATAAAAGGAAAGCTTTACATATTGTAATGATTCTCAGGGTAGCTGTTTGCTCTGTGTAATTCCAAATGTTGAGGTGGTTGCTATGGCTTTAGGGAAGCTCCTCAGTTGAATGAAGCCAATTTAAAAATATGTTTTAATCCAAACAGCTTTTTAATCTTTGGCTCTTCCATTTGTATCACCTTTCCAGTTAAGTCACTTTGATGATTGGGCTTTTCCTTATAGACTTATTTTTTTTTGGTTGGGGGGAGGGAATCAAATTTATTGAGGTATCATAAACCTCAGTAATCAAACATACAGTACACTTTCATACAGGAAAATTCACTGTAGAGTTCTGTAAGTTTTGAAAATGCCTGTCATCATAGAATCAACTCCCTAATAAATACGTAGAACAATTCCATCACCTTGGAAAAATTCTCTAATGCTCCTTTGGAATCAGCCTCTTGCTACATCCCCAACTGCTAATGGATTTTCTGGTCTATGTTATGGCCTTTTCTTAAATGTCCTGTAAATGGAATAATACAGCATGCAACCTTTGAAGCCTGGCTTCTTTCTCTTGATATAATGAATTAGAGATGATCTCTGATTAATCAATTGGTAATTTATTCCTTTTTATTGATGAGTAGCATTCCATTGTGTGGATGTACCAATTTGTTTGTCCATTCACCAGTTGTAGGATATTGGGTTGTTTCCAGTTTTGAGTGATTATAACTAAAGCCACTATAAATAATTCATGAATACATTTTTGTGTGAATGTCAGTTTTTATTTTTCTTGGGGAAACTATTTAGGACTGGGCTTTTGGGGTCCTATAATAAGTGAATGTTTAATTTTATTATAAATTGCCAAACTGTTTCCAAGTCGTCCCAACAACAGTGTATGAGACTTCCATTAACTCACATACTCACCATCACTGGGTATTGCCATTTCTATTTTATCTATTCTGCTAGATGTGTATCTGTGGCATCTTTAATTAGTGCAAGGCCCAATAGCCTCCCACAGTGGCAGAGCCTCAGGAACCGTAGGAATAGGACCCAACCTCACATCTGCCTAGATCCAGGGCTTCACAGCTCATGCATTTGCCCTCTGTCATTGGGCCATGGATGCTTTGCTTGTCCCCAAATCAGGGCCCGTTTCGAGGTCACTATCCTGCACCCTCATGATCCTCAGGAAAGACCCGGATGGTGACAAATGAACAGGGCACCTCTAAACAGCTATTTGCAAAGATATGAGGGAGCTTCTCTTTCTATGTTTTTATTTTTTTTAACTGAGGTGACAAGGCTGTCAACTGTCTTGAGCACATGTAAGTCTTTAAGTCTTTTGTACATGTTCTTAATGTTCAACATTTTTACATTCGGAATCTTTCTTTTTAAGAATAAAGCAGGTCATTTAAAGTGCTGTAGTGCTCAACATGGCCTCTGTTTACCAGTATGATAAAATATTGGAAATTCTGAATCTGGTATGCTAAATAGATTTTTCTAAATTTGGTGGGGGAAGGGGGGCTTTTGAAATAATTAAAGGGATGAATAAAACATGGCCATTACATTAATGCTCAAATGAAATTAGAGATTTTTCTCATTTAAACGTATTAAGTAGATAGGAATATTTGAATGGAGATTGCAAAATTCAGGGTAAACGGTTTGATTTCTGAAGAATGAGATGGGTGGAATAAAACTGGCTTTTCACCTTGGTTGAACATAGAATCACCTAGGAAGCTGTTTAAAAGAAAATGCTGATGCCCTGGCCTTAACTCAGTCCTTAAGCGTTAGAATCTTTACAGTAGGCATGGGGGGCCCTGGCATTAGTATTTTTTAAATCCTCATATAATTCTAATGTATAGCAAAGGCTGAGAGCCATTGGACCTAAAGAGAAAATTTCTATTCCAGAGGTAATTCTAAAAACGTTTCCACTAATCAAAATATGTACTGTTTTCTGTTTGTTTCCATGTACGTGGAAATGCTTCAAGTTGCTAAGATGATCAGTAATGACAAGAACACAGACCTCCATGTAGGCTGTGTGTGTTCTCTCTCTCAGCCTCTCTTGGACTCTATTCCGAGTGTGTGTGTGTGTGTGTGTGTGTGTGTGTGTGTCTTACAAGCAGGTGGAATAGCTTAAATATTAAACAATAATTTATTTTAGTTTCTCCAGAAATTACTTACAGATGGCTTTTGAAAAACTTTTTAAAAGAATAGCTGACTATAAATAGCAGTAATAAAAGTTCTTATCTGAGGAATATAGTACAAGGATTATTTTGCATTAAGGACATAATTATTCATTTTGGACAAAAATGGATTGAAGCAAATCAAAGCCTATTGCCATTTACAGTTCATTCTTAAATGAATGTTACAAACATATTCTATGTTGAATGCTTAACCCAATCCTTATCTGTAATATATTAATATGAAAAATTATTTGAGTGCTCTTGGGAGAAACCATCTGATTCAGGAGAGAAGGTGTAAATTTTAAACTTGCAGTTGGTACCAGGAGGGGTTGTCGAAATCAAGTCAGAACATTATCTCCAGCTGGCAGGGACCTTGTTCTGTTCACTTTTTCTGCAGTATCTTTGGATCAGTGCTTGGCACATAGTACACACTCAATAAATTAATGTCTAGGCAGGCTATAAAAGCATCGAGTAGAGTATAGAAAATGACATTCAACATTCAACAGCAATGTAAATTTCTATCACATTTAATATATTAAAATATAGGTTGGAGGAGAACCAACCAAATTAAAAAGGGTTTCTGAGGATTTTGTAGTCAGCCAAGTTCATCCTGCTAAATTCTTGCCAATGTTAAGTTATTTCCATTAGAAGTATATTGCCAAAGGAAGTCATGGGGTCCTAGGCTCTGTCCTGGCTCCACCATTCCTGGAGTGGAGGAGTGTTGTGTTCTAGGCCCCAGGTTTTCTGGGGAGACATTACAGATGTTGGCTTATCTAGGGGAAGCAACCCCGTGAAGCTTTGTCACACGAGAACGGAATGGACAGATTTACATGTTCAGCCGAGAGCAGGAAGCCCGGAAGGGAGCTGTTGGCTGTCTGGCATGAATGACATGGGTTGGCTCCACCGGCCAGACCAGGAGTAGTGAGTGGCCTTGGACTAATGATCCGGAAGAAGTTTCTAACAAATGGGCTGCCCTAGAAAATGCAGTGCTCTTCGCCAGTTTGAAGAATGGATTCCTGCATCCATAAGGGAAAATCAGATTAATATCCTGTTTTTTGTCTTTTCCAACTCTGAGATTCTACGGTTCACTTTGAGCCAAATCTCATGTCTCATGAGATAGGGCAGACTATAGATTTTTCACTTGGACCTGGGAAAATTCGGTGCTTAAAATTCAGTGATTACCACTGAAAATTCAGTGATGTACACTGGAGCCGCTGATATAATCCAGGATAGCCTCCCTATCTCTGTGTTTTATGTTTCCTTAGTGAAATTGTTGTACCTGTTTTTTGTTTTCTCGGAAATTGTAGTCAGGATGTTTTTGATTCCCTGCTTTTTAAAATGAACTATGGGACCTAGGTTCTCCTACACTCCGCCGATCAGGTAGCTTTAGAATAAAGTAATAAGTCCTCATATTGGTGAGAGAAGAAAGCGGAATGTGTTGAAGATATTTGAGTGTGCCAGTAGAATCCCATGTGGCACTACAAAACCCTTGAAATAGCTTTTAAATAAAATCAAAGTGCTGTGACTGGAAAAAGCTTAGATTTTTGAAGTTAGACAGACCTGGTTTCAAATCCTGATCCTGACACTTCCTCACGTTGGCATATTACTTAACCTCTCTCAGCTTTAGACTCAGTTTCCTTGTCTATAAAATTAGAATAACTTCTTCTTTATTTGCAGGGTTGTTGGAAAGATTAGATATAATGACAGAAGGCATCAAGTGGTAGCTTTGGTATTTAGCAGTATTAATTACATACTGGCTTTGAATAGACAAACCATTTACTTGTTCTCTTTTGCTGGGCACGTTGCTCAATCTTGGACCTCAGTTTCTTTTGAGGATTAAGCAAGATAATCTTGTTTAGCAAGACCAACTAGAAAATGCTAACAGGTACTTAGCTGAGTGCCTGGCCAATATTAAACACTATTATATTGATACAGCTATTTGGAAATTGATAACTGAATACTCCGAGAGCCCTAACATTATGAAAAATAGTGAGGCTCCAAATACAAATAGTTTCATTTCCTTTGCTTCTCATAGATGTTTACTGAGGAACAAATTCTACCTTGTTTTAGTTTCCTGTTACTTCTCTAGCAAATAACCACAAACTTAGTGGCTTAAAACAACACACATTTATGACCTTACGGTACAGGAGGCCAGAAGTCCTAACCTAAGAATCAAGGTGTTGGCAAGGCTGTGTTCCCTCTGGAGATTCTAGAGGAGACTTCATTGCCTTGCGTTCTCCAGCTCCCAGAGGCCGCCTGCACTCCTTGGTTTGTGGCCCCTTCTTCCATCCATCAGAGCCAGCAGCGCAGCTTTTAAAAATCTCTCTCTGTCTCTCTGATCTCTGCTTCTGCCATCACATCTTCTCTGACTTTGCTCCCTCCCTCCTGTAAGGATCCTTGTCATTGATTACACGGGGGCCACTCAGATAATCCAGGATAATCTCTTTACCTCCGAATCCTTAATTTAATCACAACTGCAAAGTCTCTTCCACCAGGTAACGTAAGATTCTGAGGATTAGAATGTGAACCTTTGTGGGAGCCACTATTCAGCCTGCCACATCCCTCCTAGCTTTGCAGGTTGCCTTTGATATCATAGAGATTACATATTTTTTTCATCAGCATCCTGAATTAACAGAATTATTGTAGTGCTTTTGCTCTGAGTTCCTGGACTCCAATGCCATCCTCTGAAGAGCTCAAATGCTGAGCCTGAACCTGAAGGAATTTAGAAAGAAGTCACAGGTATTCTCGGAGCAGCTGACGTGAAACTAACGTCTAAGGAAGATCTTTCTCATTCTGTGGTATTCCATGGCCCAGTTCAATACCTTCTTTGGTGTTTGGTGCCAGATGTTACACTTGTTTTAGCTTATAATGCCCGTTGAACTTCACAGTGAGGGTTACCTTAAAGATACTGTCTTGCTAACATGAATTTATTAATGTAAATTCCCTGGGATCAGGGGTAGAACTGGAACTAGAGACCAGGTTTCTTGCCCTATGAGGGCAGGAATGAGCTCTCTCAAGTACTTGTCAACACTTTCATTTTTTTTTTACCATCTGCTGAAGGTAGACAAAAATATCCCTAGAAAACAGCCCCCATGTACAACTCTTAGGAGAATCGTCTTTTGGGTAATTGACGTCTAGGTAGCTGTGGTTTTAAGTTCTTCCCGAGAAACGATGTTAAGCATGTTTTAGAGTCCTTATGAACATATGCTCTGGAGTTAGATAGACCATCTGGAATCAACCTGAGTCTCCTCCTTTACTAGCTGTGTGGCCCAGGGCAAGTTCTTAAACCTTGTGAATTTCTGCTTTCTTGCATATAAAATGGCAACAGTGACACCTGCTTCATACTGTTGTGAGGATGCAGTGCAATAATGCCTGGCGTTTAGTTTGTGCTCCACAAATGTTAGCAGTTCCTCAGGCTTCTGCATTTCCTTGCCACTTTAAAACTACTTCAATAACCTTGTTAGAGCATCTTTGTTATAAACACCACTTTTGTTCGGTGATTCCAAGAGGTCATAGACTATGATGGAACCAAGGAGGGAACTAAAAAAGTAAATGCAAATTTTGGTGATTTATATGGTTATTGGTGGTAAATTCTCAGTTTTCAGATATATTTACATATGATGATTTCATTCGTTCATTCAGCATTTATTAAGCATAAAGCATGTGGTACATTATATGCCAATGTTATATCACAGAAAGAGCTACAAAGAGATGAGCAAGAAATCCTCCCTAACATTTGGAGACATGCTCACTGTTGCTTTGATTTTTTTCAAGGGCAGGGCCTTTCACTGATTCATTTATTCTGCACATTTATTGGGTATGCCTGGCCCTGCTAATAGGAACTAGGGCTAATCCAGAAGTAAATAAAACAGAAATCTCTGCCCTTATGGAGTTACATTCTAGTGAGGGAAAATAAACAGTAAATAGGATAAATAAAGAGAATATATAATATGTTAAGTGATGACACTTGTTAAGGAGAAAAATAAATCAAGGGGGGATGGGATTTGGGAGAAAGGGTGGTGGCTATTGACAATTGGATGGTCAGAGAAGGCCTCCCTGAGAAGGGGGCATCAGAGCCAAGACCTGCAAGCAGCGAGGAAGGGAGTCATGGAGATTTCTGGAAGAGCATTTCAGGCAGAAGGACAGCAGGTGCAAAGGCCCTAAGTTTGGGATTGTGCTTGGTGACTTTGTGGAAAGCAGTCAAGGCCACCTTCCCTTTGGTTCTCCTTTGAATGTTACAAAGTCTGGAACACTGAAGGCAAATAATTACAGTTGCTTTAACATTCTCCGGGAACACATTATCACTTGAAGGAAGGGAAAGCAGTATATCCCCCGCTGCCTCTGTAACTTTCTGCCTCAATGGATTTGACAAGGGGAAGTTTTGAACTTGTCAACTTGGGCGTTGGAAAGAGGTTGGTCAGCCAGAACAATGGTCTTGGTGACTTGGTTCTTCCTTCACCTGAGACGGTGTGAGGAAGTGGGAGCTGGAGGATAAATCTCAGCCCCAGGAAATGGGGGTTCTGGTGTTTCCCAATCTCCAAGTCGTCCTACAGCTGGGAGAGCTCCAGAAATCAGAAGAGGGGAATTTATAACTTTCAAAATCATTGTTATTGAGATGCAACTTACATACCCCCTAATGCAGCCATTTGTTGTGTAAGGTTGGCTGAGTGTTTACAAATGCATATACTCCGTGGGGTGCTGATAAATACTAAAAAACTGACTCTTCAGGGAAAATAAGAAGTCCTAATCTGTAGCTTTTGCCAATTTTTCCTGATGGGTAAGTGCTTCCATCATTGTTGATTTCAAGTGATCAACGTGATATCACAGAATAGGGTGTTGGGAAAAGATGTGATTGGACCTCGAGAGCCCATGATGAGCTGGTTCCAGCACACCTAAGCACTTACCTCCGATGTAATTACCACAGTCAAGATGCAGAATGTTCCCAACACTCCGAGTTTCTCCAGGCTTCTCCCAGTCAGTCCCCACGCCATACCCAGGTTATCACTGACCCGTTTCCTGTCCCTGTTGATTAACTGTCCTAGAATTTCATATCAGTGGAATCAGACAGTATGCACTTTTGTTGTTGTTGTTAATCCTCACCCAATGATATTTTTTTCCATTGCTTTTCAGAGAGAGTGGAAGGGAGGGGGGTGGGGAGAGAGATAGAGAGAAACATCGATGTGAGAGAGACACATCCATTGGTTGCCTCTCACACACCCCTTGGGGTGCATGAGATTGAACTGGGGCTGGGATCGAACCTACAATCCAGGTACATGCCCTTGACTGAGAATCAAACCATGGCCCCTAGGAAAAAAACAGTAACAACAAAAAACAAACCATGGCCTTTCAGTGAACGGGCTGATGCTATAACCATTGAGCAACACCAGCCATGGCAGACAGTATGAACTTTTTTTGTGTGTTAGAATGATATTTGAAATTTATTCATCATATATATATGTGTGTGTGTGTGTGTGTGTGTGTGTGTGTGTGTGTGTATCCGTAGATATATATCAGTAGTTTGTCCCTTTTTATTGCTGGGCATTCAATTACATGGATATGCCATTATTTATGCATTTACCTGTTGATGGACATTTGCACTGTTTCTAGTTTGGGCTGCTATTAAGGAAGCTGCTATAAATATTTGCATCTGAGTTTTTGTTTGGAAATAGGTTTTCATTTCTTTGAGGTGAATACTTTGAAATGAAATGTCTGGGTCCTGAGGAGAATGGCGTGCTTCCTAAAAAATCACCAAATGATTTCCCAAAGGCGTCAGACCATTTTACACTCCCACTAGCAAAGTACGGGAGCCCCGATGCGCCACAATCTCATTAGAACTTGCTACTGTGAGTCTTTTAAATTTAGGCATTCTGGCGTATATAATGCAATTCTGATTTTAGTTTGCATTTGAGTGTCTTTTCATGTGCTTATTGGCCATCTGTATATCTTTTTTTGTAAGATGTTCATTTAGATTTTTGTCCATTTTAAAAAATGGTTGTAGGTTGGATGTAAATAACTTTTTAAAAAGGAGTAAGAATTTGGAGACAACTTTACATTGGAGAGGGTAAGAGGGAACACAGGGCAGACAAGCAGCGGGAGAAAACTGACAGGTTCGTCGAGGTGTCCAGAGTGCCCATGACCTTGGCACTTTATTACCAGGTGATTAGATGTCCCAGTTTGCCTGGGACTGCCCCAATTAAAGCAATGACAAGTCCCGTATCTCTGAGAACACCTCATTCCTGGGCACACTGGCACGGTTGGTCACCTTATAGAACTATATGTGGGTTTATGCCTGGAGTCATTAGACTGGTGATGGTTTTAACTGCAAGCACAGGAGAGACTGTTGGTGGTGAATGAATTCTGAAAAGCCACATGGCTCCTTGTCAGGGGCAAAGCCAGTGCAAAATGCGGATCTTCTGGCTCCTCGCCCTCTGCTCAGAAGTCAGTAGCTTGCTTTTAAGACAAGCATTTAGGGACATGGGAAAGCTTCCCTTCTGCTGCCGGAAAAGAAAACCAAAACCCTCCAGTGATTGTTTTTTGAAATTACATGCACCATAGACTCATTCATTTGGCTGAAGTTTTAGTTTTCTGATCAACTGTAGTTGTCTCTGGAAGGACTAAGACATTGAGTCTTATCAGTCATTTACACCTTAAGTCTAAAATAGCTTATTAAAAAGTCTCACCTAAGAACATGATTTGGTTTGAGAAAGGGTAGTGAAAAGTGTGGGTACAAGGCTGAGGGACTACCACTAAAGAAGAAATAGCATAAAAACTTTACAGGATTGGGAATGAAAGATGAAATTCATCAACTTAGTGTTGTGAATAGAGCTGTGTTGCGAGGCAGATAAGAGGGTCTGCGTGTCGTTGTACAGAAGAGGAGCTAAAGAGGGCCAAGAGAGAAGGAATTATTCTCCTTCCTTTATGTGGTGTTAGGGAAAAGGTTGAGCTTTGATTTATCTGCTATTGATTTGATACTTCATATATTCCTATGGTTCCTGATTTATTTATAAAATATCCCTAAGTTAGTTAAATATATTGCTTCTTGTTCTAGTCCTCGTTGCTATTGCATAACATAAAAACACAGTCATCTTTTTGTTTTACATGATCCCGGAGGAGCTAGATGGAATGCTTTCTTATAGATAATATTGCTGCTTCGTTTTCACACACTGCCTTTCTTTTGAGTAACTTGCAACCCGTTATGACATTTTTCTTCTTAATGTTTATTAAATGCCCTCAGCATGCTCAGTGCTGTTGAAAGAATATCAAAGATACAATTCTTGCCAATAAGGGACATACATATTAATAGACGAGAGACATAAACATGCTTTCAAATATATATAAAATCCTGGGAGGTGACAGATTATTTTGTTTGGATGAGATAGGATAATTGAACTAATGCACACTATTCCTTAGCTATTGTCTTGGGGGGGGAAAGAAAGGAAGAAAGAAAGCAAAAGCATAGAGATGTCTCAACCTAAAACCTTCAGAACAATAAGCCTGGAAGAGTTGGTACTTCAGTTAGGGCAGAAATCAACCATTTTTGCCAAAGTTAACCTGAGTTCTGTGAAACTCATACCAGAGATTTTGAATCTCACACAGCTCTCATGTATGCAGTTTTAGCAATTCAAGGAGTCTGATTTTCATGTCATTCATTCAGCGATCTTTTTTTTTCTGAACCTACTGTGGATCAAGCCATGAATTAGGAGCTGGGAACAAAATGGTAAACAAAACAGATGAGTCCCTGCCTCACCGGAGTGTGCAGTTGGGGACACAGACATGAAATAAGTAATTGTGCCAATCACTGTGTAACTACTGTGATCTGTGAGATGATACAATAAAGGGACCTGACCCGGTCTGGGGAGTTTTGAAGACTTCCTACTTGAGGTGAGACATAAAGGATGCTGAAGAGGAAGCGAGGCGGAGAGGGTTCTGTAGGTAGAGGAAGCAGCTGGCATGACAAGTCCAGGAACTGAGAAAGGCAAGTGTGGCAGAGTCCAGAGCTTTGGGAACTGGTATGATTTGAGGGGAGGTTAGAAAGGGAGGCTGGGCCAGATCATGCAGGCCCTTGCGGACAGAGTAGGACAATATAACCTCCTCTCATTTACTCTGTTCCAGGCAACGACTTGACCAGGCAGTTCACCTGTTACTACATTCAGTCCTTGTAACTACGAGAACCCATGAACATTATTATCCCCTCTTTGACTCTGACACCCGGTCTGTATCCACTACACCTCCTGTGTCCTTGTTTTACATTGGAGGAAACCGTGGCCCAAAGAGATTAAGTGATGTAACCAAGCTCCCAGGGCAACTTAAGTCAGGACAAGGGTTCTGTCTTCTACCATCCTACACATGACATTAGGATTCCAGTTTGTACCAACGAGGCCACAAAGGATTTGAATATATCTTTGGGGTATATTTCATCCGTAGTTCACGCTTAATAGTTACATTGAATTCATTCATTTGCTATAATCAGAGAGGTTCCATGATACTTGAGTAGAAATTCAACACACTGGCAATTTTCTCGCTGGTGGTAGGTTTTGTGTAAGGCTCTTCCTCAGCGAGTCTAAGTTCCTTTCCACAAGAACTACTGTATTTTCCCACGGAGCACTCTTGACAAAAGCTACGTGCGGTGAAAACTCTAAGCTTCTTGGGATTTCAAGATTTTCTTATGAAGTATTACGTGCCCTCATTGCACGCTTCCCTTAGTCCTCTGGAATCTTAATGTTGGCCTCTGAATCCCTCCTGGAAACACCTGGAGATGAGGGCTGGCATCGCTTCCTCCTTGTTGCTGCTGGTTCAGAGCCCAGGATCACCAAGATCAGAGGCTTCAGCTGGGATTTCCTTGTCTTTGGTTCATATTTGTTTTCAGAGCCCAGGATCTTTTCTGTGTACATCTGGGCAGTATCCACTTGAAGAAAAAATGGGAGGCTTCAGACCTTCAAAATTAATGAGGACTAGGGACCTTCAATTAGTGCATAAAGTCCCAGTGAGGAGATGGCTCTTAAATGGCATAGAAATTAGGTTGATCATCCTTATAGTAAAGGGGTGGGTGGACTAAGAATGTGATGGAAAGATGGGAATAAGAAATAAAGATGGGAATACGAAAAATTAAGCTGGACCAATGACTTTTTTCCTTTTTTCAATGAAGAAAGCCCCACTTTTGAATTGTCCCAATTAGAAACATCCTGGTCATTCTTTTAGGGCAAAGCCATGATGTTCTGGAGAAAGAGCCACTTAATGTATTTGCCCAAAGCAAGGAAAGTGTCAGTGTCAAAGAAGGGATTTTGAGAGCTGCAGTGATCTTAGAAATGAACCAGCCCAAAGTCCAGTGTTATAGAAATGAAAACTTGAGACTCACTAAGTATATGTGATTTAGCCAAGAAGCCACCTCTGGCGAGTATCAGCTGGACCTAGAACCCAGGTCTCCTGCCTGCATTTGTTGTACTCGTTCAATTTCCATTATGTGATCCACATTTTACAATCTGCCAAGAGAATATGATTGTTTGAGATTTCGCTCATTTGTTTTTCTAAAGTGGACTGGGACTTAACTCTGAAAGCTATCCTAAACAGAACTAACTGTTTTTAACTAAAGAAGGGGGTGCACAGATAAGAAGACTAATTTGTTAAAGAAATGGTTGAGATCAAGTGGATTGAACTATTTTTACACAGGAAACTTGGTTGATTGGTACGATATATGATCTTTGTTTTGTTTAAGAAATTGCCATTCAACTTTTAGTTTTGCAGTAAATGAAAAACTGCTGTCTACTGAAGTCAGGAAACAAACGAAGTAGTGTTTTCTTTGTGAATGATCAACTGCTTAGGACTTGTTTCAAATTAATGATATAAATAATCTAACAAGGTCCTTCATTGTACATTTCTCAGAGCAAACAGAATGCCGTGTGTTTTTATAACCAGATAGCTATTGGACTTTTTCTCTTTCCCACATTTGGATATAGATTGATGTAGAATTACTTAAAATGCTGCATATAAATTAAACATTAAGAGGGAGATAGGGAGAGGCTAAGCTGCCCCATTATAATCTTTAGTTCCGCAGTCACTGCCTCAAGGACACTCCACTTCATATCACATGTCCTTCTGAAAGGTGATCACCAAGGTTCAAGTAACATTGAAGCAGAGCAGGCAACTGCATAATTGATGGACCTTTTTTTGGGTTGTGTTCTTATTTGAATGAAAAACAGGAAAACAGAGGACTTCATACACTGACTCTCTTTCTTTTGTTCTTTCCCCACTGTCTTTGCAGATCGGGGCCCTGAAGGACTATTACCACTTCTACCATAGCAGGACGATTAAAAGGTCAGTTCTCTCGAGCAGAGGAACCCACAGTTTCATTTCGATGGAACCAAAGGTAAGAAGAACCAGTTGGGTGGGGACCAACAGGCAAAGCTACTGCATTTTTCATTGGTAATATCATACTAGGAGCTGATGACCAGCACGAAGGCTCAAATGTCGAGAGCTGTCATCCTCTCCTTTGGTCCAGTGTCTTTGTTTCCTCTTCAGACAAAAATAGACGACGGCTTGCTTTTTCCCGCAGTGCCACTATTATTCCAGTTGTGGAACAGCCCAAGAGAATCAGAAGTATGGGTTCTCAAGGAGAAATGAGAATAAATGTGTGGGGGGAGAGATAGACATTGATTGAGAAGTATGAAGTATTAAGAATACCACACACTATCTTACCTATTTACATAACAGATCTGAAGCTCTGTCTGAACTCTGTGGAGGGGTCTCTTCTCAAATCCTTAGATGAGCCCTTGGGTCACCATGAATCCTCACAGTCTCAGCTGGCATTGGTAGAGCCATGCCATTGGCATCCCAAGGACTAGACCATGTCTGGGACAAGAGGGATGCGGAGCACAGCAGGGAAGGAGCTGCCTCCTGCTCTTGGGGGCTCAGCAGGTGTCTTTCTTACATGCTTTCTTATATATCTTTAGTCCGAGTCCTTATGGGTTTTACAGTCAGCATGTTCCTGGGAGAACCCAGAAGGAGAGAAGACATGTCCAGGTCCTCCCCCTCCATTTTAGAGAAGTGGAACAGCTTTCACCTGGGCAATAGGAAGCTGAAGGGTATCAGGGAGAATTAAACTAGTAACTGGCAACAAAAACTTTGAGGTGAGTTGAGTATCTGTCCTTATTAAGTTAGAGGAATGGATGGACTCTGACAGAGAACTCTTTGGCCCCCCAGATGTGGCCAGTAAAGAGGAAGAGAGAGTGGCTGTACCAACCTGTCCCCGTTCCTCTGTGGGCTCACTTTATTATTACTGAACTAGAAGCCCATTGCAGGAGGATTCCTGCAAGAATAGGGCTTCCTCGGGCCGATCGCGCTGCCAAGCCCCTCCACCCAGGGCCACACACAGGGGTCCCGCCCGCCCAGGGCCCCACACGGGGTCCCAGTGGGGGGCAGGGCTTAGGCAGCACACAGGGGCCCTGATGGTGGCTCGTGTTGGCCCACCCTGACTGCAGTATGCAAATTAGCCGCCATCTTTGTTGGCAGTTAATTTGCATATCGTGTGTGTGTGTGTGTGTGTGTGTGTGTGTGTGTGTGTCTGCTGGGGCCTGCCCCCAGCTGCGCCACATAGGCTTGGAGCAGTTGCCGTGTGTGTATGTGTGTGTGTATGTGTGTGTCCCCTCTGGGGGTCTGCCTCCAGCAATATTAGAGGCTCAGGGTAGGCTGTGTGTGTGTGTGTGTGTGTGTGTGTGTGTGTGTGTCTGTCTGTCTCTGCTGGGGGCCTGCTCCAAACCACACGGTGGAAGCTTGGAGCAGGCGCCCCTCTCTTTTGATCTCTCAGGATCCTGGCCTCCACTGTGTGTTGTACTCTCCCTTGAGCTGTGGCCAACATGGGGTGCTGCCTGCTGGATCACCAGGGCACCTGGGGTCACGCTCTGCTGGATGCTCCCTGTGGGTGGCACATTCCTGCTCTCTAATCATCAGGGTGTCCTGGAAAGGGGCAGGGCTAAGGCAGTGCTGGTATGAGAAGGCACACAGGGTCCGGCTGGGGGCGGGGCTTAGGTGGCACATTCACTCCGCCAAGCCTCTCCACCCAGGGCCGCACATGGGGGTCCCAGCTGGGGGCAGAGCTTAGGTGGCACACGGGGGCCCGGATGGCAGCTCGCGCTGGCCCGCCCTGCCTGCAGTATGCAAATTAGCTGCCATCTTTGTTGGCAGTTAATTTGCATATCGCACTGATTAGCCAATGGGAGGTGTAGCGAAGGTACGGGCAATTACCATGTTTGTCTATTATTAGATTAGATAGGAAGGGATTTCCTCCCCCCTCCCCCCATTAGGATTGGGGTTTGTCATATGAGCTTATTTTCAAATAAATTGGTGAACAAGCCCTGACCAGTGAGCGTAGCAATCCCACCTAGACATTCCTTGAAAATTGTATTCCTTTATTAAAGCAAAGAGGTCCCTATTTGAATTAATATGTAAATTAAGTTTGCAGTTTGCAGTCCTGCCCTCTGTTATATACCATGGTTCGCCGTGTTTAAATTTTTTTTCTGGAATATTATCACACCGTATTCATGATTGTGAAATCATATCTTGGTGGTGGTAGAAAAAGCCCATTTATCATAGATCCCAATTTTCTGTGGGTTATAGGAACTTGCCCAAATACTTACACTCTGGTGGTCTGTGAATTGTAATTGTTTCCCCCTTCATCTCTACTCACAATTAAATGCTTTTTTGTAAAGCAATCTGTTATGATGTTCCTGAATTAGCTGAGTTTTCAAAGCAACACCCTGTTTTTTCTCTGTTAAGTAACTTTTCTGAAACTTTCTAGAACTTTAGTAATTAAAATGATTCCAATTTCAGACCTCATGTGCATAGTCAATATGAATTTGAAACACCAAGCACTGCTTGGTTTGGGAAGGAAGAACAGAATGTAACCAGATATTGTGTTCATGATGAAGGATTTACCGAATATGGAGCTATTCAATCCCTAATGTTATCTTGGGGGATCTTGTTCTACATTTCTTCTTATCTCAGTGCATTAAATAGCTTATGCGGGATCCAACAGAGACCTTGGATGCTGGGACACGTAGTGCCTGGGATGTATGCCCTCCCTCAGCCAGTCCAAAGGAGCAGGTCATTTCAGGCCAGTCCTAGAGGACATGCTCAGTTCCCCTGCCTCCTCAATCAAAGGGAACACCCCAGGGAAGAACCGCATCTTACTCTTCATTCTGATGCCTCCTGCCCTTCATTCACACCCAGCCATTTATGCAAGAGGCCACAGGGCTACCAACTTTGCCGATACAGTACCATAGATTAGGGTTTGCCCACAATTTCTTTCAGCTATTTCTTTAAGTTCATTCATTCGTTGTCCATATCTTGTATATGTCAGACCCTGCACTAGACTCTGGACATTTGAGGATATAGTGGTACCCTCAGGGAGCTCACTGCAGGGTTTCCCACAGTAGCTTCTAGGGAAACCCAGGGCAATATAATGCTTCCCACTGTTGGGGATGAGGGAGCAGAGGAGATGGGGTTCATTCCATTCCTTCTCCAGCTCCTTCCTCAAAAAGCTCAGACCCATTTAGTTATTTTTCCGTTTTAATTCTGAAAAACTTTTTAATTGCAAAAATGTTATAAAGAATTTCTATATGCGCTTCCAAGATTCTCCAAATGTAAACATTTAAATTTTTCCGTACTTACATACTCATATTCTCTCTCTTCCATCTATGCACACACACATGCATATATATATATATGTATATGTGTGTTTTTTCTGAAACTTTGGAAGCAAATTATAGACACGGTGGCCCTTTAACTGTAAATATTTCACTGTATACTTACTAAATCCAAGGACATTTCTTTACATAACCAGAAGTACCACAGTTAACATTCTGGCAAAAATCTGGATATTAACATCAATTCACTATTGTTTTCTAATCAACAGATTTTATTCAAATTTTGCCAATTGTTTCTTTTCTGCGCCAGGATCACATTTAGTTTTCAGTTTGCTTAAGTCCCCTTTGTATACTCTGTCCTACTTCCTTCTGTTTCCATTTTTTTCTGACATGAGCTAGGACTTTGAAGAGTACAGGCCAGTTGTTTTGTAGACTGTCCAATTTGCTGACGAGGTTTAACAAGAACACCAGGGAAGGGCAGTGTTCTCAGTGCAACCGATAGGGAGGAGCCCGATGCTGATTTGTGTTGTCATTCATGATCTTCACTTCGGTCACTGGGTTATGGTGGTGTCTGCCAGTTTTCTCTACTTTACAAGGACTGTTTTCCCCTTCCTAATTACTAAGTGCTTGGTGGGCAGATATTTTGAGACTATGTACATTTCCACAGGCTGACTTTGTATTTTTTACCCCCAGCTGCACCATTGGGAGTGTAAATAAAGCAAGTGTCAGTGTGACTGGCTTTCTTAGGCAGGTCTCCTTTTCTTTCATCTTGGGTGTGTGTGTGATGGGTGATCTGTGTGCTGAAGTGGAGGCACATGCATGGTTTTGGGTGATAGGACCATGTGAAAAAATAGCTATGTGTGGAGTTGTATTGGATGGCCATTTTCTCAAGAGGTAGGAAGCACACACTAAACAGATGCTGGCTGTAACTTGCTGTAGTAAATTGCATGGTTCCCTCCTCCTCCGCCTACTTTTGTTTTTACTGAGTGGATTCTAAAGAAGGAAATCCAAAAGTAACAAGTGTAAGAACAGCCCTCCTGGCACTAAAAACATGCTGTGGTCAGTTGGGGCACATGAGCCAGGAGAAGAAGAATAGCCTGGTTCCCATGTGTGAACATGATATTATGATCAGCTTTGGAAATGGCAGAGATTCACAGATTTCTAAGATCACTAGTACAGTGATAACAGGTTTGCAGAAAGTGCTGGTGCAATATTACAGCCGTTGGACCAGTGAGTCTTACAATTTCCTTTATCTATGTTTTTGTTTTCAACTGACCAAACTTTTCTCCAAGGGACTAAGCTAAATTCCAGAAACAGTAGTCTTGAATTAATAGGCTCAGAAGCTTCTCAATAATCGGTTTAGAAATCTTTGCCTGCCCTGTGGCATTTTGGTCAAGGAGGGTATATCTATAGGAGTGTTCTGAAATGGAAGTTTCTTTATTGCCCTTTAGCTGCCTATGTGGACCTGGGTGGGGGCAGAGGAGATAATTTTCTTTCAGTTTCCTTTTTACCCAGAATAGAAAAGCCAGAATACGAAATATCTTATTACATGGGCTTTTAAAAATGAAAAACATAAGCCAGGCACCCATGTCCTAGCCATGAGTAGTTACATAAGCACAGCTTCTTTTGTTGTGCTTATGTAATGTATTTCATTAGATTTATGTTGAAGGTTCTGACTTTTCAACCTCTTACCTTTTCCAAAACATTTTCTGTCTTCACATCTATTTACAGGTCAGTTTTTATCCAAGTCTAGGATAGACTCATCCCCTGCTATGGGGTCAGAGATGGACACCTCTCCTATCTTGTTTTTTTTTAATTTATTATTAGGTTTTAGATTTTTAGAGAGATAGGGAAGGAGAGAGAGAGAGAGAGAGAGAGAGAGAGAGAGAGAGAGAAACATTTATGTGAGAGTGAGACATTGATCAGCTATTTCCTGCACACCCCTGCCCGTACCCGTGGAGCCTACATCCTGGGCATGTGCCCTGACCGGGAATTGAACCAACAACCTTTCAGTGAATGGGATGATGCCCAACCGAGCCACACTGGCCAGCGCTCTTGTGGGTTTTTTTAAAGTTCATCTTCAGTCAACCCGCCTCAGCACATGGATGTGCATGGCATTGTATCTCAGCTATGGAAAAACGATTCATGTCATATTATTTATTGTAGAATCATGGGTTTCTTATTAACCATCTCTTTCTTTTCCAGTGTTGGCATCTCTCCATCATATGCCTAAGAGGAATTTTTTTTTCTGTTAAGTAGGCCAATGACAAAATGTTCAGTACTAAACAAGGTAAACATTTCTACAATTGAAGAGATTTAACTCATTGAGTTATACTGTTTACCTGTAACTTCTACCCACTGAACCTACTTTTGCTCTCCAGGCTTATAACATAACAGCTCATTGAAGCCCTTGCTTATTCTCCCGGAGCAGCAGTTGTCCCTCAGCACAGGTGGCTGGGAATTAAGTGCAAGGCTTTAGCTCACAGAGATATTGCCTATTTGTTACATGTATACATAAGCCTTTTCCTCTGAAGAGAGTTTTAAAGCAGAGAGTTTGGAGAATGACAAATACTAGTAAAGGGGTGTAGGAAAAGGACGGGAGGAGAGAAATGAAGTGATCGGAGATGGTTAGCAAGACCAGATGAAATCAGACCTGTGAGAGAAGAAAGGGAAGTTCAAGTTCCTTCCTACTCCAGGTTGGTACCTTTGTGCCCAGGAGGATTTTCAGATGACTGGAGTGAAGAACATGTCATGGACTAAGAGGTTGGGAGTTGCGTGAGGTACTCTATGTATTG
The DNA here is from genome assembly GCF_000412655.1 of Myotis brandtii. Lineage (NCBI taxonomy): Eukaryota > Metazoa > Chordata > Mammalia > Chiroptera > Vespertilionidae > Myotis > Myotis brandtii. Next base: position 8,002,773 of record NW_005360124.1, on the reverse strand, counting down.
GTTGTGTCCCTGAAAAGTTGTGCAAATCCACTTATCAGTCAAATCCCATCCACATGAGTTCCCTTTATAATTTCAAAATGATGTTATTCTCCACTCCTGATTCATTTGTAATCGATCCATGGAGACAACTGGCACATTAGTTATCTCTTTTTTCTTAACCCTGAGATAAGCCTTTTATAAGTTGTTTGCAAATACCTGATCGACTAGTGGACCTTGGAAGGTAAAGAAACTTTATCTAGTTAGAAATATATGCTCAGAAGTGTCTGCGTTCAATCTTACCTGGCTCCCAGGCATCCATCGCAGCCATGCCTCCTTCATAATAAGATTCCATTTGGCCTGATACAGCTGCAAATTTTGTTTCACCCGGAGTTCAAGGGCTTCCTGTTGGGGCCACTGGTCCCTCCGTTTCCTCTCACCCCACCTGCCTTCATTCCAGCTGGTGCTTCTGAGGACTGCTTTCTTTTTTAAAAATCTGTTTTTATTAATTTTACAGAGAGAGGAAGGGAGAGGGAGAGAGACATAGAAACATCAATGAGAGAGAATCATCGATTGGCCCCTCCACCACCCGCTCCCCATCCCCCCGTCCCCCACCAGGGATTGAGGCCGCAACCCAGGCACATGCCTTGACCTGGAATCGAACCTGCCACCTCTTGTTGCATAAGATGACGCTCGAGCACCTGAGCCACACTGGCTGGGCAGGGCTGCTTCCGTCAGCAGGTTAATTTTCTGCTCTTCGGTTCTAATGTGATAATCACTTAATGATTTGACTTTGTCTTGTGAAGTGCGGTTTTGTAATGTAACATTCTAGGGTGTGTGCTCATCCAGCCTGTGGGATGACCCTGAGTGTGTTGAGGAGGAATAGAGAGGTGGTGTTCTCTCAGGCTGGTCCCTGGGGCTTTGCGTTCTTCCAGACGTCATAACCGGATGGTTGTGCATTGGCCTCTCAGCATCTCACCAGCAACTGAAAGTAGTTACCAAATATCTTGAATTTTTCTGGAAGCAGTGGGGGCTTGGATGAGCAGAAAGAACATGGACAGAGTGGCCATGGAGCATGTTGGAGTGTCTCTCTTGTTCTAGGCTACTTTCTTTACCACCTTTTTACCAGCTATGAAATGCGACTATTAGACTCCTGGGTGAAGCATTTTAGCCCCAAGTTTGCAACCTTTGATACATTTATGGTGGCAAGAGTGTGGGAGAGATGGGAGGAGGTCTGTACGTGCAGATTCCACCCTGTTCTTCACCTCCCCTTCTTTTATGTCTTGTTTCCAATCTCCCAGGTGGCTGGATGGTCAGAAGCCAGAGAGTCAGTTTGTACACTGCTGGGTTATCTGATGGGAAAGTTCGGGCCACGACCCAAATCCCTTATAGTTAGGAGTGAATTTAAAAAAAAAATTCTCAGCTACTTTGGAAAGGTTGCCAACTCTTTATTAGAGAGCACTTGGCAGTACTTCATTTTGAAAGGTTATAAACTCACATGCCTACAGTGGGAGTGCAGATAACTAGAATGAGTGAGATGGGCCAGATTTAAAGTAACTGGGCACATGGGAAAGGGTAGATCACACTGTGTGTGTGAGGGGACAGGTGCCGCTCAGCTCTACCCGTTGCCGTCCTGTTGGCAGACTGGCTCAGTGTTGCCATTGCAAAAGAACCAGCAGGTCTGGGTTTATACATAATATTTCCCAATTTTAAATGCTGGCAAATTACTAGAAAGTTTTAAAATGTTTGTATGGACCAAAGGAAACACATCTGCAGGGCACCCCAGTTTGTGACCCCTGAGCTGGCTGTGCCAGGAGAAAGGGAGGAGGACACGAAAGACGGGTATCAGCACTTCGGTAACTGCGCTGGAGTCACCCTCTCCTCACACTTCTTTTAGTTCTGTCCCTCATGCTGCACTGAGTGGCTCGGGTGTGACCTTTCTCGATAGCAGGTCTCTGGAGCCACAGGTCCTACTGAGCTTTTGGAGAAACTAGAATAGAGTAAGTAAGCAAACCTAGGAAATAAGTGATAACAGTGGGAAAAAATCCCCCAAAATCCAGCAACAATAACAAAACTCAAAGCCATGCTAATGGTCTGGTTTTGAAGAGAAATTATACTGATTCATGCATTTATTTTAATGAATGCAAGAGTAAATAAGAAACCTAATTAAAATACCACCATTCAAAAGGCCTCATTTGTTAATAAGTGTTTGTCAGCTTTGTTTCTATGCTCAGTTCTGCCAAATGTCCCTCAATTCTTTTTTAAAAAATATATATTTTATTGATTTTTTACAGAGAGGAAGAGAGAGGGATAGAGAGTTAGAAACATCAATGAGAGAGAAACATCGATCAGCTGCCTCCTGCACACTCCCCACTGGGGATGTGCCCCCAACCAAGGTACATGCCCTTGACCAGAATCGAACCCGGGACCCTTCAGTCCGCAGGCCGACGCTCTATCCACTGAGCCAAACCGGTCAGGCTGTCCCTCAATTTTTACAGCAAACAAGGAGGCAACATGTTGCAGCAGAGAGAACCTTTGGGTTTTGGTTCCTGATGTGATCTCTGCAGGGTGAGCACTTACCTGCTCTGTCCACCAAGTCTTCCTCCATTGGAAGCCTCATCTGTGTTCATGCATGTGCTTACAGAAATATGTGGTATAGCATAGTATAATGAATTATATATGTAAGTAAAGATGAAAGGTGTAGGTTAAATCCTTATAAAAATAGTAAGCAGCTATTAAAATGATGTTATAAATCTATACCTACCAAATAGAAAGGTCTCTAACATAGTATGTAAAGTTAAAAAAAAGTATAAAAAAGAACATATAAGATGTGATCCAATTTATGTTAAAAAAAAAAAAAAGACCTGTCTGTGTGTGTGGTTGTATTCAGGATAGGTTTGGAAGGATGCACAAACACATTTAAAAAATCTTACCTTTTCAAACTGTATGATTTTTTTAAAACAAACTATTTATAGTGAAACTGCTTTTGTTAATATCAACAATGCTTTGACATTTCCAACCCAGTGGGTACATTTCTATTCTCACCTGACCCTACCTCTTACTTGACATGGTGGTCAGTCATTTGTTCCTCCATGAAAAATAACTCTGTTTCTTGAGACCATATTCTCCCAGGTTTTTTCCCTGCTTTTCCTGCACCTTCTGTCTTTATTGATGGCACTTCCTCTACCTCACCTGTATATTTTGGGGAGCCAAGGGCTCACCTTTATGCTGGGTGTCCTTGCTTTAAATTTATATCTCCTCTCATGTACTGGATATCTCCAACCCAATCAATGTCTAGTAAGCATCGATAACATAATATAACAATACTTTTAATTCCTACTCATCACCATGGCCCTCAGCCTTGTCCTTCCCAGTAAATAGGACTTATCCAGTTGCTCAAGCCAAAATGAGAGCAGAGAGCAATCCATTCTGGATTCTCACCCTTTTCTTAATTTTTCTGCATGGACCCCTCAAGGGATCCTATTGGGTTCACCACAAAATGTATCTTGAAGCTGTGAATCTGTAGGCTTTCCTGTCCCGCTCTGCTGCCAGCCTGGTTAATCCACCATCAGCTTTGACCTGCCTGCACTTCCACTCTTGTTGTTGCATAGCTGTTCTCCACACAGAATAAGTTGTTTCTTCTTCTCCTTCTCCTTCTCCTTCTCCTTCTCCTTCTCCTTCTCCTTCTCCTTCTCCTTCTCCTTCTCCTTCTCCTTCTCCTTCTCCTTCTCCTTCTCCTTCTCCTTCTCCTTCTCCTTCTCCTTCTCCTTCTCCTTCTCCTTCTCCTTCTCCTTCTCCTTCTCCTTCTCCTTCTCCTTCTCCTTCTCCTTCTCCTTCTCCTTCTCCTTCTCCTTTCTCCTTCTTCTTCTTCTTCTTCTTCTTCTTCTTTCCCTCTCTCTCTCTCTTTGTTTTTGTTTTGGTTAATCCTCAACTGAGGATATTTTTCCATTGATTTTTAGAGAGAGTGGAAGGAAGGGGGAGACACAGAAAGAGAGAAACATTGAGTGAGAGAAAAATAATGATTCGTTCCCTCCTGCACGTGCCCTGGCCAGGGCCGGGGATATGTGCCCTTGACCAAAATTGAACCTGTGACCCTTCAGTCCCTGGGCTGATGCACTAACCACTGAGCTACAAGCCAGGGCCTATAATTTTCTCTAAATTCTCTTAGAACTTACATCATTTTGTGGTGACATACATGGTCCTGTCTCATTTTAGTGCAGACAGAGGGGCAGCCGGAGGGAGAGACATTGTGTGATAAAATGAAAGAGGCATTTACTGGACTGGGTATTTAGATTCTGGTCTCAACTTTTTACTACTCACTAGGAGTTCCTATTAGCATGTCACTCCTCATTGGGCTTATTTCCCTTGTAAAACCATGGAGCAGATGAACTATTTTCTAATGTTCATTCCAGTCCATTAATTGCCATCTTGAGCCAATGTCACTTGTGATTTTACTGTGGGTGCATGTTTCCCATCAGATGTGCCCTTTTCAATATTCTCTGTTCTAGTGTCTTTCCAAACTTTCCCTTTCTACCTCTCTGCCCAAAACTTAGAGTATTTCTTAGCACATTCACTTCTCCCTCTAGACACTGTTTTGCCTGAAAGAGCTGATTTTGCAATGAGATTTGAGAGTAACCTGGTCAGTCTTGAAACAGATATAGACTTTACCTATTCAGCAATGTACATGACAAATGAGGAACACGTAACGTTGCTTCTTCATTTTCAGAGTCCATGTCCCTCACGGATACAGGAGTCTGAAATGAGAACAGTAATTTTTATTACTGATGTTCATGAATTCTAGGCAGTTGTGGATAGCAAAGAAGTTGTATGTAGTACCAGTTCTTCTAAGGAATTACGTACTTTATGTGGATTTTGGAGAAATAGAAAACCTTCTAAAATGTCAGGAACAATAGAACAAGTTTTAAAAAGCCTGACCATGGAAATTAGAAGGTAGAAATATAGTAGGAGGGTGGTGGTGGTGGTGTTGAGCTGGAGATGGGAAATACAAGAGGCCAAAAGTAAAATCAGATGGGATCAAGGATGGACACGATTAATGAAAGCTTTTGGTGGATATAAAAATCCATTGGCAAAGCTAAGCAAGCATTATCATACCTGAGTTTGTCAAGCCTGGGCTGCCATTCCTCGCACACTCCCCCCCCCCCCCCCCCCCCCCCCGCCAAATGTGCAAAATAGCAGCCAGTGAGCAGGTGAGTGACCAGACCGTGTCCTTGGACCACATTTGCTAGGCCCCAGCTCAAGGGCAGCCTTTGCTCTACATGGGATGTTATAATAATGCTTTTCAGACTCATTCCTTGGACCAGCCTGAAGCCCCTTTTCAACCCATCTATCCACAAAGAGAAAAGGATGAAAATGGAGACCTCTTGGAGGATGGGGGAGAAATGGATTCATTTCCTTAATGCAGGGAAAACTGAGGTCTCCCAGGAATGAGGTAGCATGAGAGAGAGGGATTCGTTTGCTTTCTCCATGGATAAATTTGAGAGCTTGCTGCATACAAAGAACTGAGTTAAAACTATAAAAGCAGACCTAGTCATTGCCCTCATGGAGCTTGCCATCTAGTCAAATCTAAAGTCCAGGCCTGAAACCTCCCCACACACCCCCCTCAAAAAAATTTTTCAGCATCAGTTTCCATGTGTGTTAGATGATGCTCAGTTGGTTCTGACCCCTGGTGACCCTGTGAGCTGGTGATGTCCTTGGTTGTCTGTCTTCAGCAGCCCTGCTCAGCTCCTGCAGAATCCCACCTATGGTTTCTTTTATAGAGTCGATCCACCTCATATTGATCCTCCTCCTTTCTTGCTGCCTTCTGTTTTTCCTAGCATCACTGACTTTTCCAAAGAACCCTGTCTGCAACATCTTTAACAGTTTCAGTGTCTTTATTGATAATTAGTTTCTATACCCAGACCCAATGCTGGCAACATTGCAAAGTCGAGACTTTGGAAGGTATCAAGTAATATCTTTTTTTAAAAGCTTTTCATGAACACACCTCAGGTTTATAGTTATACCCGGGGCTGGCAGATAAAAGAACAAGATTTAATATGAGCATGTCCCAAATATTGCATGGGACATACTTATAAAACATTATTTGTTGTTTATATGAAATACAAATTTAACTGAGTACCCTCTATTATTGGTAAGTCTGGCAATCCTAATTTATACCTGAATCATTTTGAGATTAGAATTAGGAAAAAAAAGATGCTGATACTGAGGCATTGGTACAGGTGGTGAGGCACAGCTCAGGGTAAACACTGACCAAAATCCCAGTATCCCATGACAATAGTAAGTCAGGAGATGTCCCATGTTCCCTATACCAGGAGCTATTCCTTGAAAACATCATCAATATAAAGGAACCTGCACTGGAATAATCACCATTGAATTTATCATATATGTATGTTGGGGCATTTAGATTGGTTTCCCAGCATATAATAGTACCCGTAATCCAGCTATTAAAGTGGCCTCACCCAGGATAGTTGCTTCTTTGTTGTTTGGTTCAGCCCCTTGTAAAACATTTCATAAAGTGCTGCTGCTGCTGCTGCTGCTGCTACTGCCCCTCCTCTCCTCTTCCTCTTCTTCTTCCTTCTCCTCCTCCTCTTTTTTTATATTCAACTACAATAGACTATAACTTTATATTAGTTTAAGCTGTGCAACATAATGATTTGATTTTTGTATACCTTGCAAAATGATCACCACAATAAGTCTAGTTAATACCCATCACCATACATAGTTATAATTTCCTTATGATGAGAACTTTTAAGATCTACTCTCTTAGCAACTTTTGAATGTGCAATATAGTATTATTAACTATAGTCACCGTACACACAATGTCCTTGATTTCAAGAGACGAAGCCAATTTTCTCTGTGTACCTGATCCTTAAACCTCTATAGTTTTGTGTGTGTGTGTGTGTGTGTGTTTTGGAGATGGGGCCACTACAGCTAACCCAGGAGCTGCCACAACAAGGACATTTCAAATGAAAACATCTAGTTAGTCCTTGCTGGTGTGCTCAGTTGGTTGGGTGCCATCCTGCACCAAAAGGTTGTTGGCTTAATCCCCAGTAGAGTGTGTGCAGGTGGCAGCCCATCGATGTTTCACTCACTGCTTCACTCAATGTTTTTTCTCTCTCCCTCTCCCTAAAAATCAACAAATATATTTTTAAAAATAATAAAATAAATGAAATCATTTCTGTAGTAGCCTTCTGTCCGTTGTCAGCTTTCAGACTGTATGCTTGCTTATAGGCAAAGCAACACAATGGGAAGATCTGTAGATTTTGGAAACGTTGTAAGCGGGGTGGTCGTAGCAGTGCTCCCTCACAGGAGAAAGTTCCAACTTCATAGGCGTAAGTTCTCACCGGCAGTTAATATTAACTGCTCGGAGCAGGGTCGGAAGTCCAGCCTGGCACCGACTCTGAGGTGGCTGAGTTACGCCAGAGGGCAAAGGCTCCCTCTGTAGACCCCAGTGAAGAGAGTGAGATGAATCACCGCTACATACAGCTGGCTTTTTCCAGTTTCATGACGACAGCCCAGACCTTGGGGACCGTGGAGATTACTTCACTGGAAACAGGACTTAGCAGTGATTTCCCCCTGAGCACCATTTCCAGCCCCTGCACTGTGAGCTACACCGTGGTGGGGAACTACGAAGCCATTCTGTGAGGGTCGGCTTCTCCGATCATCACTGGACAAGTAGAGCCCATGTGCAGCCTCGTGTGTCTAATTCAAGTCTGTAGTTGAGCAAACTCTAGGAAGTGACAGGCACAGCTCTGCATCTGCGGAATAATGTACAAGCTCCGAGTCTGGATGATATGTGCTATGACGAGAAAAGGGTAGTCATAGGAGACATGATACCTCACATCTTTTTAAGAATGAACGGCATATGTTTTTTTTATTAAGTATTTAAAAATCTTCATTGTATCATGTATACACTTTAATTATAATAGATTTTCCCAGCATTTCATTAAAATGGTTTTCAAACATACAGCAAAATTTAGGAATTTTAAATGAACACCACAATGCTTACCATCTAGGTCCCACCATGAACATGCACATACATCCTGTATTACATATCTATGAACCTATCCATCTTTATTCAGCTCTCAGTCCATTTTTGATGCATTTCCAATACATTACAAACATCAGTCTATTCCCACCCCGCCAGATACTTCAGCATGCACGTCGTTACTGTATTTGTTTTCGATGCTTTCTTTTGATGTAAAATCTACATACAATAAAACTCACATGTGTAAAATATGTAATCCTTGAGTTTTGACAAATGCACACATGTGTAACCTGGACCTCTTTCAAGATATAGATTGTTCCCATCACCCCACAAGCCCCTTCCCATCAGATCTCTCCCCTCAGAGGCGATCACTGTTTTATTTTTCTCTACCATAAATTAGTTTTGAAGGGCTTGAGTTTTTAATCAAGGTATAACTTACAGAGTAAAATTTGTCCATTATGGTGTACAGTTCTATTAGTCTTGATATAGTTGTATAACCACCACCACAATCAAGATATAGTATAATTCCATCACCACCAAAAATTCTGTGCTTCTTCAGATCCAAACTCTCCCCCAACCCAGCCTCTGGCAACCATTGATCCGTTTTCTGTTCTTATAGTTTTGCCTTTTCTAGAATGTCCTGTGCATGGAATTATATAGTATGCTGGCTTTTGAGCCTGAATTCCTTCACTTAGCATAGTACATTTGAGATTTCATCTATGAGGTTGTGTGTGTCAGTAACTGGTTCCTTTATATTGCCAAGTGCTAATCTTTTGTATAGATATACCACAGTTTGTCCATTGACCAGTTAAAGCACATTTGGTTTATATCTGGCTTGGGTGATTTTGAGTAAAGCTGCTATAAACTGAATGGAATATGTTTTTAAGTCTGCTATAAGGTGGATTTGCCCTATTCAGTGTTTGGTGTGTTTATTTGTAAATTCTCAATCTACTACCAGACACAAGACAAATGCACAGTCAGGTTGCTAGAAGTATGAACTGAATGATTCGGAAGAAAACTGTTTAGCGATTTCACTGCAATGAAGTTTGCAGCTTATAAATCCAGGTTGTCAGTATGCATGACAGTACATTTTGCATTTTTGACTTCGGGAACCTGAGGAAAATATCATTAAGTGAATTTCATAGTCTAAAATGTCTGTCTCATGGGCAATTTTGTTTTCAAGTGGGTTTGGAGCACTTTCCTTTCCTGGGCAGGACAGATGTTTTAGTTTCCCAGTATCATCTCAGAAGCAAGTATGTATAATCCTTATGTTCTGAGTATCACAGGTAAAGATTTGATGGTGAGGAAGCAACAAAAGTGAGATTGGGGGAAAATGGATATGGGAGAGGCGAGCGCTCCAAGAAGCAGTAACAGGTCACCAATAAATGTTTCATGGGGTTGCTCTGTGGCAGTGGTGACGCCAGGTCAAGTTGCTTAACAGTAAGTCAGGTTGATGCAGGGTTTAGTTAGCCGAGAAACTGACGAGAGGATGAATTTCACTGTAGGATTGTGCTCTTGTTCTGACCAGAGATCAGAGCCAAATGTAAGCCGTGGCCAGGTGCCCACGAGGACAGAACCTGCTTGTTAATTCTTGCTTCTTGCATTTTCTGGGAGAGCAGAAACAGCTTGGTCGTTTTATTTACATGCATACACACGTGTGTATTGTGTTGGAGATAGCAAAAAACAAACAAACACAGTACTTGCTTCATTCATTTACTCAATTATTCAAAAGGATATATTTACCATCTATCAAGTCCCCACCCTTTGAAACTGTAGTCAGAATAATCAGATGTGAGGAAAAGAAAAAAAATGTGTTTTTGTCACTATTATCTGAATTCAGGGCAGAGATTGAACTTTAGGAGCCCCAGTAGAGTCCTTTGGGATAACCTTCCCTCCCTGTTTTAGCTAAGAATAGAGAAGGAAAAGCTATTTTGTGTTCATCATTGCACCGAAGATGCTAAACTGATAAACTTCAAATAGGAATAAAAGGCCATCTGAACAGGTTAATAACTGGTCGTTGTATGGCTGAACAGTACATGGAAACATAGAAAACCAAGTGGTTTTGCAACATACCTGCTACTTTGTTCCTGGAAGGCCTATTTTCCCTCTTCTGCAAAGTTTGGATGAGGTTTCTGAGATAGTCATCAGGGAAGCGTTTTTATTTTTTAGGTACATTGTTGTTCAGATGAGGATCATCAGTCACTTTAACACTCAAATAGCATCAATAATCCCTCTCTGTGTTTGTAAACCTGGATGCTGCTTACGAATTTACGAGCATGCAAGTTGGTTAATGAACCTCTTGGGAGGGAGGGTAAGTGCATCCTTGAAGAGCTCCCTCCTGTGTTGCAGGAAGCTGATGAAGCACCCAGGAAAACACTGCGGTGCTTTATCCTTATTAGAAGGATGGCTCTGCTACAAAGTTATTGAGTTACAGTGCCTTGGCTTCTTTCAAGATCAAATTTACTCATAATTGCAGCTGTTAGAATGGCAATTTGTTACACTTAAAATGCTTGCTCTCCAGAACTCGCTATTAATGAGAGGGAAGTGGGAGTTTGGCTGCACTGATCAAGTGGATTTGGACCTCAGGAAAACCGAAGGGAAATGCATGCATGCCCATGGAAGCTTCCCGAAGCCAAGTCCGTCAGCACATGGGGAGTGTGGCCTGAAAAGCTGCCCTGCTCTTTCGCTCCAGGGCTTTCTCCACGGGAGACCAGGTCTGTGCAGCAGTTGCCAGGGAGGCAGGAAAATTATGAGAAAGCACACTAAAATTTTACTTAGCAGTCATTGCCTACCCATCTCGGAAATGCAGTCTATTTGCATATTCTATCTGAACTGTGCAGCTTCTCCGTCCCTCCCTCCTTCCCTTTCTTCCTTTCTCGATGTCTTTCATCTTTCTTTAAAAATGGGTTGGAAATGGTTTAAGTTCTACTCTAAAATTGACTGGATCCTGATGAAAACTTCCATTGTATGGCTCAGAGTCATTCAAAGCCCATACTTGGAAGGAAAAGCGAATGTTATGAAGCCCCTACAATATTCTGACCCCTGGCGCTATGGGCGGCATGAACATCCTGTCACTTCATGCTCCTGAGAAACTTTTGAAGAGGAGTTACTTCTTTTTAGGAAATAGACCTCGAGGGGCTGGGTAGCTTCACCAAAGCTCTTGCTGGTTTTGCTGTATGAGACTCTCTCGTTCGTTTCTTTTTCTTTTTTTCTGACACAGATAAAAAGTAGGAGGGTGAAAAGTAGCAATTAAGAAAGATGAACGTTAGGCTGGGCCTTTCAGGCTTGGCTGCAAAGTCAGCTTCCCTCCTCCCACTCTTTAAAACCCCTCTCACCACGACACACACTTTAAAGGCATTTTTATTGAGTTAAGTAGTTCTAAATAGCTTAAAACATTCCAACTTCTGTTTCATTTATTTATTTCTATTGTTGACAATATTACAGATGCCTCCCATTTTCCTCCCCTTTTACACCCATCCTATCCCCGCCCAGGCCTTCGCCACTCTATTCCCCATGTCCACGCAAACTTTGGTTTTAAACTGCAGCCTATACTTAAATCAATTGTTACAGACTTAATTGGAGCCAGGGTACGACTGCTCCTACTAAAACTGAGAATAAAAATAAGAATAAATTTCGTGCGTGCTTATTATGGGACAAGGCCCCACTTTGTATATAGTAACTCAGTGTTTCCCAACCTTTTCTTTCATTATTGTCCCCCTCAGGAGAAAAATGAAATGAAATTTAAATTAATTTCTCTATAACAAGAAAAATTAAAGACTAAGGACTAAGTTTCTGTCAGACAGTTAAGCTTTAAAGGGGCACAAACCATTCTAAATGTCTAAGATTGTTTTCGCCTTCCAAGATGCTAATGTTCTTGTGGAGAATGCAGGACTAACTCATCATGTGATGCTCTTGAAAACCCTAAGCATTAGGTACTGTTATTAGTGTACCCATTTTACAGACGAGAAAACAAAAACCCTGCGAGGTTAAGTAGCTTGTTCAAGGCATAGATCAGTGATGGCGAACCTATGACACGTGTGTCAGAGGTGACACACGAACTCATTTTCTTGGTTGATTTTTCTTTGTTAAATGGCATTTAAATATATAAAATAAATAGCAAAAATATAAGTCTTTGTTTTACTATGGTTGCTAATATCAAAAAATGTCTATATGTGACACGGCACCAGAGTTAAGTTAGGGTTTTTCAAAGTGCTGACACGCCGAGCTCAAAAGGTTCGCCATCACTGGCATAGGTAGTAGCTAAAGCTCTCAGACTGTACCCTCTTCACTCTGACACTGCCTCTAGCTCTTCAGTCGTTCGTAATGGTGGCTGCTATAAAGCATACTTTAGATCCAAAATAGTATCTCTGATAGCATTACAATCAAGCCTGTCCCACTGGCCTTGTTTGTTACCGCCTGGTTGACTTACATTTGAGTTCTGGCCTTGACATTCTTTGTAATTCTCAGCATGAGTCCTTGGTTCTTTCCCCTGTCTCAGCCCTTGACTGAGCTCTCCATTATATTATCTACTTTAATCTTCTAGATAACCCGTGGAGTGAGTAGGCGTTATTACTCTCATTTTACAGAGAGGCCACCAAATTAGAAAGCCTGCCTAGGGCTACAGGCCAAGTAAACTACTGCCCGGACTGGTTATATCCCAAAGCCCATACACGTCTTGGGTCACTTCCCAGACAATCTCCCACAGCAGTGTAACCTCTGGGTGGGCTTTCAACAGCTCATCACACATTTGAACATGTATTCATATCCTTCAAGTGTTTCAATGAAATAATTCTAGACCCATGGACAAAACAGAATTACTCACATTTACCTTCTGCAAAACCTAAGAGGTTTATCGGAAGAGTTCTGCATAATTTAAGGTGCACACTGCATGGAAATATTAGAATGCAGGCTCGGAGGCACAGCTGCCTGTAGATCAATTAAAAAGGAAGATGAAATACCTTGGAACTTGGGCAGGATTACAAGAGATGCAGTTTTTCTCTTGGTGGCCTGCTTCTTTGAAGTCTCCTCTCTCTCCTGTATCTTTACATCTTTTTGTTCTCAGCATCCTCATAGTCTCTTCCTCAGCAAATCTCAGGCTGGCTCTCACAGCCGTAATTCACAAGTTATAAAGAGATCAATAATAGCTTAAAGCATTATTTCTCCCCAGAGCATTTGCAATTTGGCAGAAATAGAAGCTTAGGGGATAGAATATTAAGGAAGACAATGTGGACGTGGGGTGGGGAGGTCCACAGGAGGGCCTTGCTGATGCCCTGGCGCCCTCCAGGTGGCTGTTGTCTCTAGACTCAGTCATAGGCCTGTTTCTCAGGTTCTAAGTCAAACTGAGTGTTGGGTTGAGGCTATTTCCTGTGTACTGGTACATACACACCTTTTCTGGTTGTGTCTTGTTATGAAACCAGATCTTGACTCAGTCCTGGCAGAAGGATGTGGGCCGAGTGATGAATGGGATGGCTTCTGCTCTTGGCACCTCAGGGTGACTGTGTGGGTGGTCTCACGTGCCTTAGTTTCTCCATCTGTTTTAGTGGAAAGGATCGTAACATTCTTGGAGATCACAGAACGGAATGTGCTGTATAAACACCAGGCAGTGTTGTTACAATAAATAGCAAATTAGTGACTCTAGCTTAAATTTCCTACACTTGATGGCTGTGGGTGTGCCCAAGAAGCAGAAATTGTCGCTGGGGGTGGGGGGGTGTTAAGGGGGGGACCCTTCCTCCTATTTTCTGACAAAAAGAGAATTTTAGGATTTCGCTACCATCTGTTGAGAAATGCAACCCTGCTTCCCCCTGTGAAAGGCTGACATGGTGGCTGCAGTCGATTCTGCGTCCTCCTCATTAGCCGGCTTGTTAATATCTGCCTCAAGGCTTCTAATCTGTGCGTCTAGCTTTTTTGTTTCTAAGTCTAGTTTTCACAAATCTCATTTTTTTTAATTTAAAATATTCTCTTGAAATACATGGCAATATTAATATTAGCATTTCCTGTTAGGCAAGAAGAGACGAAAATGTCATTGTTTTTATAGTTTGGCTTCCTAATGCAAACGGTCGTGTACACATGGAGAGTAATTGCTTGCTGGTGGTTGTATGGCGTGACCGTCTCTAAGGGAGTTCTGTTTTGAGGGATTCTGTTCTCAGCATCCCACTAAGGATCCAGAGGTGGGCCAACCAGTCCTCCTCTCTCACCTGAGAGAGATCATTGATGAGACAGGAAAGAACAGTGACCTAGTGCCAGATCCTAGATTTGCCCCGTGCGGTCATTTATTAGGAACAATGTCTGCCCTGTCTAACTGGATTGTTGTGAAACTCAAATGAGATTTGAAGCTGTTTTGTTAAACTTGAAAAAAATTATGTAAAAGTAACACATTAGCAACAGTAAGCGTAAGGTCTAAATTGGGGTGAACCTACTGAGCTTTCTATGATGCCTGGGTTAGAACAACTCCCTGAAAGTGGCCTGAAATACACTCAGCTTTGACCCCGTCTGGGCTCGACAGTGGTCAGGACGTGACCGCTTCCAGGTCCTGTCCTAGTTGGAACAGAGTGGAATTCAAGAGCGGAGAATGAAGCAAGTGATGAGGACATTTCACTCTGTCTACGTAACAGGGGTTTGCTCAGCCTGACTATAAACTACAGCTAAAGGAAATGCTGCTTTCTGAGTACCCAGGCCTATCTCCATGGGCTGTGCAGCGTGGAGACAGCTTGGTTGAATGGAAAGGCATGAGCTTTAAAGGCCAAAAACATATGTTCAGGAACCAGGCCCCTCATTGACTCGAGACTCTCTGGGCCTCAGCGTATTCGGTTTTGCAGGGTTGTTTTGGAGATTGAGATGATTAATGCTCATGGGAAACTCTGGGCCCTTGGCTTGGAGATAGAAGAACGAATTCCCTATCTTTCATTGATAGTGAACATGTGGGCAAATGATGTTCGTTCTATGAGCAGAGATTCCCTTCTCTGTAAAATGGAAATGATACTAAGAACTCAGAGTGGTGAGAAGGTTACAGAGGTGGATTTATGCAAAAGACTTGTAAAGTCGAAAGCAGTATATTCATTCATGCCTTCAGTCAGTTAGCACTAAATGTCTACTTTGGACTCCTGCCGATGGGACTTGGGCCTGTAGAGGGCAGACAGTCGTGGAAGCTGATAATTATGGCACACTATAGTTAGACCTGTGATGGAAGTGTGCCCACAACAGAGAGAACCTTGAGAACAGAGTGTCATTATGTGGGGACCATGGAGTATCTTCCCAGAGGAGGTGAGACCCTTGAGTCAACTCTTAAAAGAATGGAAGTTGGCCTGTGGACAAGAAAATTGAAGTGGCACAAGACATTCTAAGGGAGAAGCCTGGAGAAGCTTCATGTGTGCGAGAGGGAATGTCATTGTTTAGGCCACATTTCATTTTGGCTGGAGCTTAGGTGGAGGGGTGGCAGATAAGGTGGGGAGGCTCAGGGGAAGAGGCTGATAGGGTAGGTCCCCTAGGAACCAGGTCTCAATGCATTGCTTTTTTTTTTAATGCTGAAGCATGTGGCTTCATCTTACAGGTGTTGGGGTGCATATTATATATATGTGTGTGTGTGTATATATATATAT
>NW_005360124.1:7981831-7987074 GCF_000412655.1 Myotis brandtii | reverse complement strand
ATATATATATATCTGTGAAACTATAGAACATTAAAAGGTGATCTACTGAGCGACCATGAGCTGCACATGTAGTCTGATAGCCCCACTCCCCAGTTCACTTCTTACCTAGTCCCCCACGTCCAGCCATTGTCTACATTCCAGTGGTGGCTGGGCTTGGGGCCGACTCTGTGGCTACCAGTATAGTAAAAACTGAGATATTTGTCAGGCCAAGCTTAAGAATCCTTATGAGAGTCCACTCCCATTGGTCTCATTTGCAGCAATAAACATTCAACTTGAAGATCATTTAGTCAACACTCACCGTGCACAGGGCACAGCGCTGTGCTAAGTGCAGGGGAGAAATAAAGATGAGTGACAACAAAGCTGCCTTTGCTGGAGCACGGGTACGGGTTTGGCATGGTGGTAAGTGTGTTACTTGTATGAACTCATTTAAAAGTTCCAAAGACCCACTGAGATGGGATTTGTAGTCCCTCTTCTGAATAGAGTAGACTAGGCCAGGGTTGCACACACGGCTAGTTTTAAGAGGAGCTAGGATTCAGACTCGTACCCAGCACCAGAGCCCATGCTCAAACTCCTACTTTTGGTGTCTGATGGAGACAGATGTGGACAGGACTAACTGTATATAAGGTGAAGCCTTGGAGAGTTGAAGGAGCTTGTAGCTAATAACATGGGCCAAGTTAGGTCCTTTTTTAACTGTAAAATAAAAATAAAATGGACAAATCTTTTTTTTTTTGTGTACATGTCTTAAATCATAGGTCGGAAGAATCAATCACAGCAGTTGTCACACTGTGCCATGCTAGCACATTGAAGGGGGGAATGAAAGAGTGGGAAGGAATAGGATTAGTTTGAAACAACCGGAGGTCAGGGCAGTTCAATAGTCTGGACTTCCAAAGGAGAAGTCTAAGAGGTCTCCCAAAGCTCTGTGGGCAGCTAATCATTGAGAGGAAATGGGGGGGAAAAGCAAGGCAATAGAGAGAAACCATCAGAGGAAAAAAACAGATTTTAGTATTCAGGGAAAAGAGAGGGAATGTGACCATGGCATAATTAAAAAAGAGCAAATAGAAATTTAAAGCTCCAACAATTACCAAGCAAATCTTGTTAGATTATAGGCCAGTTTATGCTTTTTATGTATCACAGGTTTGCTGTTGTTTATTATTCCTCCAAAGCTTGCTTACAGCAGCCACAGGTGAGAAGCAGGCATCCTCAGGACCCCTGCCGTGCGGGGCTCCTTAACATCCAACAGCTGTTTCCCAAGAGCCTGTGAGGAGCTGCGTTTTCTGGGAGGTCCCATGATAAATGATCATTTCCCAGAATTTTGAGATTGTCAAGGGGTGCAGCGGACACCAGGACAACAGGTTTGAACTGCCATGCTCTTTGTCCAGTGGGGACATCTGGTCACCCTGGTCAGTGGTGACTAAGGCGCTCTCCAGCCCCAGGTTGTTGACTGGCCTGTAAAGGAAACTGAAATACGTATGCAATCAATTAGAAGAAGAGAGGAAAGTGGGAAAGTGCCAAAGGACTGGATCAGGCAGCAAAAGCCTGGAAGAAGAACGGCCTTTTGTTAATCAAGCAAAAGAGCTCTGCGGCTTAGTGGCGTCCCTGATTCCACCAGTTATTGCTGCAGCTGAACTGAATTGAGTCTTTGTGATTGGACTGAGCCTGAAGTCCAGGCCTCCCAAGTGCATCTAGTGCCTCTTATGTAGCTTTCTCTCCCACTCGTGGCACAGATGGTGGGACTGCTGTAGCCCTGCACACAAGTGACCCAAGATTGCACTGACTTGCTACAGAGTAATTTAAGCTTCAGAAGAAACCCAAGAGATACAAGGCTTTTCAAGGAATTAGTGCCACCAACATTTCCTTTACCGTTAATTGATCCATCAGTCTTTTAGAATTCATTCTCTCATTGAATCATTCAAATCTAAATCTCCAACATGGCAGCCACCAGCCACACATGGCTGGTACATCTGTGGAAGTGAATTGTTAATTTTACTGAATTAATTTTATTAACCTTCAAATTAAATTTTAGAACTTATACTTGACTCAGTAATTTAGAAAGCATTTAAGTGAATCTGCTATCTCAGCTGTCAAATTTATGGAACATTAATAGAGATCAAATATTTCCTATAAAATTTGGCATCTGAATCGAGATTGTTGTAAGTATAAAATATATACCCGATTTCAAAGACTTAGAACAACAACAAAAGAACATGAAATAGCTCATTCATAATTTCTATATTGCTTACATGATGAAATTATAACATTTTGGCTGTGCCGGGATACCGTGGAGATACTGTGGGTTCGGTTCCAGACCACCACAATACAGCGAGTCTCCCAACAAAGCCAATAGTCATCTTTTTGCTGATGTAGGGTAACAGCTGTGGGTGCAGTAAAGCAAAGGGCAGTGAAACAAGGTATGCTTGTGCCGTGTTAAAGGATATCATTTAAATTATTTCACCTGTTTCTTTTTGCGTCACCCACGTGGCTTGCATTCTCTTTTGATTGGGTTGCACGGATTCGGGTACTCATGACCTGCAGTGCCTCTGGCGCTGCGCTCACCGCAGACAACAGGCGCGGACAGACGCGGTGAGGTTACCGTCCTGGTAGAGCACACAGTTCCTGTGGGGATGGAAAATAAACCGACACACAGAGATAATCAGCATGAATTCAGATTGTGGTAAGTCCTGGGAAGCTGTTACGCAGGCTGAGGCTTCAGTAACCGGGGAGGGAGCCACATTTAGAGTGTGGTCAGGGGAGGCCTCCCTGAACGACATGACGATTGAACCGAGACCTGGAAAGTTGAGGAGGAGCTGGGAGGGATCATGGAAGGTTTCTTGGAAGAGGAAATCTTTGATCTGGGTCCTGAAGGGTCCTGTGTGCTTCCCTTAGCTCATTCAGAAAGACTTCTTGTGCTACTGGGTCAAAAGGAGGATGTAGAGAAAGCTCCTGGCTTGAGACCAGGCCGGGCAACTCGAGCGGCTCAGATCCAGTTGGGCCAGCGCCCAAGCAACCAGCCAGCACATGGGGAGAGAGTCTGTTGGCAGATTCATCGTCCTGGAGCCAGCTGGCCGCTCGGGGCTAGCCATGTGACAGGGTGGCTCTTCCATTAGAATCAAAAGCTTTCAGTTTGACAACTGGGTATTCACAGCAGATTGCACGGTGAGGTTGAAATTGTGGTGCTGGTTTGTGTGTGCTCCTGGCTCCCCCATGGTGCCTAACCTTGGGAAGGGACAGAACGCACTGGGATAGATGGTCATTGTCATCAGTTCCCGAGGCCTCAGCAGAGACTGGGAAGTGGATCTGGAACCAGTATTTGTGATGGACACATGTAACTTGTCTCATCTGTAGAGAGTGGCCCCTTCAGTGGGTGTCGGGGAGCTGGTAAGCCATCATCCCTGACTGGCTCAAATTGAAATAGAACCAACACAAGTGACGAGTGGTGACAGAGGTCTGAATGGGCCCCTTGACGGACCCAGTGCTCCCGTCTTGTTTCATAAGAAGCTGTGTGTGTGTCATGGTTAATCTCATGGGTTCTGGGGGGGGAGATCTTGTCTGAATCCTGCTGTGCCAATTACTGGCTGTGAAACATGGGCAAAGAACTAAGTCCTCCTGGGACCCAGGTTCCTCATCTGTAATGATGTCATGTACACGATGCCAACCAACTTCTCAAGACTGTTATGAAGATTAAATGAGAAGGTTTAGACACAGTGTCTCACTCACAGAAAGTGGCTATTATTGTTATTTTTATTGGCATTCTTGTCATCGTTCTCCTTTTTCTTTTTAAACATCATATCAGAGCAAAGTTAAAATATCAGATTGGGCCATGGTTCATGGGTTGGCATTTTGGGGGCTACTTTTTCTGACACAACGTGGAGAGAGATCACTCTCCTAACACCATTCTGGGGGAAAATAACATCATATTGGCTCCTCTTGGCTGCAGACATTGGCAAACCCATGCAAATCACAGCTCTCCTCTGAAATTGTTCACATTTCCAGGTCTAACAATTTACAGTGAATCTCTAAGGAGCTTTTTGTTTAAAATAAGTAACTTGGAAGAATGAGAGGGAGGCATCATCACCTGAGTCATTTTGTTGACAATGTCTGCCACACAGATCATTTTGACATTTAGTTTTCGAGTGGTTCTTAGCCAACTTAAAGAGGTGTAGACTCCGTGCCAGGCAAAGGGAGGGGCGGGTAGTGTAAGAGCATTTGTTTGAGTTCATTTTTAGTTTGAGTTCATTTTTAGTTTTGGTTAAAGGATAATTCAATGATTATAACGTAGTGGGGAAAAAATGGGTTTAGGAGCTGTTCTAAATCCCAGCTCTACATGGTCTCATTGGTAACCTCGGACACTGTGCTTAGCCTTTTCAATCTCAGTTGTTGTCTTTTTTAGCCTTTTATTTTGTTGAGAGGATTGGAGACTATCCAGGTGGCGTACCTGGGACTGACATTGTGGTTCTTGGTGAGCAAGTTGACTGGCACTAACTCTCAGGGGGTCAGGCTTACTGATGTATGGGGTAGGGTGGCACAGGCCAGGAGACCAGGGCAATCTAAATTCCATACTTAGGAGGGTCAGATCCTAACCGGGTGGAAGTCCTTTGGCCAGAACACAAACAAGTCAGGGTTCTAAGAATTCCTTCCATCCCAATGTTTTTCTTTCCCGTGATGTTTTTACCTCAAGACCAGGAATATTTACACTACTTGACTAATGTGCTTGAGAACTTTGATAATGTTCTTGGAACACTCTTCCTGACATTATCTCAGTGTTCTTCAATATTTTCAACACACCTTGAGATAAAAGCAATAAAATAAAACTTGGATGTAGAACGCAGCTGGAAATAAGGATGCCAGGAGTGGGAGGAGTAATGGTGCGGGCAGCACAAGCCCACCTACGACGCTGCCTTCTCCAACCCCAGCGTCAGTGCTGCGTTTGCACCTGGGATGCTTGCTCCTTGATACTGGATGGTTACTAGGTGTGTGCGTGTTTTTGTATAACTGAGGCATCAAGCCCACGAATGCCGATGTGTGACTAAGTGCAGGAGAATTTCGGTTTGCTGAGTGCCATTATTAACTCATGGTTCATGGCACCTTCACGTATTAAGTCCTCGCTGCTTATCTACTGTGTATGTGTAATAAGGCTCTTTTCCTGTAGGCCTATATTCCAGATCTACAGTTTGTTGTCAAATTTTAGAAAGCCTAAAGTTTGTTTCAAATGGAACCTTGTCTCTTCTTGCCTGTATATGTGTGTG
>NW_005360124.1:7966700-7981547 GCF_000412655.1 Myotis brandtii | reverse complement strand
GGAGGGAGAGGGGAGGGGTCATTATCCATATTGGTTCAATTCCACTTAAATGCCAAACATCGAGTATTAGACTCTGTAATGGTGGTCAAAAGGCAGGCCTGAGAAGAGGAAGACCGTTTTTTTTAAGCACAAAAAATAAATTGTAACCTCACTTGGATTCAAGTTCCCTGTTTGTAAAATGAGCTAGATGATCTCTAAGATCTCTGCCCAAAAAGCAAAGAATCTGTGGAGGCTGCTGCCGGGAGCATGCCATAGGCCCTTCTCACAGGCTTATTGGTGACTATTTGCCAAGACTATTTTCCCCTTTCTTAAGTGTGTGAAGCAAAGACTAGTGGTGTAGAAAGCTAGCTAGCCGTTTGCTTTTCAGCTGAGACCCACTTAGGAGGAAATTCTTGGGAAAAACAATGTTCTGAACTCTGCCACTGCCACCCAAGGGCACAGGTTCCCAGCAGCGATGTGGTTTGCTGTTAGGAAGTAGACGCCATCATGTGAGCTATGGAGGGCACATTAAAGAGACAGCAGAGGGTGGATGCAAGGTACGCCAGTATAGAAACAGGGATCTGGTCCCTGCCCTCAGAAGGTTCTCTCTGTGGATGCCAGGTGGGCTGCTCTTCACCCTAAGCCCCTGTGTCAGCCAGAGCATCTAGAACAGTGGCTCTCAACCTTGGCTGCACATTAGAATCACCTGGGAATCTTTTTAAAATCCTGATTTCTGGGCCTCATCCTCTGGAAATTCTGTTTCTTTGTTACTAATGTTGTGGCCCCACCCCATAACAAAGAAACGGAATTTTCGGAGGATGAGGCCCAGAAATCAGGATTTTGAAAAGATTCCCAGGTGATTCTAATGTGCAGCCAAGGTTGAGAACCACTGATCTAGAAGTTACCCCAGGGTTAATGCTTCAGGTGCCTATCAGCAGGTGCCGAGGCACAGCTGCGAAGGGCGATGTTTCTTCACCCTGGACGGATGTCAGAGAAAGGAGAAATCTCTGCAGAAGTGCTTAATGGAAGTCAGGCTCAGCAGGTGGGTTCCTGGCTGGGAACTGGCCAAAATGCCTAGCGGAGATTGCTGACAGTGTAGACTGGGAAACAAAAACTGACAATTTCATCCTATTCGGAAGGTTATGGGATAGACAGAGAGTGGAAAATGACATCATGGTTGTCACCTGCAATGCTTCCCTTGAAAATGGCTTTTTAATAACTACTTACAAATAGGATATTATTGGCTACATCACTCAGAAAGAGCAACTCCCTATCCCACATGGGAATGTGTTCTTGGGGGGAAAAAATCTTGCCATAGAAATAGTTGTTTTTGTGATTTTAAATCAGTTGCACATGGACCCACCCATGTTTAAATCTACATTGTGTCCCTTGGCCATGCCAATAATCATGTGACAAATTAGCCCCAAAAGTGGTGGGGAGATTGGAAAGGAACTGTTTTCTACCTAATAACTACCACGTGCCCTGCACTTTGGCTCACAAGATGAGGTAAGCAGTACTGAGATAAGGCCGGTCATTTGGTCAGGTTCCGTAATAGGTGTTGCTTCCTAGAATGAAATCTAGAGCCATCTAGCTTTGTCTATGCTATTTCTACCCAATAAACACTGTGAAACCATTCATCACTCTAAGATGTCTTTACATAAAGGAAAAAGAGTTCTGCCTCTGCATGGCCTTTGGTCCTGTCCATCTGAGTCACAGTTGGTCTCAGCAAACAGAGAGACTCCAGGAGGAAGGAGGTAATTCATTTTCTCTTGTTTTACTGCAAATACAAGGTGGTAGCTTTTAGCCAGAGCCTGGAAGCATCTTTGATGCGCTTTCGATGTACAGCATTCACCAGTACTCCTTTAAGGTTAGGGTTCCTATTTTCTGTATGTTGACCCACTTCACAGAGAGGTTAAGAGCGTGCTGATGCTTCCAAAGGGTTACAGGATAGAACATTTTAGAGCAAAAAGGGACCAAGGGCAGTCGTCTGTCCCTAAGATATTTGCCCATGTTAGAATAACTCCACCCACTGGGCTGTGAGCACCTGGAGGTCAGGGGCCATCCTTTTTAAAACTAAGGCTGCCAGCTGTTGACTAAATTGTCTTCCCTACTCCCCAAGTCAGAGGCAAGTTGATGGATTTGCTGATAAAATACCGATGCCTGGCATCCAATAGGAGCTCAAAGGTGTGTTGAATCTAACTGATCTGAAAGCTTAGCAAGCACCACCTATATCGAGTAGGTGTTGAGGTCAGTCTCAGGGACAGAGGCCAGTTGATGCACGGTCTTGAATGCCAGTTTGTTACAAAGTCCTGCTATATGCTTCATGTGCTAACAGGCAAGTTAATTCATTTATCAAATACTTACCAGCACATCTCTTGTCAGCCAGGTAATCTGCCAAAAGTTAGGGACCCCAATATAGAAAATAGAGTCTCTTCCTTTTAGGAATGTACTAGTATGCTTTCCTGGAGAAGCCTGACAATAGATAGTTAAAATGCTTTTAGTAAATAATGGTTGTGGTAGAATTAAGCACAGGATGCGCAGGAAGCACCATAGAAGAAAAGAAATCCTCAGGGAGAAGGTGCTAGGATAAAAGAATTTACCTACTGAGGTCCCCTGGCATGACCACGGAAAATGAAAGAAATGAGGACCAGACTTTATAAAATCCAGCAGGGAAATTATTAGGGATTTCAGTGAGCGAGATATGAGGAAATGAGGGTCTGAGTTAAGGTTATTGCTGTGGAAATGCTGAAATGTGGTCAGATCTGATCCATCTCACAGAGAAAGACCAATTCCCTTGTCAATGGGAGGAACCATCTGATATGGTTTACGGAATCGTTTTGTGACCTTCTTTATTGTGAGCTTATTTAATTATATTATTACTCAAGGCCCGGTGCATGACATTTGTGCACTGGGTGGGGGTATGTTCCCTCAGCCCGGCCTGTGCCCTCTCGCAGTCTGGGGCTCTTGCAGTCCAGGACCTCTTGCTCCTTACTGCCCGCCTGCAGCGGAGGTGGGAGAGGCTCCCGTCACCGCTGCGCTCACCAGCTGTGAGCCCGGCTTCTGGCTGAGTGGTGCTCCGCCTGTGGGAGTGCACTGACCACCAGGGGGCAGCTCTTGCGTTGAGCATCGCCCCCCTGGTGGTCAGTGCGTGTCATAATGACCGGTCATTCTGCCGCTCAGTCGATTTGCATGTTAGCCTTTTATTATATAGGATAGACATTGCCTACTGCCTTTTCTCAACGTGACTTTGGTAAACTCTAAGACATCTGTGGTTCTTTAGAATTCTTCTGTGGAGGGTCTGGAAATCCACCCGCAAGGGGAAGCATCATGGCAGACTTCAGTGGAACGCTGGCATTAACATAGCTTTCCTGGCTTTCAGTCTTCAATCCAAGGCTCCTTCTGATTACTTTGTAAGAAAAAAAAATAGCTGGAAAGTTTATTGGCACAAAACAAATAATGAAAAAAAAATCTTAAAAACAGGGATAATTTAAAAAAAAAATAATCTAGATGTCAGTTCTCAGAGGTTAATGCTAATTGTCTTAATACTAAACAAAAAGTAGGTCTAAAAATGACAGAGAGTCAGTAGAATTTAACGACATAGTTATCTCAAAACCTTTGAGTTTATCTTTTCTGGGTTGAAGCAGGACACTTTATTCAAGAGATAACCTACTTTGGAGGGCAAGGAGGAGGGGCCAGGAACATTGACTGGCATTATATCTTACAACCTCTGGGATGTAATCACTGATCTGGCCAACCCCCATATGCTATCGCAGGGGGAATTGAAAGCTGGATAACAGAGATCTCCTGATTTCTAGTCTAGTGTTCAAGACTTCTGCCTTCAGTGTCACACTCTGGTCTATTGGGCCTAACCTCAAGCCTGAAGCTCTTGGGCTAATGAAAGATGTAAGCTCTTTGGGGCATAGTTTGGCATGCCAACACATCACCGTGGTTGCAAGGTGGATTTCCTTGTGTCGGAACCCGCTAAGTAGTTGAAATGAATCAGCTCATTTACTCTTCAGATTCAATTATCTTCCCCATTTGACGTTCAGAGGTTGGCCTGCTTTTCAGTGGATGAGCAAGAATTCCCAAACACACATTCTGGGGACTCCAGAAACCAACTTTTAATCAGTAACCATCATGTCTTCCTTTATCTCATCTTGTCAATTCATTCTAACTCAGAGCAGCTGGGTAACTAAGGATCTTGGCTACGATGAGTCAGGTTTTTTTGTTTTGTTTTGTTTTGTTTTTAATTTGGGAAATTTTCAGGCCTTGAACTTTATGTGCTCTTAAATTATAAGTTAGAAGGTTGCCTTGCGGGGAAAAAGGATTTCTATTATCACTGCCAAGTCTGTGCTAAAAATCCTTTTCCCTGATTCAGATTTTATTTTTCACTCGTCAGACAATTCTCCTGCCATTCATAGACCCATTTAAAGGTGCTTTCAGCTGAGTAATTGAGAACCTCCATAAAATTCCTGGAAAAAACCTCCAGTGTTAATGCCATTTTCTATCCTACTTTTTCCCTCCTTCTCTCACTTTTCTCCCAATAAAGCATCTGGTATAGTGAAATGATCAGTTCTGACTAATCTCCAGGCACAGAAATGTTTGATGTGGAAAAAAAAAGATGTGCTCCCCAACCCACTTCATCAACTGAGAAGATATTTTAGAGGCCAGCTCCTGTGCTCCATAGAAAGAAACATGGGCATGGATATCCTTGACCAGGATTTTTGTTCCATGTCCCTTACCATCTGTGACTTAATCAAGTCACTTAACCTCACTGTGCCTCTGACTCCCCCCACTGATAATAAAAAATAGCCTTTCCATGGGACAGTTTGGTGGCATTAAAGAAACAATAGGTAGATTTTATTTTGCACAAACCATGAAAAAAATAGTTGTATTTTTAAATTGTTACAACCAATGCTTTTTGGAAATCAGAGTGCCAGAAAGTCCCACCATCACCTATGGATTTATTCCGTGGCTCAGCAACAATGACTTCATTGGTCAATCCTAAGCCTAACCCCAGAGGCTCCTATCTGACAATGACATAAGATTATTTCCCCCTCTCTCCAGAGACAGAACTCCTGAACTGCTACAGCTTGCTTTTCTGCTCTCTCTTACCTGTTTGGGTCTTAAAAATCACAGCTGGACTACCGATTATTCCTTTACTGGAAGAGTAGTTAATTCAGTCCTTCATTCTGTAGATTCTTACTGGGTGCCTGCTCCTGGCAAGGCACCGCGTGGCTGCTGTGGGGACCAGAGAAAGTGGAGATGTGGCCCACGCCCTCCTACACGGCCTCTTCATGAAAACTGGGCATCATCTTCCAACTCTCTAGCCTGTCGTTTGCTTTCACCCCACCTCACCCAGATTTTGAGCAGCTAAGTGATATCCTGAAGGAAATCTGTAAGGCGTGTACTCGGCAGGTGTTGCCATACTGACGGCCCTTTCTGGAGTATCCAGGACTCAGGAGGGTGGCCGGGGACAGTGGTCCAGGCCAGCTCTCCCTCCCGTGCTGAGCCCCGGTGTGCAGAGTGGAGCTCCGTGGAGGAGGTCGGGCGCAGGGAGAGAACTGCTGACAGCCCGCTGGTGCGGCAGATGCATCACATTTCCATGAATGTCGACACAAGGGACTCCAGGGCAAGCCGCCCGAAACACACAGCATGAATGAAGGGAGCTTGATGGGGCAGAGAGGCAGGTTCAGGGTCTTCCACTGAGAATGTGTCAGATTCCATGACAGTGATGAACACGTGTTTTCTCCCTCCTTCCTCGAGCCTTGGCCCCACACCCCTGTGATTGACTGTGGAGGGTATGAATGAGGAGCTCAGGGAGAGGAGGCCAGCAGAGTGAGTTGGCACTCATGTGGGTGAGGGTGACACGAAGACCCCCCTGGAGCCAGGAGCCTCGAGCTGCCCACCTGGAGGGCCAGCCAAATCCCAGCCGGGCTCTCTTTTCCTTCATCCCCTGCTCCAGGCGCTCTGACCTGCAGGTTTTGTCAAGGACCACCTTGCAGGAAGCCTGAGGTGGTTTCTGAGGTGAAAGAATAACCCTGAAATTGAGGAAACATTTGGTTTGCTTCGGGCAACTGGATTTAGGTGAGAAAATGCCACCCCCTTTGCGGGTGGCCCAGGGAGTTTGGACAGGATTTTTTCCCTGAGGCTGAAAGCTATGTTTCTCCCCCCCACTCTGACCAAAGTAGCTATTTGCTAAAGATTTCTAAGAGCTGCCACATTTCCAGTGCTTTTGTTGCAAAACACCCCTCCCCTCCCTGCCAAGTGTAAGGTTAGAGTTCAGGAAAAACGGAAATATAATGGAAACGCAAGACAGAGACCCTCTCCAAAGGCCAACCTTTCTCAGTTCCCACCGCTACTTCTTCCCACCAGTGACTTCACACAACTTACTTATGGCTTTTGTGATCGTTTTAGGTTTAAAAATGGAGCTTAGCCACAACAGTATGTAGAACGCACGTATTGCATTTGCCCCCAAAGTTGCACATTTATCTTCTAGCAACAGAGGAAGAACAGACATGGATTTTTAACCCAGTCCCATTTGATTCATAGAGCTGAAGCTCGCCAGCGTAACAATTGGTCGTGTCTTGATTTCCCAGATTTGGAATCTTGACAATGAAGAGATTTAAAGGGGCGGGAAAGATTAAAAAACGGATGCTGCGAGAGGATTGAGAATGCCTCTCACTGAAAAGAGAATGAAATGGGTGAAATGGGAATTTCAGGTATCCAATTCTGGATTTATGTCTTCACCTACCCCTCAAATTTTCCATTCTGATCAAAATCGTAGCAGTGGGGTCCATGGAAGTTTTGAAACAAAAGTGATTGCCATGTATATTTAAGCGCTAGAAGAATAAGACAGTATGTGCAGCGCAGCTGAGAGAGTCACCAGGGAAGAGTGTTTCTCCCCAAAGGCACCTGACTTTCATATTCATTGCTTGTGAGCCATGGAACTAAGCAGTGTGTTAGATTAAGAAGCAAGATGCTGACATACTTTTAATATTTAGTAGACCACCCATGTCCACTGCTTGGAGAAATAATGAGAATGTTTGCCCTTTCCTTTGCCAGCATTTGCCTCTTTTTATATTAATCTCAGTTGAATAGAACAATTTCTCCACTCTGTATAAAATAATGCCTGTCTTTGTAGTCACTTGCTATACAACTTGAGGGCATCCAATTTTTTGCAACTACAAATCTGGGACTCTCTCGAATGATGTCTACACAGAGTTGCAAGATTGGTCCAAGAGAACCAAAATCTGTTAAGTGATTAATACTTTGTTTTAAGGGAAAATGGTCATTCTTTCAGATATCTAAAACTTCAACTATGCTAAGGGCAGAGGGAGATCTAATTTATATTTATTTGGAAAATATTGAATGGATTTTATTAATTTCATTGCCTTGGCTTTCAAATTGCTTAGGGGATGATTATTCAAAAGACAAATACATCTAGAATGAAGTCATGCCATTGTGTTTTTCATGCAGTGAAAATCTTGACCCTAGAGTGAAGCTGGAGGGAATTATGTGCTATCCTAATTTAATCCCTGCATTAAGATTGCATTTAATCAAAAGTGTGAGTTTAACCCCAGGTGGCATTCAGGCAGTAGAATTAGTTTTAGGTACTTTAGAATTCCATTTCCTTTTTATACTTTTAATCAATCAAAATTGTTTTCAAATTTCCTCTCAATTCTTAAATTAATTGTTCTAAAGTTTAAAATAGAGGAACCTATAATCCAAGTTAGAAAATGCAAGATTCTTTGATGTAATCTTACCATTCAGCAAGTATCTAATGAGTTTATATCACCGGCTTTTCCTTTCAATGCCCTGGTCTATATGTGCTGAGTGCATTTGTGCTTACGCATGTGCAAATGAGTACACACACACACACACACACACACACAAAGACATACTTTTTTAAAACAAAAGTTGAATTATGTTTTACCCACTGGAAGGCACTTTGGCATGACTAGGAATAGAGAGCTATATTTTTTTTTTCCAGAGGACAAATTAAACTTGTCTCAAAAGACAAATCTATCACATTTGAGACAAATATAAAATGTGTCTTGTCTTCAAGGGTTTTAAAAAAGTTTGGGGAGTGACAATGGGAAAATGAACCTTAAATCTTTTGAGATTACCTTTCTTAGAAAGATAAAGGAAAAGCACACAAAAAATTATCGAAAGTCAGGGAAAAAACCAAAATGATTGTTTATGGGTGTTATTACTAGTGGCCAGGATGGACAAAGTCTTAAATTTAAACGTTTAAAAATAAGTTTGTCTTAAAATATGCCCAAACATTTTTTTTCTTATGAGTTTAGCAATTTTCCCCACTTAGATTTGAGTTGGTTTCCAGTCATTTTTTGGCTCTTTATTTTTTTAAAACTTTTTTAAAAAATTGATTTTAGAGAGAGGAAGGGAGAGGGGAAGAGAGATACAAACATCAGTGATGAGAGAGAATCATCAATTGGCTGCCTCCTGCATGCCCCCTACTGAGGATATAGCCAGAGACCTAGGCATGTGCCCTGACTAGGATCCAACGGTGACCTCCTGATTCATGGGTTGATGCTCAGCCACAGAGCCATACTGGCTGGGTTCCTTGCTCTTTATATTCCTCACTCCATATCTGCTTTAAAAATCATACTTCTGCTGTGTGCTTTGATTATGGGCTAGTTTGGAGATGCTCTTTGTCGGCCAGGAGAATGTAGTACTGAGCTCTGTGGAATTCTTTGACTTTATTTAATCCTGGGACCTTGAAGTTTATAAGATGAACACTGGCATCTGCAGCAATATCCCAGGTTCTTGACCTGTGTCAACAACTACTTCATCCTTCTGTGTGTGTTTATCCATTTTAATTGTAGATTCCGTCTTTTGTTGGTTCTGAGGTTTAGACTGGTAAGGTAGAGGAAATGTTCCAATCTCAAAGGATAAAAATCTGTGCAGCAATAGGTTTAAAGTGTGTGTGTGTGTGGGGGGGGGGGCGGTCAAACTGAGAAGGGTCCCGTGATACATTAAAAATATGGAATTATACGTAGAATGAACACATCCTTCAGTTATACATCTGTTGCTAGTAATATAATCATCCTGGTGCTACCATCTTTCTGTTGTTGAAATACAAAATATTTCATTATGCTCAGTAGGATTGAGCATCTACCTCTTTTTGCATTCTCTCCTATTTAAAATTGTCTCTTTTTTTAACAACTAGAAAACTTAGACATGCCTACTAAATGTACTAATGTAATGTAAAAATATTGTCCATTCATCAATACCTATTTATTGTGGGTCTACTACCAAGCTTTGTCCTTGGTACTAGGAATACTAAAGCCTAGTTTCTTTCCTTAAGGAAGTAGGAGGAAGTATGCAATTAGAGTACAAGGTAATAAGTCCTGCAGGAATCTGAATTTGTTTAGTACATCATATTTTGTGCTTCACAACAATAAAGCCATTTTGCAGATGAGACTATAGAATGCCAAGACTTATGCGATTTGCCCAAAGTGGCCAGGCTAGTGATTGGTGGTATTCTACCAAGAACACATGCTTTCCCATTTCATTATTCTGCACTGCCTATCTATGGCACAGTCTAGCCAGGCTCAACCCCTCTGCACATATAAAGAGCACACTCTAAATATTTTTACATATAACTCTAGAAAGAACTACAGTTGCCCCCTTTTAAAAACATGTATTGAATTTATTGGGGTGATATTGGTTCACAAAATTATATAGGTTTCAGCTGTACAATTCTATAATCCATCATCTGTATGTTGTATTGTGTGTTCACCACCCAAAGTCAAGCCTCCTTCCATCAGCATTTATTGCCCCTTTACCCTCTTCTTACATAAAGGGCCTTGCGGGTGCGGAATACATTTTACTGCATTTAATTTGATGTAACCATTTATTTTTCCCTTTTATGTGTCATCTTATTAGAAGTGGGGGAAAAACAGGCAACAAATTAGGAAATTAAAGTTTTAGAAGCATGCAGAGAATAGTGGCATAGTTTAAGGGGAGAAATATGACTTTAATTCTCTGAAAGTAAGTAATACGGTTAGAACAATAATGCCATGGGTCTTTCACTAAACAAAATAGCTGAAGATTAAATTGATGACACATTTTTAAAATTTTGGTTCTCTTGGAGAAAGCCAACTAATTATAAAATTTTATGGCAGTGAAAGCTTTTCACTTTGGCGTGTATTGTCTTCTAATTTACTGTTCTGAACGTACATGTGGTATTTATTTCTAAGCTTTTCTTTTCAGTGACCTTTCAAAAATTATATGATTTCTTATATTCCTGATGAGGTGACTGTCTAATATAAGCCTCTGATGTGTGCGGTCATTAAATAGGATTCAGAGTGTCCATCTCAAGCAAATTGAGTAAAAATTCTGCACCATATAAAAAATAGCGCCCATTTTGTTCCCAAGTAGCTATCTAAAATAAGCAGAATTCAAACAGTTATGGTTTTATTTCTTTAAAAAGGGTGACTCAAATAACAATGCCAGTATTTATTAACTCACTAATTACCAGTTTCTAGATGGAGCAAGATGTTGAAAGAATACACTCATCTCAATACATACTCTTGGTAGGTTCTCTGAATATTTCACCAATTAACTTTGATTTTTTTTGGCCAGAATTTTAGAAAACTTTGGGCTATATTGACTTCAGATTTTAGGGCTTGGGAGCAGATTTTAGGGCTTGGTACTTAATTGTATTCATGATCCTTTTTTTCTTCTATAACAAAAAGTGCATGGCCGTTATACACTTAAATTGTACCTTTTAAAAATCAAGGACTACTCTACTTTGTTTTTAGAGAAGAAAATAGAGAAATCTCTTCATGTTCTTTTCCCCCATTTTGTCAAAGCTAATAAAAAATATGAAACGGGGAATCTCATATGTTTTATTTTCTGGCAATAGCCTCATTCAAATCACAAAAGGAGTAATATAATTTACTACCTTCCTTTCCAAATATTAATCTTGCTTCTTCACAGAATGACTGAAGATCATTTATCAACTGGAGCACCTACCCCACCTCTCTATTGCATTGCACACAAACTTTTTATTCCTGATCAAATCAGAGAAGAGACTATGTGGATAAATTTTCAAAGCTGGATCAAAGAGACGAGAGAGCATGTTTAGTCTGTCTTCTCTCATTTTACAGCTAAAAGAGGACCATAAAGCTTTTATAAGGTCACACAGTTGCCTGGTAGCAAATCCAAGATTTTTCAACCAAGTTCCCCCAAATCCACCCACTTTTTGTTATTTATCCATTTTTTCTCAATAATCATGTTAGAATATGATATAGAATCATCTATGACATTTTTATACAGTATCTTTCTCATTATTGCTTTTTAAAAAATATGCAATCTAGGCATTAATCACATTTGACATCATTGGATTATATGATAGTAGTCAACTGATTTAGGTTGGCACCCTTCTTGTATACTATGTTCTTATATATATTTTGGGTCAGTTTTTTTGCCTTCCTATCCCATTCCATTGGTGTATCTGTAGATATTCACTACCAGAATATATTTTAATCATTAGCTTTGATATATTTTAATATCTAAAAGGCTTATTCCTCCTCACTATGGGACACATTTTCCAAGTGACACCATATATTTTTTTAAATTTCAGCTTTGCTGAGGCGTACTTGACATATAAAGTTGTAAGACATTTAAAGTGTACATCATGGTAATTTGATATATACACACATACACACATACACGAAAAAATTCCCCCCATCTACTTAATTAGCATATTCATCACCTCACATATTTATCTTGTGTGTGCATGTTAGAACACATTTTTTTTTGTTGGTTTGTTAATCCTCACCTGAGGATATTTTTTCCATTGATTTTTAGAGAGTGGAAGGAAGGGGGAGAGACAAAGAGAGAGAAACATCAATGTGAGAGAGATGCATCTATTGGTTGCTTTCTGCACGCCCCCCAACAGGAGCCGGGAATTGAGCATACAGCCAAGGTACATGCCCTTAACTGGAATCGAACCCTTGACCCTTCAGTCCAGGGGTCCTCAAACTATGGCCCGCGGGCCACATGCAAATACAAATATTGTATTTGTTCCCATTTTGTTTATTTACTTCAAAATAAGATATGTGCAGTGTGCATAGGAATTTGTTCATAGTTTTTTTTTAAAACTATAGTCCGGTCCTCCAACGGTCTGAGGGACAGTGAACTGGCCCCCTGTTTAAAAAGTTTGAGGACCCCTGCTTCAGTCTGTGGGCCGACGCTCTAACACTGAGCGAAACCAGCTAGGGTGAGAACATATTTGTTTTACTCCCGGCCAACTTCCACTATATAATACAGTGTTATCAACTGTAGTCACCATGTTACACATTAGATCCTCAGAACCTACTCATCTTACTGCTGGCCCACAGCCCCCGCAGCCCCTGGCTACCACTTTTCCATTCTCTATTTCCATGAGTTTGACTTTTTTTAAGTTTCCACATGTGATACCATGCAGTCTTTATCTTTCATACGGTATCATGAGAAAGATATCATGTATATTCACATGATTGCATTTTCCCTATTGCTGACAAGTTGCCTTCCCCAGGTATATAGCATCAAAAAGCTGGCAAATCTCAAAATAATGAATGACGAGTTCAGCTGAGATTGTGGGGGTAGATCTCATAATTATCAACAAATGTGTTTTTCTTGACAAGTGAAATCTGATGAAAGGGAACATCTTTAGCAAAGATTCCGAAGAGGAGAATGCCCGAAGTTCACTTGGACTGTGTAGGGAGGAGGGAGAGCTCTGCGGGTAGAGGGAGGGAATGTCCTTAAAACCATGTAGTGCACGTCTGCTGAAATTAACAGAGGATAGACTGAAGATTTCAAGCTCCTGTGGTTTTTATACTATATAGAAAATAGCACGCGTAGAAGTTAAACCAGTGAGGGAAAGCACACCATTTTTTTATTCTCCTGGGCTGACCATAGTTTTATAAAAATGAATTTCTAAGTGTCTTTTCTTTGCATTGGGCTTCTTGGAAAGAAATGAAATCTGTACAATGCATTACTCCTGAGCTTTTTCTGAAAGGGCTCAAGGACAGACATATGGATACTAGTTTAGAAATATAAATATGGTCTTTCCAGACATAGAAATCTTCCGATCCAGGAGGTGCTGTTCCCGCTTTCCAAAAATTGTAGGGCTATATCTGCATACTCATAAAGCACCAAGGCAAAATACATGGTATCTGATTCTAAAATAATCCCCACTGTACTTTTCTTGAGCATTGCAGCCCTGTGATCAGACAGAGTCAAATCTAGATGCCAAGTCACTATACCACCTTCTAGCCACCAAGCCCTGTAAATAAGCATTTTTGTTTGTTAAAATTACAGAAGGGATGCTATTTGGTAAGATATTTTGTTCTATTTTAGTACCTATAGTTCATCTAGGAAAAGGACTTTCTCTTGGTTTTCTCACATACTTATACCATTTGTCTGTGTGTAGGTGGCGGGGTGAGGTGGGGTGGTATAGGGTGAAGTGTATTGTAGAAGCTTCATTGTGGAAAAAATTATCCACCACCACCTCAGTATTGACTTGTCCTTATCTCTAGTCATCTCTTTATTGAGTTCACACTGAGGGAGATTTGAGCCTTTCTGGTTTATGAACGCATATATGTTGGCAGTTCGGAATTCATGGAGGTTCTGTTAGAAAAGGCCACTGCCAATATAGATTAGTTTTAAAAGAGTTCTGTCTGCACAGATCTGCAGCCTTCTTTTACCAAGTGTGCAAATATGAAATGCTTCATTCTTGTTGGGATTAGACTTACAGACAGTAACCTAAGGATTGCAAATGTAATTTGCTCAACATTGTCATAAATGCTCTAATTCATACAGTAATGAGGCCTGCACCAGATGTCAGTCATGGTGATAATTTCCTTTTTGTGAAGTGGGGAGTGGTGGAGTACTTGCTAAATAGTCCTTGGTAAAATGTTAAGTCCTTCAAAGGCAAAGACTATTCTTACGCATCTTCGTATTCCCAGCGCAGTGTCTGGTATGGAATTGGCACTTAATGCTTTTTTTTTAAATGAATACATGAGTGAATGAAACTCATACCAGAGAAAGATTGAAATCAAGAGATTAAAATGTTTCCTGGAAATAGAAAAGTATATACATGCCTATGCTTGCTGTTCCACTTTGATTGAGAAGGAAATTGATTTGTTTCCTATGTTTTTAGAAACACAGTCACTTAAAAATTACTCTCTTCATTAAAAATAAATTTACACACATTTTAATGGCACATTAGTTTTGATGTAATTTCTAAAAGGCAGTCTCTTCAATTAAAGAAAGAAACAAGATGCCTATTAGCTTCACTGACAGCTATTGCCCAACAGTTTGAAGAAATAACATGTAATACCTCTTATCCAGTGTGCATATGTGCCTGTGTATGTGGGGGAAAGAGGTATAGAATGATTAGGTGCTAGAGAGTCACTTGGTCTAGATTAATTAAAACATGATCAGAAAAACTTTTATTTTTCAGAATTAGTTTTTATTTATTAACTTTTTCCCTGAACTAATTTTGCTTAAATTACCTATCAGAATAGGCAAATAGATGATGTTTAGCTGTGATCCTAATCATAAAGAGATTGGATATTTATTTAGGAGGCCATGTGATTCTGTTTGCTTTATTAGTGATGTTAGGAATTCACTATTTAAATTCATCTTGCATACCAATATTCCTGTTGAATATATTTCCCAATATGAAAATCATAGAAATTTATTAGTTTGGCTTTTGGCCTTTGCTATCTTATTTACAGCTACGCATGTTGAGTTTATTGTCAGTATTTTAGTATCCCTTCTCCTTCAATAAGCTTTAATCAAGTAGGCAAGAGAGGTTTTGAAATCATTACTGAATGCGTGGGTATGGAA
>NW_005360124.1:7903054-7966682 GCF_000412655.1 Myotis brandtii | reverse complement strand
CCCCAATTTGTAATTTCTTTGTGAAGAGTAGGAATAAATGGTGGAACAGAACATTTTAGAGTATTGTGATTAAATTAGCTATGGCCAGAAGAAATCAAAAGAAAATTTAGGGACAAATGGTAGAGTGCCACCAGGGCTGATACTGCATTTGGGGTGCTCCATTCAAAATGGAACCTGCTTATTTTTATGTTGATATAATGATTACCTATTTTAAAAAATACCTTTCTTCATACCTCTACCATTTAGATTATAATCCTGTATTAAACTCAAAGTTCCAAGTGCTTTGTTTAAGCAAAGGTTGCAGCTAAATATTAAGACTTTCTTAAATCTGGTGGGTTTGAATTGAATTTTAGAGCTGGAAAGGAGCCTATGGCTCTGGAAAATTGAGTGACTTCTCCAGTGTTTTGCCAGAGACAGGTCTAGGGCTTTAGTTTTCTGATTCTCCAAAATAGTGCTTTTCCACCACACTACGTTGTAGAAAGACATTTTTTGAAAATTTGTGGTCCTAGAGCAGGGGTGGGCAAACTTTTTGACTCGAGGGCCACAATGGGTTCTTAAACTAGACCGGAGGGCCGGAACAAAAGCATGGATGGAGTGTTTGTGTGAACTAATATAAATTCAAAGTAAACATCATTACATAAAAGGGTACGGTCTTTTTTTTTTTTTAGTTTTATTCATTTCAAACGGGTCGGATCCGGCCCGCGGGCCGTAGTTTGCCCAGGGCTGTCCTAGAGCATTTGATCCCAGGATGAGTTTTACATTTGATGGCTAATTCCAGAACATTTAAACAATTTGATGATAGTATAAGGGAGGGATCAGAAACTGTGGCCTGTGGGCCTGATCCGGCCTGCCACCTGTGTTGGTATATAAAGTTTTATTGAGAACACAGTCACTCCCAAACATTCATATATTGCTTATGGCGCTACAATATCAGAATGAATAGTTGCAATAGAGATCATATGACCTGCAAAGCCTAAAATATTTATTATCTGGACCTTTATAGAAAAAGTTTGCTGACCTTTAGATAAGGTAAGGATGAAAAAACTGACACTATCAATTCGCAATAAATTGTGAATGGAGGTGCTTTCTGAAAAGACGAAAAGGTTAGCATATTATTGAGAGATATGAATGATCTGTCACAAAAGGCAAAAAAAAAAAAAGCCTAACCTGCATATAATAAAGTAGAACTAGATGCTTAGAGCATCTCTGAGTCCCTGGACTCAGAGATCTTAGTTGCCAGAATGAAGCCTATAACTTAAACAGAATCGACTCAAGATGGTACATGCTTCCGACCTTCATTTATGTTGTGCTAACCCGATGGAACCGGCACACTCACCAGATGTTCTTCTTGGCAGGTGGAGTGGATCCAACAGCAGGTGGTGAAAAAACGGACCAAGAGGGATTATGACTTCAGTCATGCCCAGTCTACTTACTTCAATGATCCCAAGTGGCCAAGCATGTGGTATATGGTAAGCTCGCCTGGCCTGCGCCTGTGTCCTCCAGTTTCGTGTTGTGCAGGGAGCCTCCACTGGGACTGGGAGGACAGAGAAACAGTGCAGGGACTTTTTACTGTTTCAAGAAGTCACCATTTGAGATTGGTGGATGGCCTGTGATGGTTTCTGGATCTTTTTTGAGCTTGACCTTTTGGTTGTAAGAAGAAAGGGAAGTGAGTTCTGATTCACAGAATTTCTGTTTGAGAGCTTACTCTGCTAGCTTTCCAAGATTGGGCTAGATAGAGGATAGAAAAATATACTAAGGTGCGGACATCCTTAAGACCTATCAATATCGTGTTTACTTCTGATATGCATTGATTCCACCTTTAAACCAGGCTCTTTAGAGGATACTTGGAAATCATTGAAATGACTGCTGATAAATAACAGATTCCTGACGTAAGTTGTCTAATATGTGCCTTCTCATTGTAGCTAATAGTTTTTAAAACTAGACCAGGAAAAAACTAGTTGAAAAGTAGTTGACTTATAGCTAGTTCTGTGAGTGAGGGAAACTTAACATATTGAGGAGAGTGATCTACCCATTCACTTGACATTGCCTCCTTTGAAAATATTCTTCTCTAAGAGATTAAGTTCAGGATCCCTGAGAAATTGATTAGAATGTTACTTTTTCTTAATTATGAAATCCATATGTCACCAAATTGCTGCGTAATCTGCAAAAGAACTTTAAATTTCCTCCCCTTTAAAGATCGTTATTGCTAATTTGGGGTAGTGTATGTTCCCCTAATCAACTTTATTTTTTGTAATCTCTGTCTCCGTTTCTCCATAAATCTGTAGCACTTTGCAAACTGCCTCCTGCTTTCCTGCCTCCTTGCCTTTCATCCCTTCCACCTGGAGTGCTCTTCCTGTCCTTCCTCACCTCCGGTCAGGATCCTCCCATCCTTCAGAGCCCCCACCGCAGGCTGACTGCTCTAACTCTTCTGAGTCCTCATGTGTCATTTTTTTTTCTTCCTCTGCTCTCCTGGGCCCTCTGTCCCTGCTTAGTGGCATCCTTCACGTGGGCCTTTGTTTTCTAGTTATTAATACTTTCTAAAAATCTCCTCTGTTACAGTGGAGAAGTCATTTTTACACCCTCTACGCACCCCGCCCCCCCGCCCCCCCAAAAAAACAAACTGAACCCAGCACCTTGCAGTGCTAGGAATTTGTGTTTATTTGGATATGGGTGAATGTGGTTGGTATTTCCCTTTCTTTAGTCTTACCCAGAAGTAAAAGGTTGTGGGCATATTTTAGACCCTAAACAGAATTTTACACAGAAAACTTTTTCTTATGTAAAGAGAGAAAAAAAGAATAGGAGCCGTGAAGCTAAGTTCAAAGGGAGGCGGGACTCTAAACTGCATTTAAGTAGAAATCACCAGAGGGGGCAGTGAGACACTTGATGGCCTATTAGCTCCAAGACTAAGGAAGAATGAACCACAGGGGAAGGCCTTACAGTGAGTATTGGCAGGAGCTAAGGAGCTTGGTCTGCACTGACCAAATGATAAGAATGTAATGGGATTAGGAGATAGGAGGAAGCACAGTCCCTCTCCTCCCCTGTTTATTGGGCCAGGGGGAGGGACACCCTACTTGCCTTCCTTTTCCTCCTGGAAGGAAGAGCCAAATTGCTGTCTGCACATGTCCCTGGATGGGGGAGTAAGCGCAGCTTTCCCGAGGCACCGCAGGCTGGGCTCTCGTAGGGTCCATGGCCAAGGCGTCTCCAGAGGTGCCAGTGCCTGCAGAGCGAAATCGCTTCACACCCGGGAACCACTGCTGTATCTGTAGAAATTCTCTTTCAACAGGAGGATAGGTTCAGGGAAGAGCTTTTGTTGGGCATTTAAAATGTTGGACATTTTTCAACACATTTGGAAAATAATTCAAATAGGTAACATTCATTGAGCACTTACTGTGAGCCCGTCAATGTGCTAAACACTTTATGAGAGGTTTTTTTTTTTAATGCAGTGCAAGCAAGCAGAAATGTGTGTTCATATTGGCCCTGTTATAAGAGTGGGGAATCGGGGGCTCACACCATTTAGGTAATTTGCTTAAGATCACCTGGCCTGGAAATGGTAGAGCAGAGCTGCCGAAGCAGGCAGGATGGTGGGAGTCCACAGGACTAACCTGACATCCTAGCCACACCCTTCTACTGTGTACAAGGCTGTCATAAGGAAGACAGGACTCCAGCCTTCCAGGAGCTTCTACCCATAGAGAAATGGCTGAAATACCAGGCAGGATGGTGTCTGCCATGGAGGGTGAACAGAGCATATTGGGGACATGCAAACTGTTTACGAGGCTTCTATTACATGGTTACTTTTCCCTTAATAAAAGGGCTGGGAAGTAGGCTACACACCTCATGTTTATCTGTCAGCAGTCTGATGGAAAAGGAGCCAGAACTTCAAATCTTCATGCCTGGAGTCCAGTCCCC
Source organism: Myotis brandtii (assembly GCF_000412655.1). Classification (NCBI taxonomy): domain Eukaryota; kingdom Metazoa; phylum Chordata; class Mammalia; order Chiroptera; family Vespertilionidae; genus Myotis; species Myotis brandtii. Next base: position 7,962,776 of record NW_005360124.1, on the reverse strand, counting down.
ATCGCTTCACTGACTGTGCCCATGACTGAGTCACTTCAACCCTTGTCAACTATGAGAGTATTGAGCGCTTAGGTGTGAGTTCGCTATTGCTGCATAACAAATCACAGAACTTAGATTTCAGGACAGTTATCGCACGGCTCTGTGGGCCAGCCGTTCCGACAGGGCCCCGGGGTGATGGCTTCTGTGTTCTCTGATGTTTGGGGCTTCAGCTGGAAGCTTCAAAGCTTGATTGGAGCGGGAGGGTCACTTCCAAGGTGGCCTGGTCTCCACGTGGCCATCACCAAAGAGCTGCTTGAGTGTCCACTTGACGTCGCCCTGGCTCCCGGAGAGCAAGTGATTGAAGCGGTTGTGTTGAAAGTGATGATGCCTTGAGTGATCTAATCTCAGAGGTCACAGACAGTTACTTCTGGAATTTATATTGGTCACATGTACTAACTCTGATTCAGTGAATGAGGGGGACTGCACCAAGGGTGTGTATACTAGGAGGCAGGGGTCTTAGGAAGCTGGTTGCCACAATTACATAAAATACTACATGAGAAGACATTAGCACAGTGCCTGGCACTAGAAAACCCTCCACAAATCATCATGGCTTTTATTATTATTCTCTGACTTCCTCATTACAATACATGCTATTTCCTTTTTATCTGTTCTTTAAATTGCTATGAGGCAAAGCAGGGTGGGGTCGCATATCCAGTGGGCATTCTTCAGAGCTCCCTGGGGACATAAGGGGGCAAGGTGCTGAGCTCCTCCTCCTACCTTTCTCTGAGCCCGGGGCCCTGCTGCAGAGGTTTTGAGGGCCGCTCCAGGAGTCTTCAAGGGTCCTCCCTTGAGCCCCTTAGCCTGGTCCTGGTCTGTCATTCTGTATTTATCACAGGAGAATGGAGATTAATGAATGGCATGAAGTGGGCCTGAGTGTCTCTTTTAATTACTATAAAAGCTTTGCCCCTCGCTCCTCCCCTTGGAGACTGGCGTGTGAAACCATTATGTCTAGCCTTCAGGCCTGGGTAATAGATTTAGGGAAATGTGCTTTTACGAGAGTTGGTTATGGAGGTGACGGCTATAATGGACTACTCCGCCCTCAAAGTTGGTGTTCAGGCTCCAGGTGTTGGGAGGGCCCAATAATAGAGCTCACTTCTCGTTGCATCCTCAAACTCATGGTCCAGCATGGTAGCCAGCACTGAAGAGTCAGGGAAGCATGGTTTGTGCTTTCTAAGGAGATCAGTAAAGCAGGAGAGGAGTATATGAGGCCAATGAAAGTTCACTGGGCAAACAAGCCCCCTAAAAGTTTTTTGAGATCATGTGTATACAACTAGCCCCAGCTCCTTTGACTTTGGGCTGTAATTTTTGCTTGCAGGTTTGCTTCTCCCGTTAAAATATCCTGAGTAGCTTTTATAACGTAATCTTGAGATTCTTGAGATTCTTTGATTTGCTATAGAGTAGGGCTCAGGCAGTGGGGTTTCTTCAGAACCCCCTGGGTAATTCTGATGCAGCCATGAATCCTGTGTAATTGAGTGCCCGAGTCTGTCATGTGGGCAATGCTCAATATATGCTCATCGAATAAGTAGATGAGTAAACTGGAATACAAGCAAGTCTTTGATCATCTTCATAGTTGAGAAAATGACACTCACATTTAATGAGTGCTTAGTATGTGTCAAGCATTTTGCCAAACTTTTACGTGTATTATCATATTGCCAGTGAACCAATGAGTTAGGAACAATCGTCTTCATTTTACAGTTGAGGAAATGAAAGCATACACAAAGTTAACTAACGTGGTCAAAGTCACAGCATTTAGCAGGGGCAGATCCTAGTATGTGAACCTAGTCACTGACCTCAAAGGCTAGACTTCCATCCACTTCTCAAAACCAGGCATGAGAATCATTTGGAAGGAGTACTGCCCACCCCTTTTTCGTCCTCTCAGCAGAGACCTGGGAATTTGCATTTTTAACAAGTTTCCAATTGATGGCTGATGCTAGCACCCAGGGTCCCATTTGAGACCTCACTGCACTACCATACATTAAACATAAGGTCCCTGTGAACACAGCTGGCTTCCCTCTTCCCATTATCAGCTGGGGGAAGAAGGGCTTTTAAATTTATGGGACATTTTAAAGCACACTTGGTCAATTTATCTTGTTTTTCTTTATCTTATACCTTCTACTTACAAAATTTTCTATCTGGGAAGCTGGCTGCTTTAATATGAGAAGATGTTATCACTTTGCACAGATTGAAAATAACCTTTGGCTTCTGTATTCTTTCAAGATGCTCCACAGACCAAGCATATCTGATAGTAAAGGTTGTGAAGATTCGGCCAAGTCTTTGGGAACTCCGTGTAATAGAGATGGTTTCAGTGGGCCATTTTGACCCTCCTAGAGAAAATTCAGTTTGCCTCCAGAGTCAGCAAGGTTAAATACAACGCCTCCTAGAGGGTCCAGGCATGCCGAACAAGAAAATTTAGGAGGTTAAATATTTTGAAAATTATTCTAAAATATTTCCAACATACAAGAAGTTGGAAGAATACCACAAATGCCTGTCCATCCACCCCCATGCAAGGGAACAGACCATTATCTATCTATACCATTGAAGCTGCCTGTGAGCCCTCTCCTAATAGTGTCCCCTCTTCCCCTACAGAGTTAGCACAGATGCTGGATTTGAAATGCATTGTGAGAGTTCCCTTCTTGGCAGGATGCTTCTCTTGGAGGGAGCGGATATTCAATGTAGAATAGATGAACATTTTTTGAAATCATCATAACATACATTTGTAGGTGGAATTCAACACTTGGGCTATTTATTGATTAGGTGCCAAGAAGATGACCTGGAAATGCAACGTGGATGTGGGAAAAAAAACAAATTTAATACTAAAGCTCTTTCGTTCCTTTGGTCATGTTAACATTTCATTGCTTAAAGAAACTGATGTAGCATTGTATGGTATTTCTTATCTAACTATTAAGAATTAATAATGATTTTTGAGTTCATAGTAAATAACTTTTTTTTGTTTCCTGCTTTCGGAAAGACAAGCTCAATTCAAGAGAGAAAAGTAAAAAGGACTCCGGAAATCTTGCTGTTTGACTTTCAGACTCTAGTAATTAGTATGATTGATATTCTTAAGTCATCATCTTAGTTAGCACAGTAGAATTTTTTTGTGATGAATATTGGGTGGCCTATTTAATATGCATTATTTAAAGCCAGGGTGTAACAAATGGGCTCACTTATTGATGCACTTCCTCAGATTTCATGAAAACTCTCTGGGTGGTTTTTCTGAGGAAAAGAATAAAAAAAACCACACAAAAAAACCCCCAAAACATTTGTCCATCAGCAGAGTGAAAATTAGCTGAGTTCGGCTATGCATGTGGGGCATATCTGCCAAAAACTTGAACTAGCTAGTATAGTAATTGCAAAAAATGATTTTAAGCCACATGGTTCTTTCTCAGCCAACTGGATGGCGTTCGGTACTCTAAGAGTTTGAGGTATTGCTGTTTCTCCGGTTGGCACACATTTCCCCAATGATTTATGCTGTCATTTGACTAATAAAATCTGGTGGAGTTTGTGGCGTTATTGTCCTGGCAGCTTGGAAATCATCCTTTTAAAACACCCCATTTAGCTGTTTTAATTGAAAATGCAACATGGTGTGAATCTGCAACCATGTGGCACATCTTGGTGCAAGCAGGAGGCCTTCTGAGAGAGGACTGACTCCAGCCAGGTGGCAAATGATTTACTGGTAAGGACTGCTGGGGGTTGAGATGTGGTTCTGACGTGCTAGTATTTGCTTTGAACTAGCCCTGAATCTTATAGAAAGTTATTTTAGCTCTCAACCTTAGCTCATCTGAAAAAATGAGGATTCTGGATTAGCTGTCTTCTTAAATTTATTCCTGCTCGAATTGCTTCTAGTTCCACATGGCAAATGAATTCCACCGGATAGTGCATCTAGAAGAGCACATGCCACTGATGGGCCCCCATTGTGACTTCCAGCTTAACCCCCTCACCTCACCCATGAGCTCCCGACTGCAGTATACCACGCTCTCATTTCCTTACTACTTTAAACTCACTATGTTGCCTGTGTTGGGGGTCCTCAAGACCACTCCAAGATGTGCTGATTCATTAGGAGGACTCAACATGATTCGGCACATAGTCATAGGCATGGCTATGATTTATTTCAATGAAAAGGATATAACACAAGTCAGCAAAAAGAAAAGCCACATGGCACGAAGTCCAGAGGAAACCAGGCTTAAGCTTCCAAGAGACTTCTCTCAGTGGAGTCACACAGAAAGCACTTAGTTCTGCCAGTAATGACTTGTGACAACATGTGTGAAATGTTATCTCAGGGAAGCTCATCAGGGGGGACTCAGTGCTCAGGGTCTAACCACAGTGAGACATTCTTATGAGGGGATGGTGAGAAACCCTCCCCATACTCAAGTTTCCAGATGCCAGCCAAGGGGGCCAAACACATGCTTGGCTGAGTTGGAATAATAGCTCCTTCTTTATTAAAACGTTGTGTTCACTGAATGAATAAATTAACACCAAGAAAAATATTCATAGTGATCATTCTAAGAAAAAGCAAACTTGAATCCTAGGTATGGTGTCCATATTTGTTTTGCAGCCTAGAAAATCCCAACTAACTCAAAGCTCCTATGAGGTAGATATTTATTCATGCACGAACACATGCACGCATTCATTCTTATTTAACAGAGATTTCTGTTTTTTTCCCCAGCGTTTATAATGTTCCTCACACCAAAGATAAAATAGTAAATGGTACCTTCTTTAATGACAAGTAAGTGGAGCATGTAATGGGCAGAAGTTTGGTTAATTTAAGTCAGTTTGCCCAATCAGTTGAAGGCACTGAGGGTGCCATAGCAGAACCCTAATTGGAACTTGCTGATTAACTCAAGATGATTATAATGATTTCATTGTCCCACGTGATGGTCGTGATGGAAGTCAGTATATTAGGAATAAGTTAACCTGTAATTAACTAGTCAGAGTGCTTCTAGAAGAGGCCAGTAATTAATGATCCACTTGGAAAAATGACTTCAGATAATATTCATTCTTGCCCGGTGCAAATTATTACAACCTTCATGAATTTACTTGAGCATGGCATAACTTATTCCGTACTGGTAATTTATCTCCTCAGCTTTGCTTTCAAAGAGTAAAAATATGTGGGTAGTCTGGCCCTTTGGGCCTGACTCTAACATGATGAAGAGTCTGTTAACAGAAACAAAGTTGTTTTTATCAAGACTTCAGTCATGATTTTTCTCTAATTAGTAACTCATTTTCTTGTTGGAGAGCAGATGGCATTGACCCTTGAGCTCACTTATTCTGTGCTTGTCGTCTTAACATGTTGACTCAAGTTCTTTTTATCAAACAGTTTCTCTGAATTCCTCATTTCACCCAGTATTGGGGTGAGTTCTAGTGATCAAGGCACATGTTGAGCTTATTTTAATCGATTTCTCTACCAATAGGTAGGGCTTTTAGTAAGTACTCAATAAAGGTTGATATGAAGTGGGGCGAGAGTCGGTCATTTAGGCTTCATCATTTTCCAAATTCACAGAACTGAATTTGACTATGCCTAAAAGATGATGGTGCCTTTAAATGTCCTGCACTGAGAATTCAAATTCTAAAATTATCTGAGACAGAGGCCTCTGGAATGCTGTTTTTCCTTAATTTTGGTTGACAGTGAACTTGGCCAGGAAATTAATGGAGTAAAAGAAATGATTCTTAGCAATCCAGTGATGAGAAGAATCCAAAAGACAAAAACGCCTAAATTGCCTGGGGAGGAGAAAGTAGTAACCATCTTCAGGTAGAATGTACATGCACATCAATGTGACTTTTCCAGTTTCTCAAATGTAAAAAAAAAAATTAAAATTAAAAAATAATCCTTGGTAGACTGCCTCAGACTAGTGGCTGGGATTCCAGGCCAGGGATGGGTAATCCCATATGCAAATAGTGCAAGCTGACAGGGCTGCTGCACGCCAGGTGACGCCAAATTATAATGAGACATGCAGAATAAAACTGTAAATTCCAGAAATAGGGTTTGATTACTTAATTGCATGGGCCAGAATCAAAATTGGGTTCATAATGCAGAGATGCTGTCTTGATGGTAGATGAGGTGGACTTAGCAAAACCTGCATTCACTGATTATTCTTTCCTTGATTAGAAGAACCTGATAAGAAGCCTAATTTTGTCCTTGATGCTAAGAAAACACACAACAGTCAGTTTGGGTGGTGAACATTAAAGTGTTTGGTACAAGATTTACAGAATAATCTTAAAAACTACTTGGCAGAAATGTAGCTTTTTTTGTCCGCCTTTTCACTTTTAGTTTCCTGGTCAGTTGAATTTTGACTCTTGCAAAAAGCCTACTGGGATGGGACTCAGACATTCTAAATTGGCATGTCTGAAGCACAGAAAAGAAAATTATGCCCAGGTAGCATAGGGCTGTGTCCTCCTAATGATCTCTTTGCATGGTTTCCTGAAACCTTGTTAAATTAGTGTCTTAAAAACTGGATGTTTGGGGTTGTTACCTAGTGATAAGCCAACCTTATCTTTCAGTGAAGCTAAAAGAGACTCAGCGGGACTTGCAGCAGTAATAAGTTCAACGTAGCAGGTCTGCACAATACTTTAGGTCATGCCGGTTCTGCTGAAATGTTTAATAGGCCCCTTCTCATTCTTCTTTCCTGCCTGTGCTCTGTATCCCAGGCCCTCTGCTTCACATCCGAGCACGCTACACAAGCACACGGAAGCAAATGCTGTATGTGTTTTTGTAATTAATGCTTTGAATCAGGTGGTTTTTCAGAAGATACTGAAAAGAAGCTCAAAGATCACTAAATTGGAACGGGCCTGAAAAATAAGTTGATTCAAGTCCTCAGCTCATGCTCAATATCCGCCTTGTATTTTTACTGTAACCAGAAAGGTACTCTACTTAGGTGGCCCTTTCTTTCCATAATGAACAATTCCATTCAAAAACACTTTATCAGAAACTTGTGTCCCTGTCCCTCCACACACTCCCCCTGGTCTGAATTCCAAGTTAAGGATCTGATTCCCATTTCACCAGCTTTCACTGCAAACATTCCAGAAACATTTTGGAAATTTAAAGCAAAAGTAGGGAGAATATATAATGAACACCCATGTGCCCTCACCAACTTCAATAATTATTGATTCAAAACCAATGTTCTTTCATTGACTGCCCCCTCTACTCTGATTACATTAAAGCAGTTCACACCCCTTATTTCATTTCATCTTTGAATATTATAGTAGTTGTCTCTATAAGGACCATTTTTCACAATACAGTGGGGCCTTGACTTACGAGTGTCCAGACTAACGAGTTTTTTGAGATACCAGCTGTCTCTCGGCCGATTTTTTGCATTGAGTTGACAGAGTAATTTGAGTTAACGAGCTCGGTCTCGGAACGAATTAAACTCGTAAGTCAAGGCCCCACTGTAAAACCATAGTAGTATCACTTATAATGATAATTTCCTTATATTACCAAATATCAAGTCAGTTTTCAAATATTCCCTATTGTCTTATAATTTTTTCTTTGTAACTTGTTTGAATCAAGATTCAAAGTTCATACCTTGTGATTAATTGCTAATCTTAATTTTCTTTCATTGTAAACATCACCTCCATTTTTTTTCTTTTAAAAATTTTTGATGGAAGAATTTAGGTTATATAGAGCTTCACGTGGTCCAGATTTTGCTGACTGAATTCTTGTGGGGTCATTTAGCATGTTTTATTTCCAATATTATCAATGAATTGGTAGGTAGTCAGAGCTAAAGGTTTGATGGGACTCAAGTTCAAGTTTATTTTTGAGAGCCTGAGGGTGAAACTACTCCCTACTAGTTGGTATGTATACTTCCATCTGGAGATACAATGTCTGCTTGTCTCACTTTGTGATACTAGCAGCCACCATTGTGCAGATCGTTTAATGATTCATTAGGGTTTGCAAAGTAGTGATCTCTATGTGACTCCTTCCTTTATTGGCTGGGATACTTTAATTAAGAGGGACTCTAATCAATTATTTGGTACAATGAAGTACAGTTCCTATAGGAAAGGTGAGAATAATGGTCAGTGTTTTCATTTACTAGGGGCTCCTTCCCTAGCATTCACCAAAAGCCACTAATGAGGTTTTTGAAATTTTTATTACAAATTCGATTTAGATACAGCTGATATGTTTGCTTTCTTTAAAGTTATAAACCTATTCTTGCTTTCATTGCCCCATCTTTGGTCAGTGAGAGCCATTCATATTAGGTCCTGGGTCCTTTTGATATGACTCCAGTATTGCTTTCTTTTGGCATGACAAACTGGCCTACACTTAGGTTGTGCATTCCCTTTTTCAGGCATGGAATCAGCCATTTCTCCATTAATCCCTTGTGCCTTTTTTAAAGTTATTGATATTTAAAAATTGCAATATGAGTGTTGAGATTCTCATCACTGTTGGGCAAGTCTTAGGCTTTTTTAGTGAACAGAGTTAGAAGTAATGCAATACATACACACACACACACACACACACACACACACACACACCGACCGACACACACCGACATATAATATGCCATGAGTTTATACAGATATTTGCAATTTCAAATCGATTCTACAGCTTATTTACCCTCATCAGTTACACCTGCATATATCCCCATGCTGAAAATCTTGTTCTCAGTGACACCAACAGAATTCCTCATTGGCTTTCTCTCACACTACATGCAGCACTATCTCAGAATAACAGGCTACCACCAGCACTATGATAACAGCAAACAATTTAAATTGTATGTAGTTCTTTTTGTCCTTAAAAATGTGTCCCACACATGTCACATGGTCAAATTACTTGTTTGAAATTACTCTGGAATATTTTTTTTCTAGAAACATTGTTTAAAGTATGTTTTTATCGATTCCAAAGAGGAAAGGAGAGGGAGAGAGAGTTAGAAACATCAATGATGAGAGAGAATCATTGATCCTCCTGCACCACCCCAACTAGGGATCAAACGCGCAACTCGGGCGTGTGCCCTGACTCAGAATTGAACCATGACCTCCTGGTTCATGGGTTGAGCACTGAGCCACACTGGCCAAGCTAGAAACATTTTAAATGGTTCTCCTGCTGCCCCAGAATCTTCCCAAGATTAATAATCCCCAGTTCCTTAAAAATAAAAACCTTTATATTGCATATTACATGGTTTTAAGTCTATTCTACCTTCATAGTTGTTTATCAACATGTTTTAGTGTATTTCACATTCTTCAATGTTGTTGGAAGGATGGAAAATATGACATAGACATGCATTGCTCTAGCTTATACAGGCAATACATGGAGAAGAGCAAAACCATCTGTTTCAACAACCTGATGCCTGGAAATTAACATTCTATTTAGAAGGGATGAAATTAACTCCACTAGGTCTACGCACAATAGCATATAATTATTTCCCCTGGTGTGCCAACTTTAGAAAAGAGGGTGTTAAACCTTTCCACTCTGTGTTAGTCTGAAAGATGAAGTAAAACAAGACTGGAGAAATATCTAATTGTAGAGGTTTGTCCAAGAAAATGAAAGATTAAAGAGATCCGAAATGATCAAACCTGATTTATTCTGGGCGAGTAAAAGGGAATGTGCTGTGAACAAATCATTTAAACTAGTTGTACACACTAATGAGCATTGAATTAGTTCTATCCTCCCAGGACTTAGGAACTAGGAGTCACCACAGATTGCTCAATAAAAGCATTAATTCCGTGTGTAGCAGAAGGGAAAATGAAGGAAAGCAACAAGAAGTGGGATCCCCACAGGAAAAAGTAAATTGGTAATGATTTTATTCAGTCAGCAACATTTGTGGAATTTCTCCTGTGTATCCCACGTAATTCGACATGCTGGGGATACCAATATGAAAAGGCTGTATACTCTGCTCATTAGCCAGGTCATAGGCAAGCCGGGAAATAGCTAAGTTTCTGTAATACCGAATAGCATAGTACAGGCATGCACAAAAGTGTTGTGAGGCCCCTCCACTTAGATCTAAGTTTCTTGATGTTATCTTTGGTTTGATTACCTGGTCCTCAAATTCCTAATGTGGAAATTAAGTGATATTGAAGTTAAGTGATGAACCATGACAGGATTTCTTTGCAGGCAAATGAATGATTTCCACACAGTCATTCCAAAAATGGTTTGCCACGGGACACTATTTCTTAGCATTGTTTAATAGGCATCTCCAAAGTCAAGTGGTTTGGGACATACTGGTTTGAACAAACTTAAAAAGGTGTCTTTAATGCAGGACTTCTCAGAGCCTTTATTATCCTATTATGCTTTGTGAATCAATGAGAGGGGCATATAAATGTAAACAGTAGTTGTTTCTCTAATGTATTTGTCCAATATATTTTTTATGAAATGTTGTTTCAGTTGAGATTGTTTGGGTTATGAGAGATCAGAAAATTCAATCCAAACCAGGGAAAGGAAAAAAAATAGTAGAAGGGAGGGAATTTATTGGCTCATATAGGTCCAGACTGGCAAGCCTCCCTTGATCCAGAAAGTAAAGTAGGTCTCCAGGAACCTAGTTCGTCCTGCCAACCAGCGTAGCTCTGATGTAATTGTTGGTTTCATTCTCAAACAAGCTCTCTGCCCATGGTTGCAAGATATCAACCAGTAGTTCCTAGTTCAAATCCAATAGTAAAAAACAAGAGGTTTTGCTTTGGTGTTTTGAGAAAAATTCCTGGGGGCACATCTTTCCCATCACTTTTCATCTCCTTCCCTATTCTATCCTTGTTTCTGACCACTGAACCTCATCTGCCTTGTCAGATACCTTTGGGACAAAGTGATTTAAGGGGAGAACAGTGAGCAAGAGTCCTCAGAGAAATCTAAGGCTCAGGAAAGGAGGTTACGCCACCCCAACAGAAATCTTGGGGCATGGATGGGCATCATTATCACGTGTGTTCCTGGGCAGAGTAAAGGCAGCCATTGATAAAAAGCCTTCACCAGACAAAGTTAAGAAGAAATAGCCCTTGCCAGTTTTCTCAGTGATTAGAGCATCAGCCTGCTGACCAAAGTGTTGTGGGTTTGATTCCCAGTAAAGGGCACATACCTCATTCTGCAGGTTCCCCAGCCCTATTAGGGGTGCATGTGTGAGGCAACCAATCAATGTGTCTCGCCCTAGCCCTTGCCCCCGATCCCACCCCCTCTTCCTCTCCCTCTCCTGCCCCCTTCCAATCTCTATAGAAATCATTGGAAAAATTATCCTTGGGTGAGGATTAAAAAATAATGTTATTATTGCCTGGTCAGTGTGGCTCAGTGATTGAGCATCAACCTGTGAACCAGGAAGTCAAGGTTCAATTCCTGGTCCGGGCACATGCTCAAGTTGCCAGCTTGATCTCTAGTAGGGGTTGTGTAGGAGGCAGCCACTTGGTGATTCTCTTTCATCATTGATGTTTCTACCTCTCTCTCCTCCCTTCCTCTCTTAAATCAATAAAAACATATTTTTTTAAAAAATGAAGTAGCTGGCATGCCACCTCAGCAAGGGCACAGAGTCCAAAGGGCAGTGGGTGGTCCACAGGACACTGGTGTGGCTTCCGCTTGGCTCCTGCTGCTGCCAATGCCTACTGTCTCGCCCTGAATCATATTTTGCAGTCTGTCATTATGGCATGAGCTCTGTGTCTTTTGGGACCTAACCCTTTGATAATTTTTAAATTGCGCCTGTAATGTTTTCCACCCAAAGTTTGGGTTTGAATCCTACAGTCAAGTTGAAAAAAAAAATAATAGGAACACATGCATTTCATTCACCTAGCTTTACCAGAAGTTAATATTTTTTTTCTCTCTACACACACAGACATACACAGTTTTTCCCCTGGATTTTTAAATTAGATGCAAACATTGTAAAAATACACCCCTAAATATTTCAGGATGCCTCGCCTAAGAATGTTTTTCTATATAACCAAAACACCATTTTCACTATGAAGAAAGTTGGTGATCTTATCCAACTTTCTGTCTATATTCAAATTTCCCCAGTTGTCACAAAAATATTTTTATAGATCTATCCCTTTTGATCCAGAACCCAGAATCAGCCATTGCCTTATTTATTTCACCATACTGTCTCCTTTAAGCTAGAAGAGTTTCCCTACTTTTACTGAGGTTCGGGTGGAGGTTAGGGGTGGGAGTGAGTGATCTTTTTTGTTGAGGATTTCCATAGTCCAGGCTGATAGTTTGTAGGATAGCTCACACTTTGGATTTGTTTGATGGTTTTTCAGGACCGTAGGAGTAATTAAACATTTTTGTTACAAAAACTATCCAGGTGAGATTGTATCCTTTTCAGTGCTTCATGTCAGGAAGTAGAATGTTAGAAGTCCTGTTTGGGTGATGTTACATTTATTTACTTGTTTGGTTGAGGTTTCTGCTAGAGTTCTCCATGTAAAGGAACATTTTATCTTTCTAATTAATAAGAAATTTGGGAAGAAATATTTTGAGACTTATGAATATCTTATTCCTTGTCAACTTCTTCCCAAGATTTTAGCATCTATTGGTGATTCCTGCCTAAATTAATCAGTAGATCAGTAGAGATCAGTGGGTTCCAAAATGATGATTTTTCTATTCTGTGATCCCTTATTCACTCCTCTTCCTCTTAAATATCTTTATGATCTCAAAGATTCTTTCCAAATGCAATGACTCATTATTGACATTATTCCTTTTCGGTTCTCAAATTCTCAAGTTGGATGAGTAGGCGACCTTTCAAATCGACTCCTGTGTCCTTTTGAGAAGTCCCCAATTGGTTGTAGCAAAACTTTCTCTTGTATGGCACAATAAAAGTTCACCTTGTATTTCCTCTGCCTCAGACCTAGAAATAGCCATTTCTTCAAGTCTATGGTTTCTTTTATTAAGGAACTAGAGGCCCAGTGCACAAAATTCATGCATGGGTAGGGTTCCTAGGCCTGCCTGGAGATCAGGGCTGATTGGGGACTTCTGGCTGCCATCCGGGGCCTTCCTTTGTTCCGTGCCATCCCCTGGTGGTCAGCGTATGTAATAGCGAGTGGTTGAACTCCCGAGGGGACAATTTGCATATAAGGCTTTCGTATATATAGATGATATTTATAAGCAAGATTAAGGATACCCTTGGTTTTACACACTTCTTCAGTGGACAGAGCCTCCGATGCATATCTGAAGTTTATAGTGGCATCTCCCATTCCAATCTAATAGTACAGGTCCTTCCTTTTCTTCACCTATTCCATATTTCTATCCTCTCTCTCCCACAGGGAGAATCATGGATCTCATCAATATCAGTAAATTTACTACCAAACACACAAACAGTATTGACATGACTGCACTAATATCTTTACCACCAATAAACTTACAGATGTAAAATTCAAGATCTCTTTCTGTTCTTAGAATATATTTCATTGAGGTGATACAGTCAGAATACCTGAATCAAAAAGTTGCTTAAAGCAATACTTTTTTTCTCTGTGATTATATCATTAATTTGATACACAGTTAGGTTGATGATTAATTTGTTTGTTCTGTCCAATTTTAGAGTTCTCGCCCCCATCTTTATATATTTAATTTTATTCATGTACTTAATTTTATTTTGGAATATGTAAAACATATGGTTCATAGAAAAATTCATAGAATACTACAAATCCTTTTTCCTTTTTTGTTTTTTATTGCTTAATATACCTCAGAAATCATTCCATATTAGTTCACAAAGAGCTTTATTCTTTTTATTTTCTCTTTCTCTCTTTCTTTCTTATTTTTTTTGTTTGTTTTTGGGGTGTTTTTTGTTATTTGTTTTTTGCAACTGTGTTGTGGGAGAGTTGCCATAATTTATTTAGACATCAATGAATGCACAGTTAGTTTCTTTCCAATATTTTGATGTTACAAATAACTCCATACTGACTAACCTAGTGCATATATTTTTGTGTGGTGTTGGAGGTGTACTTTCAGAGTAAATTTCTAGCTGTGGGATTGCTCAGTTACAAGGTAGAAACAAAAATAATTTTATTAGATTGTGGGTAACTCCCTGAGCAGGGGCAAGAACAGTTCTGATTTCCATCAACCATGTTTGGGAGGGCCTGCTCCCTCACCTTGCCTTGTTGTCGGTTGTTGACTCCTGGCTGGTTTAGTAGGTGAGAAATGATATTTCTGTGTGTCTTAAATGGCATTAGAATCACAAGACCTGTGTTTATACCATTGCATTACCTTTACCCTTTGTTCTTAGACATTTGAATTACTCTATGATAGGAGCTACATTCTTTCTTGTTACTCAGTTTTTATGTTGTTGTTTTTGTGTGTGTGTTTTTTTCATTTAGTGGAGACTTTAAAATATATATATTTTTATTCATTTCAGAGAGGGAGAGGAAAAGAGATATAAACATCAATGAATGATGAGGAAGAATCATTGATTGATTGCCTCCTGAATGCCCCTTCCCCCAACTAGGGATTGAGCCCACAACCTGGGCATGTGCCCTGACCAGGAATCGAACTGTAACATCCTGGTTCGTAGGTCACAACGCTCTACCATTGAGCTACATGGGTCAGGCTAGTAGAGACTTTTAAGTTCATTTACATTATCGATATGACCAAAAAGTCTCAACTCTGTCATATTATTTTATTATATGAGTATGTGTTTATGTGTGACTTGTATTATTTTTACTATTTTTACTGTGTTTCACTATGTGGTTTCTTTTTGCGCTTTTAAAATGATTTATTTTGGCTTTTGGGAAGGTTTGCTTTATTATTTTAGTGATTGTTAAGTAACTTTTATGTCCTCTTAGTTCTATTTTTCTTACTTTGGCTTCTATATTTGGTTTGCAGTTTACACAATGTCCTTTGACTCTTAGCTATCCAATTATTCATTAGCTTATTCTATTTTACCATCTTTTCTCCTTTCATTTGAAGCTCACTGTTCCTACTTTGTCAGAACACATAACACATACTGACTCTTCTTCTAACTTTGTTCCCTCCTTTGCTTTAATCTGAAATTTACAATTAAATATATTTCATACTCACCCTCAGTTCTTCTGCCAGTTGGTTGGAAGAAGCACAATTTCTGCTGGAAAACCTAAAAAGGGCTTGCAACTGCACTATTCCCTGAGTTCTTGATTATATAAAATGTTTTCTATAGTTTTGATACTTGAAAGATACCTTGGTTGATTTTTCTTAACATGTAAGCAATTTATTTTACTTTTTAGTCGAGAGGCTCAGGGGATTTTTTTTTCTTTAAGGTGTACAGCAGGTCCTCGAATAATGTCGTTTTGTTCAATGTTGCTTCATCATAACATTAACTAGAGGCCCGGGGCACGAAATTTGTGCACTTGGGGGGTGGGTGCTCCCTCAGCCCAGCCTGCGCCTGCTCACAGTCCAGGAACCCTCAGGGGATGTCCAACTGATGGCTTAGGCCCACTCCCCACGGGAAGCGGGCCTAAGCCATTAGTCGGACACCCTTAGCACTGCTGAGGAGGCGGGAGAGGCTCCCGCCACCGCCACTGCACTTGTCAGCCTTGAACCCGGCTCAGGGTTTCTGGCTGAGCAGCGCTCCCCCTGTGGGAGCACACTGACCACCAGGGGGCAGCTCCTGCATTGAGCGTCTGCCCCCTGGTGGTCAGTGCGCGTCATAGTGACTGGTCGTTCCGCTGTTTAGTCAATTTGCATATTAGCCCTTTATTATATAGGGTGTGATTCCATAGGAACATAACTCTTTTATGTAAATTAGTCTATGTGTGGTGAAACTAGTTTCATTATATGTCATTCAGCTTAATAGAACCTATGAATGGTGTTGAGTGAGGACTTTCTATTGCTAAAAATGACACAGTTTTAAGCAAATTTGATCTTCTTTGCCTATTGGTTACTTGCTTTTTGATCCTTTATTTGTTTTTTGTTCTTTTCATATATTTATGCCTTTTTTCAATGTTTCTGATTATATTTTGAGTTGAACCAGTTCTCTTGGACACCTTATAATTTAGTTTTTATTTTTAATTTAATTTTGTCTTTCATTTATTTTCAGGGTTTAGTCAACTCTAGATTCATATCATTCTTGTGTTTTTTTCTGTCCATATATGTCTTTATATTTTTATTTCAGCTAGATGTCCATATCTACAGATTCTATTGTAGTGTATTTTATTTAGGTTTGGATATTGTGTTACAGTTTTCTTCTTTTGCAGATTTTTTAGTGTAATTTCTATAAACTGCAATACTTTTATTCACTTTATTTTTTGTTCTTATAGAAGCATTGAATAGATATTTGTCTACTGATTTCTATTTACTTTATAATGTTTTATTTTCTTAGACCATTAGTAGCCATTATGTGTAAAAAGAGGTGGAAGTTTGGATGACTTATTAAGTTTTATAGCTCAAGACTGTAGTACTAGTTTGGTACAGTAAAGTTCAATTCAGCATCTTTCATTATCTCTACTTTTTCCACTTTGGAAAGCCCTATCCTAAAATCAAGGGTGAAAATACCACTATTAGAATAGGAATGTTTTGGACCATGACCATCTGTGAAGTAATTATAGTAGTTACCCATGAAGAGCTTGCTATTAGATAGGTAGAAAAGACAACCGATGCTTGGGAAACCATGTTCTAAAATATGTGTGTAGTTCTGGTGACTGTGACTGGGGAAAGCTGCAAGGCTAGTGTTACATTTAATTGTATTAACTTAATTCCTTTCATTAGGGAATGGAAAAAGAATTGACATAGGTTACAGGAGCAGAGTTCCAGTTTAACCAGAGTATATCATTATAAGAGCTGTTATAGAGAAAGCTCACTGTCCATAGTCTATAAATGTGTATTTGACATTGTATTTAGACAGCCATACTTTTCTGAATTATTTTTCTATAACAGAAGAATTTCTGTAGGATACTATTAAAGCAAGTTGCTTGGTGAGATTCTTGAAAGGATTCCATGTTTTTTATTAATAAGGAAAGCATTTGCAATTAAGATTGCTAGTGGAGGATAAGAATGACTTTGTTCTCTTGCTCAGTATATTTCAGGGTCTGGAGAGGATCTCACCAGGTCGAAGAGGCAATGTGCTGTGTAGGTTCCTTTATTGAGTAGCTAATTAAATGCATTTTGGAATCCTTCATCTTTTCTGAAGCATCTACTACTTGCCACAGCAGAAGAAGCGCTAGGCTTATTATTGGCCTGTTCAAGCAAAATGTTTCATTTTTCTTGCCTGCAACCTTGTAGATTTTATACTAACTTACATCTGCAAGTGGACAATGAAAGCAAAGATGTCAGGTACATTCAGACAGTTATTTTCATTCAGTCTAGAAAGAACAATATTAAAGTGGGATTTTTAGGAGCTATTGGAACTGATTTTCTGATGGTCTGAAGTGAGATTGTGTTTGCTTTGCAATGTAAAATAGATTTATTTTTCTGTGGCTACATCACAGTAATAACTCATATCACGCTATGGGGTTTTTGTCTTGGGAAATTTTTTGTTTTTACATTTTTATTTGAAATGTGAAAATGTTTTTTTTTTCCTTTGTGTTTTTTTATTTAATTTTAAATGACAATAGGTCTGGAACCTCAGTTTTTCTCTAACTTGCTCTTTTAAGGCTAAGCTTTATTGCCTGATACCTATGAACATCTCTTTTCAAAATGAAGTTTCTGTGTTCATTGAATAAAGGTCAGCTCAATAATAGCAGAATTGTAAAGAACCCAAGGTATACATTTAATAACATATTTCCCTTGATGTTATCCAAGGTCTCTCTTTTATTTCCTTCATAACTGTTGCCATCATCCCTAGTTATATTGTTTGCCTCATTGGTCCATGTATTATTTATGTGCTCCAACTTGAATGTAATCTTTGTGAGGGCCAGGCCATGGATCTTCTCATTCCCTGATGCAGTCTCAGCCTTCAAAAAGCATTTAATCAGTATTGGTTAGAAAATTCAAAACAACAAAACACAAGTAGATAAATGAAATGTTTTGACAGTTACCAGATGTAGAGAAACTATAATATAACTGCCATTCCTCAGACTATTCTAGTATAAAATCATTATACAGTAGATATAGGTCCTTCAGAAGGGCTTGCAGGTAACTGGGACAAATAAAACTAAATCTCATGCATAAGATTGACAAGTCTCCAGCGATTCATGTGAATGACAAAGCCATCTTAAACTGCCATGTCAGCCAAGCCTTCAGATGCCTCCAGCGCAGTGGGCATCTGACCACAGCTGCATGGAGGCCCGGTGAGAGCTGCCAGCTGAGCCTTGCCAACCCATAGCACTGTGAGCTGTCACAATTCTTGTTTTCAGACATTAAGTTTTGTGGTTGGTTTGTACTATATAGGAAACAAGAAAAGGTTTACAACATAAACTACATTTATTGATATTAAGGCATTTACTGGTTTTCTAAGCAGCACACTTTTTTTTTTGCTGCCTCTATATATACTAGGCCTATTCTTTGATTATGTGAAAACATAAAGTCTAGACTATACCTGAAGAATTCATGTTATTGGGGAAAAAGAAAAGATTTGTGGGTATCAAAGTGGGGCTAGTGTGTTGATAGGAAAACAAAATTAAATTCAGATTTTGTTTAGACCTACTTATAACCATGTGGGTTTTGGTCAGCCTATCTCTTCTGATATCATTGCTTAATTTTAGGAATAAGAATTTTGACACACTGATAATATTACTTCCTTTTTTCAGAGTTTCTATACCCCAATTATTACAGGTTTCCTATGGAGAAAAATATACTTGAGGTAATAACTTAGTAGATAGAGAGTGTGACAAAAAAAACACAAAACAACCCTTCAGAACCATCAGAATACTCAGAAAGTTGAGTCAGTACATTCATAGAGCTAAGAAACAAAAATTTGAAAACAGTATTTGAAATTGCTCATCCCATTAATTTTGTATGTAATTCCAGCAGATTAACAAATCCTTTTTGTCTTTAAGGTTATTTATTTTAATATTTTTTGAGACAAGAAAAGGGGGAACCACTGTTAATGTTTAAGACCATATTTCTGCTGCTCTACATGTTATAGTTAAACAAGTTAAGCTTAGGTCTATTAGGATAGTTCAAGGGGTTCTGGAAGGAGATGAACTATCTAATAGTTTTGAACATCACTTGAATATTCATGTTTCATTGTTACATGGATTTGATTGTCTCTTCCATACTTCTGCATCTTTTTGTGATTTAATCTTAATTGAAAATATTTTGGAGGAGTATCTAATCTATGGGAACTTGAGGAGTTTACATAGGGAGCTAAAGTGACTTTTACTATTCAGAAGTTCTGTAGAGTCCCAGAAAGAGGAAAAGACTTCAATAAATATTTAAGAGAAACCAAAATGTTATAGGACTTGCAAGGTAAACCTACAGATATTATTTGTCTCTGTTTATCTGTCTATCCCTTCTTTGTCCATCTCTCTATCTCACCATGCCTCCATCTGCCCATCCATCTATGAATCTAAGAGATGATTATGTTGTTGAAACCTGATTGCATAATGATTGAAGGTTTGGGAGTATCTTCATTATATCTTCAACTAAAAGTGGATTGTTTTTTCTTCACCTGAAAAAGAGCTACCTGACATTATGTTTATAAGAATATTGCCATTCATGAAGTAATATAAGTGAAGAAACATGACACATTAGTAAGGTTGTATTCAGATATTTTCCAATGATATTAAAATTCTTCCTCCCTGATATTATATGTCTCCACTATCAGAAAAACATTTTTTTTGAAGATTTTTGTGACTTTGAAAAAATAAAAGTAGTGGAGTAATTTAGTTCCAAAACCAGTTGGAACTAAATTCAAACTATACTTGCATCCTACTCATTTTAAAGAAAGGGAAATGCCCTCTAATCCACTAGCTCTTCTCCCTGAGACGTTGGTGAAAAAAGAGGAGAGAGGGGTCTCTGAGCCAGACTTATGCACAGAGTAGACCAAGAGGGTGGAGAGTTCTATGTAAGTGGAATTTTGTAAACAATGTAAACAAAGAAATTACATTTTGGAAAAGAATGAGGTTTGTGTTTTTTTTTTTTTTTGCTGATGCTCACATACTTATTAAATAATGCAGCTCAGTTGTTTCTAAAATTCATTTTCATGAGCTCAGTATAGGAATTGCTTCTTGGCTTTATAGGCACTTCAGGAAAACATCTTTTTTTTTAAATATTTTTTTTATTGATTTCAGAGAGGAAGGGAGAGGAAGAGAGAGATAGAAACATCAATGATGAGAGGGAATCATTGATTGGCTGCCTCCTTCAGGTTGGACCAAGCCCGCAACCCAGGCATGTGCCCTCGACCGGAATCGAACCTGGGACCCTTCAGTCCACAGGCCGACGCTCTATCCACCGAGCCAAACCGGCCTGGGCAGGAAAACATCTTAATTGAGATCATTCCTAAGCAAACACAACTTACTCATTTACTAATTACACAATTTGGGCAAAGAGTAGGATATTACTGTTACTTAGTTCTTGGTTCATAGTCAGCAAAGAAGAAAGTCAGCTGGTAAAACCAAGTTTCTCAACTCATGAAAGTATTTACTGCATGACCTAGAAGGCAATATTCCAACTGAGCCTTTGACCAAAATCAAAGAAGAGATGAGATGTTCACTTCTGTCATGCCGTGTTGATCCAAAGGAAACAGACCTGCACCCCCGAGCTGCTCTCCAACTAGGAGAAATTTCCCACCATGCCTCCTGGATAATAGCTCACCTGTCACAGTGTTGTACCTCTTCTGACTTGTGCCATTTTTTGTACATCATTAGCACCCCCCAAATGAATGCCTTCTTCTCTTCTTATACAATTCCTTGTGAAGGCTTCAGTCCCTGCATATTTCCTGTTTTATTTCTTGAATCTTTTCATTGGCAAAGTTGCTCTATTATGAGCCAATGTGAAGAAGACAAAGATTTCCAGGTCATATTTGAACCCTTTCTATTATCACCTGCATTGCATGTCTTAAAAATGTGAATGATCTTCTGCATTTTATCTCAGCATTTACTTCTGCCTTCTCTCATAAACATATCAATTCACGAGTTAGTGAGCATTTTTACTATGAACTCTAGAGGTTATAAAGATACATAATGTAGACTCCATTACCACAACTGGTTTGTAATTTCATTGTGAAGATAAAACCCACATATATTCAGAGATTGCTGATATGAATGCTGGATGAGGTGAGCGGAAAAACACGGCTTCCATGAGGGGAAGGATTGAATGAATGCATAAGGAACTCTGAATTTGCTTTAGTTTAGAATCATATATTCATACAGTTGGATGTCCTCACTGCCCTTGCTCCCCAGGTATACATCTAGCTCTTCTCTTCTAAATAAACTGCTTCAACTGGACACACCGATTTTCTTCTACTTTTTCTGCTTCGGGTTACTTCCCTCAGATTGATCATCTTTTCTGTTAGTTAGCTTTTGCTATATAGCAAACCACCCCCCAAGAATTTGTGGCATGAAACAATAGCTATTTATTAGATTTATGATTCTGCATGTTTGCAGCGTGGGCTGAGCTCAGCTCACAGTTCTCTGGTTGCACGTGGGCTCACCAATGCATAAGTGAATCATTCTGGGTTAGCTGCTCAGTAGCCACTAGAGCAGTGATGGCGAACCTTTTGAGCTCGGCGTGCCAGCATTTTGAAAAACCCTAACAACTCTGGTGCTGTGTCACATAGAAATTTTTTGATATTTGCAACCATAGTAAAACAAAGACTTATATTTTTGATATTTATTTTATATATTTCAATGCCATTTAACAAAGAAATCAACCAAAAAAATGAGTTCGCGTGTCACCTCTGACACGCGTGTCATAGGTTCACCATCACTGCACTAGAGTGTAGTTTCAGCTGGGACAACTTCTATCCGTTCCCTGTGGTCTCTTATCTTCTAGCACAGTGGTTCTCAACCTTGGCTGCACATTAGAATCACCTGGGAATCTTTTTAAAATCCTGATTTCTGGGCCTCATCCTCCAGAAATTCTGTGTCTTTGTTACTAATGTTATGGCCCCATCCCATAGCAAAGAAACAGAATTTCCGGAGAATGAGGCCCAGAAATCAGGATTTTAAAAAGATTCCCAGGTGATTCTAATGTGCAGCCAAGGTTGAGAACCACTGCTCTAGCAGGTTACCTTGGCTCATTCACGGGAGAACCAGGAAGGATTACAAGAGAAAAGGTATAGAAGGATTGGAACTGGACCACTGTTACTTTTGCCACATTCTTTAGGCCAAAGCAAGTCAACCCAGCTCAGAATCACAGGGTGAAGAAATAACCTCATTGTTTCATGGGAGTAATTGCAAGTGCCATAGGTACAGGGAGCGGTGGAGAATTGTGCCATTTTCGTTATCAGCTTAATTTGATAGTGACCTTGAATTTTACTAAGATCATCACATTTACACACTATGTGCTGTCTGTAGGAATTTTTTAACTTTGAGGCGACACATGGCACCAGACAGTGTAGGTTCATTGCCAGATTGTGAAGCAGCTTGGGGGCCAAAGTATTAACACTCTATGGCCATGAAAAAGATCTGAGATGGGAAATAGCATGATGCTAAAGTTTTAGGAAGAATTCAGTTGTGGATCTGGGCAGAAAGAAGATTTAGATCCACATATTCAATTACCACAAGCGACTTCTCTTTGGGTGTTACTTCAACTTCCATATTTCTAAAATTGAACTCAGCATATTCATTCTACAACCAAGTTTTTTCTTCTTTTTGTGTTTCTCTTCTCAGTTAAGTGATACTACCATTTGCTATGTAGTACAAGTCAGATATTTGATCATTCCTGATTTGCGCTCCCCACCCCCGGCCACATCCATTCGTTGTCCTGAAAAACAAATATTTAGAATGCCTACTGTGTATACTATTCCCGCTAGACCATGGTCATCTCTTGAACTCTAGACCTGTCTCCCAATTAATTGGTCTTCATGCTTTCTTTCATCTTCTATAGGACCCAGTATGACTTTATAACTCAGTGTGTTCATTCAGTTGGCATATAATTATTGAACTCCTGCTGTGTGTTAGACACAGATACAGAAAAAAAAAAACAAAGCAGTGACTGCCTTCATGGAGTTTACAATCCAGTGTGAGAGACATATAATAAAGCATAGAGTGTGACCCAGAATGCTTTTTGAATTGATTAGGGAAAGCCTCTCTTGGGAGGTGATATTTGAGCCTAAGAGAAAGAGCCATGTGGATATTTGAGGAAGAACATCCTGGGGTGAGAGAATGGCAAGAATCAAGGTCTTGATATAGGACTGGGGTTGGAGAGAAGAGGAATTTGAATGAGTAAGGAAGAGAGGGAGTAGGTCAAGAGGTCAGGGAGACAGTTTCCTATTCAGGTCATGAAGCACTTTAGCAACCATTAAGGGAATGACATTGGAGCTTGGGAATTATTGGGAATATTTATTGAGAATAAATCTGGCATAGTATACAATGTTCACTTGACTGCTGTATGAAGAAGAGACTATAGATAAATAAGAGTTGATAGTGGCTTGAATCGGTGTATAGCCAGGAAGATAATGTGAAGAGGTGAGAAGTTCAGGAGCTAATTTCGAAGGATTTGCTGATGGATGTTTATAGAGAAGGAGGGGAGCCATAGATGCTCTATACTGGTGGGGGCAACAGGGAACCCTGGACATGTGCAATGTTATAGGAATCACAGAGGGGGAGATCAAGTGTTTTCCTTTGGAATTAAAGTTTGAGATGGATTTTAGACATCCAAACCACATCAATCACTATCTTTAAAACCCGTAAACAATTTTTACGTTGAATTATGATAAAGCTCAAACTTTAAAAAATGGCTTATAAGAACATTTGTAGTCTTGCCCATGGTTAAATCTCTAATCTCATCTCTTTCCTTTTTTCTCGTCACCCACCATCTCTCTCATCTTATTTCAACCAGCTGCACTGAGTTTCTTTCAGTTCCTTTGACACTCCAGTCTCTCTTTAATTATCCTATATCCTTGCCAAAAATAAACACATCCTCTCCTTCCCCTGCTTGTCCTTTGGCTAGTCAATTCATATTTGGGGGCTAGATTTAAATGTCTTTTTCTCTGGGAAGTGCCCTTACTAGGTTCCATGTTCCCACCCTGAGAACCCCTGCTGTAATACTTAACACAAGTTTTTGTAAAATGCCTTGTTTGTCACTACAGACTAGGCTTCAAGGACTTGAGCATAGGGAGCATGTCATGGCCAATGTAGTGACCAGAATGTAGTAAATACTTGATAAAAAACTTTTTTTTTAATGAGAGAGGGATAGGTTGGGAGCATAATTTGGGTTAGAAACTAGGTTAGACATAGTGGATCAGAGTCAGTGGCTTGAACAGTAAAGTGCTGTCAAAATGGAAGGATTGTGGTGGTTTGAGCCCTAGATTACCAACACTGACTCAGTTTTTAGACCTGAGGTATTTGAGAATGGTGTGATCCCTGGCAGGTGCTGTTGCTGTCCACGTATAGCTTGGTCTTAGTGTCTCAGAAATGTCCAGTACATTTTAGAGACCC
Organism: Myotis brandtii; assembly: GCF_000412655.1. Classification (NCBI taxonomy): domain Eukaryota; kingdom Metazoa; phylum Chordata; class Mammalia; order Chiroptera; family Vespertilionidae; genus Myotis; species Myotis brandtii. The sequence continues at coordinate 7,938,401 of NW_005360124.1, read as the reverse complement.
TGGTTACCCTTCAGCAGCAAAGCCAGGTAAGGGAGTTGAAACTGGTTGTCCAAACACTAAGATAAGACACGTGGAAATTCCTTCAAGGAGGCAAGATTTGTTTGTTGGCTTATTGATTTTTACTTTAGTAAGTATTTTTAGGACTGAAAGTCTCTAATTCAGGATGTGTCAGCTTGGAAAGATTCACAGAGGACAACACAATTTACAAATAAGAGAAATGGTGTTCACTTAACTAAATCTATAGAGCATCTAGTTGTTTGGCTGCTCTGACCCTCAGTTCCTTTTTTAAAAGACTTTATTTTTAGAGCAATTTTATCTTCACAGCAAAATTGAGGGGAAGGTACAGAGATTTCCCATCTACCTCCTGCCCCCACCCATGCGTAGCCACCCCATTAGTACTTCCATTAGAGTGGTGTGTTTATTACAGTTGATGAGCCTGTATTGACAATCATACACCCAAAGTCCATAGCATACCTTTCGGTTCATTCTAGGTGTTGTCCATTCTATGGGTTTGGATAAATGTATAATGACATGTATCTATCATTATATTATCATACAGAGTGTTTTCTATGCCCTAAAATTTCTCTGTGCTCTGCCTACTCATCTCATCTCTAGTCCCTGGCAATCACTGAACTTTTTTTTTAATATATATTTTATTGATTTTTTTACAGAGAGGAAGGGAGAGGGATAGAGAGTTAGAAACATCGATGAGAGAGAAACATCCATCAGCTGCCTCCTGCACACCCCCTACTGGGGATGTGCCTGCAACCAAGGTACATGCCCTTGACCGGAATCGAACCTGGGACCCTTCAGTCCCCAGGCAGATGCTCTATCCAGTGAGCCAAACCGGCTAGGGCAACCACTGAGCTTTTTACCTTCTCCATAGTTTTGTTTTTTCCATAATGTCATATAGTTGGAATCATACAGTATTTAGCCTTTTGAGATTGGCTTCTTTCACTTAATAATATACACTTAAGTTTCCTTTATGTATTTTCATGGCTTAATAGCTCATTTTTCTAGTGCTGAATAATATTTCATTGCTCAAATATACCACAGTTTATCCAGTTACCCACTGAAAGCAATTTTGATTGCTTTCAAGTCTTGGCAATTATGAATAAAGCTTCTATAAACATCTATGTGCAGGTATTTGTATGGACTTAAGTTTTCAACTCATTTGGGTGAATGCCAAGGAGTGCTTTTGCTGGATTGTGTGATAAGAATATGCTTAGTTTTGTAATATATCGCCAAACTGTCTTCCAAAGTGGTTGTACCATTTTGAATTCCCACTAGCAATGAATGTGAGTTTCTGTTGCTCTGCATCCTTGCCAGCATTTGCTGTTGGCAGTGTTTGGGGTTTTGGCCATTCTAATAGGTGTGTAGTGATATCTCTTTGTTGTTTAGGTTGCATTTCCCTAATGTCATATGATGTGGAGCATTTTTTCACATGCTTATTTGCCATTTGTGTATCTTCTTCGGGGAGATATCTATTGAGGTCTTTGGCCAACCTTTTAATCAGATTGTTTTCTTACTGAGTTTAGTAAGAGTTCTTTGTATAGCCCTAACCGGTTTGGCTCAGCGGATAGAGCGTCAGCCTGAGGACTCAAGGGTCCCAGGTTCGATTCTGGTCAAGGGCATGTATCTTGGTTGCAGGCACATCCCCAGTAGGGGGCGTGCAAGAAGCAGCTGATCGATGTTTCTCTCATCTATGTTTCTAACTCTCTATCCCTCTCCCCTCCTCTCTGTAAAAAATCAATAAAATATATTTTTTTAAAAAGAGTTCTTTGTATATTTTGGATAATGGTCCTTTATCAGATGTGTCTTGTAAATATTTTCTCCCAGTCCGTGTCTTGTTTTCTCATTCTCTTGACATTGTGTGTCACAGAGCAGAAATTGTTAATTTTAATGAAGTCCAGATTTTCAGTTATTTCTTGCACAGAGTATGCCTTTGGTGTTATATCTTAAAAGTCATCACCATATCCAAGGTCATTCAGGCTTTATCCTATGTTATCTTTAAAGAGTTTTAGTTTTGCATTTTACATTTGGGGCTATGATCCATTTTGAGTTAAATTTTGTGAAAGGTATGTGGCCTATGTCTTGATTTCTCTTTCAGCATCATCATTATTATTAATTATTGCATGTGGACATCCACTTGTTACAGCACCATTTGTTGAAAAGACTACCTTTGGTTCATTGATTGCCTTTGACTATACTGCCTCAATTACTTGACCCTCAGTTTTTAGTAAAATATTGGGAAGTGGATTTCTTTTTCTTTTTCTTTATATAGGCCTATTTTGTATACCACATCCTTTGTTTCCTAACAGCTGATATTTTCTGATGTTTCTTTAGTATTATATGGGACATCCTTAAAATGTTGTAACTATAAGATTATTCTCTGTCAAAATTATAGTAGATGTGAACCATGGTTCTAGCAGAGTTGGAATGCTAGGTATAAATGTGTGCAGTAAAACATGCTGATTCATTGGAGGCCTTTAACTAATGTACCAGAAAATAATTAGACACCGTTCTTTCCTCCTATAGCCCATCACCAGTCTCCAGACCCTAGCCCCAGATATAAATAAAGTATTCAGCTCACCTCAGTTGCCCTTTCACATTTGCCAGACAATAAAGAAAACCATTATCTCTTTATTTTGTAGTTCGTTCTCTCTCTCTCTCTCTCTTCTCTCTCTCCTCCCTCCCTCCCTCTCCTCCCTTCTCCCACTTTCCCCCACCCCCTCCCCACCACCAGGGTCGTCCTCTATAAACTATTAGGAACATGCTGTTGGCCCATGAATGTACTATCATCAACAACTACATGATCATTATAACGACAGTCATTTCTTATCTACTTTATCTTCTTTAATTTTTATAGCAACTCTGCATTCAAACTACAGGTCAGGTTTTAAGAACTTAGGTAACTTGACAAATCATATACTGGAAAATAGCAGAGGTGGAATTTAATCTTTCCTCTGCCTGATTGTCCTAGCTAGTGTCCTTAATTTGGTGTTCTTGAAACATACTGGGCTATCTTGGAATTTCTGGAAAACCCACAAATTGAATAATATCCTTGAATAATTGGGCATAGAATCTATTTTGGCCATAGGTATCTTTTTTTTTTAATGTGTATGATAAAGGATAAGAAGTACATCAAATTTACCCATAAATATAATAATGAATGTCTTAGAATGTCCCTAGCTTAATTTAGATTTTCAAAAATCTATGAAGACATCTTTAGTTTTGGAGTCACAGAATCTGTTTTGTAACCCAAGGGGTGCTCATCAGCTTATGATCTCATGAGAGTTCTAAGCCCAATTTCATGCGGGGAGGCCTTGAGAAAGAAAAGTTAAAGAAAGATGCTGTCCAAATAAATGCAAGAGGAACTAAAATTATTGTCTGAAAGTGTGAAGGGGAGAACTAAGCCTAGATACTTCCCAGAAGTTTCCGAGTACTGAAGAGCAGATGTGAGACCCATTGGAAGGAATGACTTCATCAGAAATGGAGCAAGACTAACAATGGAGTGAGCTGTTTGCAGTGGTATGCTGGATCTGCCTTCTGACAGCTCATGAAAGCTTATTGTTACACATTCAAGAATTTTGTGAGCGTGGTAGCTTAAAATTGGCCATGATGTGAGTATTTACACCATGAAAATGAGCAAATGCTATAAATAAGGAATTTTATTTTAAGAACTGGTTTACCAGCACAGTATTGGCTATTTAGTAAAGAAGTGAACTCCCTGTCATTGGAACTATTCAAACAGAAACTTGGCTATTTCCTAAAAATTGAGTTGCAATGCATGGAATAAGGGAAAATTAGAAATCTCTAAAGTCTTATCCAACTGTCATTTTATCACTTGAATGCACAGACCATGGAAATTTCTGTTATTTGATTTTTTTCCTGGTGCTATATTATTTGATATCCACTCCTTATCTACTCCTCATCTGAATATGCATGTATCCCCTCCCCCGCACCCAAGCCTTTTCTGTTTCAACTTTTAACAGATGAGTTTCCATAGCTCTATGGTCTGGTGTTTGGCTGTTGGCCAGCTGCTTGAACTATGAAAGGTTGCGTACCCTCATTAAGTCTCTCTCTTTTTTTAATTAACTTTTTGGGGTAACACTGGTTAATAACACTGTAAACAGGTATAAAACCTTATAATATGGCTTCCTGTGCCCACCACCTGCAAAAATCAACAAATGAACAAACAAAACCAACAAAGAAAAAAAAATAAAACAAAATTTCTTTATCTGTTAAAAGGAGATAAAAAGATGATAAAAGTGCCTCTGTCAAGTAGTAGTTCTGATTCTTAAATGAAGCTAGTCCATGTAAAGCTATTAGTACAATGGTTGGCCATGGTAAGGATCTAGTAGATGTCAATTGTATTTCCACTTAAGGCAGAATCAATTTTACTTTTTTCAAAATCTTAGAACTCTTGGACTCCGAATTTTACAAGTACATATACACTTTACTAAGTTGACTGGCTTGTTTCTGGATCTGTCTATAAAACTGATTTTTTATATATTTAAGTCTGCTTTCTTATTAACACTGTATGGTCAGAGATGCAGTCTTATGAGCTACTGTATTAATAACAATGAACAACAGATGTTTTCAGTGTTAGCAGGCTATTGACAGCATATAAGTTGCTCAGAACCTGGAGACGTTTAAAGAGAATGACATTAAAATCCACCCCCCGCCCCCAAGACACACACCTATAGGAAGAAAATAATGGTGGAAATATAACAAAGGTGTTTATTTGGGGTATAAACTGTTCTTTCATTGAGCAAACACTGTGATATGCTGATGAAGACACAAGAGAAGTAGACACACTCAGAGTGGTTTATAAGCAGAATAGCTTATAACCCTGGTGTGGAAAAGGACCTTTCTAGAACTCACAGAACAGTCTCTCTATAATTTCATTCCTAAAAGGAATACAAGCTTTTATGGATAAGGATGTGGAAGACCTAGGTGGTATCCATGGTTTCTGCAGATCTTTTCTGTTTTGTGCTGTTTCTCAATAGTCATTCATCTCTGCACACACTGTCATTGAAATACAGTACGTTATTCAGAATTGAAGATGCATACACTTACTATATATATTTATCTTGCACATGCTGTGTACATATGTGCTTTTTACCAGCATCAAAGATGAGGTAAGTTTCTGACTGGCCCCTTCTACGAATACCAGTCTATGTGATAACACAATTCCAGAAACTAGTCTTTAGTCCCAGCTCTGGCAGGTCTTCTCAACGTGGTTGACTGTGTATGAGCATATCAAGGGTTTTGCCTCTGGGTAATGCTATTATACAGACTCCTGTCAAGTAAGCACAGTTTAAAAATCATTCAATCAGGCAATTAAGGAAATTATTAATGCATTACCCTCTTTGGTCAGTGTTGACTGGCATCAATATTTTCCATAGTCTTTGCTCCTTGGATAACTTTGGTATATGAAACAACTACATTGAAAACAAGTTTGGAAGCCTAGACCACTTGGAATATGTATTTAGAATCTAAGGTCCATAGTCAGGATTTAAGGTTCTGATCTAAGCATCTTTTAACCTTATTACTCTTTTTGCAAGAAACACCTCAGGCTCTGAGTATTTTTCCCCCTTTGACCTTTTGACTACTTAACATAGTAGATTATCCAAGTGAAAGTATCAATTGAATAGTTCCCTTCCTTCCCCTTCCACCTATACCATGTTGGTGGATGAAAAGAAAAATAATAAAAGGTGGAACAAAAATATTTAATAGTAAAATTAGATTCAACAGAAGCAGAATTGAAGAAAGAAACCTAATTGTTCCACTTTTAACACACGTGTTTTCCATAGACTGCTGGTTTTCTTCAATTTTCATAATTACAATTTCAGGCAGCATCCCTCCTTCCAGAACGGTTATCCCATTTGTGGGTTACCCATTTCCTGTGCATTTCCTTCCTCCAGCCCACCTCTTGGCCACATTAACATTACTGCATGTCAGAAACGATAGCACAGGTGGCCAGAGCAGGTTTGGGAGAAGAAAAAAATGAAATGGGAAATTGTCAAGGTTGCTTTGTGTTAAATTAAAGCATTTGGCGAGGAGAGGCCCAAACTCACTCTCGGCCAGAGTGAGACATCTGAAAAACATAGGCGTTTGGATAGTTTTGCTATTTCTTTCATGATCATTTCTGTTAACCAAGCACTAGTTGGCTAGGTTTTTCTGATGAGGTTGGAGCAGTTGTGAACTTGGAAATAAAGTTGAGATTATGCTCACATTTTGGGACATATCAATGCCAATATTTACTGAAAATGTAATCAATCAGCCAATATTTACTGAAATCCTAGTTAGACTTAATTTAATGCATAGTCTTCTAAGGGCTTACAATCAAGACAAAATCCACTCATAATACTCAATAGTCAACAACAGTTCAGTAGAATTCAATGAGTAGGGGTTGTATGTGTAGAATAGAGTGCATGTGTGTTGTGTCCCTAAGTTCAGGGAAGGGATGAAATAGATGGGGCTGAAGAACATGAGACAGCTTTATGGGAGGGGGTACTCCTAAGCTGTGCCCCTAAAACTGGGGAGAGGTAGGGAGAGTGGGATTTGGATCAGTATAGTAGTAGTGGGTGGGGGGGAGCAAAAGGAGGGAAGGTAGGAGGGGAAGGGAGAGATAAAGAGAGAGAGGCCTTGAGTACCAGACTGAAGTCAAAGTGAGAAAACGGTGCAAATGTTCATAAAATATATAAGCCCCTATTTTCTGGATATTATCTGTAGTAAAAAAATGGGTAGACCCTTTGTTAGAATGAATCCTTGAAACTACTCAAGTGTGTTTATAATATTCAACAAAAGGCTATCTCATTCGGAGAATAAATTAATAAATTCATGTCGGGGAGCATTAGAGGTATCTGTTGCTAGTTAGCATTTGATTTTGAAGGATGAAGTATGAAAAGAGATGAGCTTCCATTTAGGTTGTACTTCAGATGAAAGCAGAGTCGTGGCTACAAAGCCCTGGAAGACCTGACCTTGCTTTGCCTTCTGATGTGCCCATGCCATTCTGTCCCTCCTTCGCTTAAGCTTCGGCAATACCCCACCCTCTTTCTCTGTGCTAACTTGTTTCCCACCATTTGGTCATTGCATTTGCTGTGTCCTCTACCAAGACACTGATCTCCAGGCCCTTGGGCAGACCAGCTCTCATCAGTTATGTCTCAGCTCACATTTCATTTTCTGAGTCTTAGGGCTTTTTATGACCATCCCACCTAAGTGGTATACTCGGACCCCTCAGCATTCACTAACCTATCATTCTGTTTAATTGCTTTAAAGCCTAAGGAATGCTCTGAATGGTCTTTTTGTTTATCATCTGTATTATCCCTTTAGAGCAGTGGTTCTCAACCGTGGCTGTACATTAGAATCACCTAGGAATCTTGTTAAAATCCTGATTTCTGGGCCTCATCCTCCAGAAATTCTGTTTCTTTGTTACTAATGATGAGGCCCAGAAATCAGGATTTTAACAAGATTCCCAGGTGATTCTAATGTGCAGCCAAGGTTGAGAACCACTGCTTTAGAGGGATCATTAGGAGAGGGACTCATCTGCCGTGTTCACTGCCGGATCCAGCATGTAGTAGTTGCTCAACAAAGTAGGTGTTCAATGAATCAGTGGCACTCAGGTCTCCATTGTGCTTAGCACATACAAAGCTTATGTCCTGAAGTACTGAACTGTTTTAAAGCAGGAAGAAAATAGAGAATAGTGAAAGACCTGGGGGGGCTCGTGTCGCTATGGCATTGTGTTACAGTACATCTCTTTTTCTTTGTTCCTCTATGGAGTCTTCAGAAGCTGAAAAACAACACCGCTCAGAGGGATATTTAAAGAGATGAGCTTTGAAGGAATAATTATTTGGGTTGGACTAATAGTAGTAAATTATATCCAGAAGAGCTGCTGATTAATTCATTTCTCGATATGTGTGTATGTTGTAGCCATTGGGGAATGAAATCATGACACATGATAAGCTAAGGTTCGATGTTTCTACAGCCTGCCCCTTGAAGCCCCCACACATGTTTTCCTGTGTATGTCATGTTTCTGCACTTTGCACTGTTCTTCTTTTCCTCCTCAAAGTAGTGCTACCCTGGCTGATGTGGCTCAATTGGAATATCATCTTGTACACCGAAGGGTCTTAGGTTTCATTCCCAGTCAGGGCACATGTCCAGGTTGTGGGTTCGATCCCCGTTCAGGGTGTGTATGGGAGGCAACCAATCCATGTTCTCTTTCACATCAATGTTCCTCTCTCTGTGTCTCTCTCCCTCTCCCTTCATTTCTTTCTCTAAAATCCATAATAATGTATCCTCAGGTGAGGATTTAAAAAAAAAAGTCAAAGTAGTGCTGAATGAGTGTCTAACCACTACAAACTATGGTACAATAGTCATTGTTAACTTATTGAAAGAAGATTTTAAAAACTGTTCTCTTTTTTCTTGTTCATGGGTTTCTCACAGTAGCACACTTCTGGCTGACACTATACCAAAGCTACCTGAAATGGTCCTCATTCATAGCTGGGTTGGCTTGTAGGTGGTTGGAATTATAAAGTATATGTTCTTCAGTTACCTAGTGTGAATTTATAAATGAAATACTATGATGCCTTTTGTGCGTCATTAATCCACGCTAACAATAAAATGGTACATCCATTATTCTGCTGTTGAAATAGACTTTATTATGTTTTTCCAAAGGATCAATGGTATGAGAACAAGTTGGAGCTGGTGGAAGAGATTTCATTCGCCTTTCCCACATCTGTCCTTCCTGCCTTCGCCTATTATCATGCTAGAGATCCATGTTTCTACTCTAACGGGCAATCCACCAAATTTCTGCTAAATTTTTTTAAAATTTATCTTTATTATTTAAAGTATTACAGATGTCCCCCTTTTTCCTTCCAATAACCCCCTCCACCCCGCTCCACCCCCCCTCCAGGCCTTCCCCTCACTGTTGTCTGTGTCCTTGGGTTATGCATATAGCCTATCAATTCTTTAATTAATCTCTTCCTGTCCCTCCTCACCCCTTCCCTCAGATTTGTCAGTCTGTTCCATGCTTCCAGGTTGCATTATCTTAACACACAGCTAGTTCTCCCCCCTCCTTGCTGTTTAGTAATCTGCAGTGTCCCCTTCTCCCCCTTCCTCCATTAGCACTGCAGTGACAACACGCACCCCTGCCAATCGGACATGAACATTGAAGGAGCCTGGAAGAGAGGCTACACGGGAAAGAACGTTGTGGTGACCATCCTGGACGACGGCATTGAGAGGACGCACCCGGATCTGATGCAGAACTATGTGAGTGCTTGCTGCGGTGGGGACAAGGGAGCAAGGGAGCTCGTGGTAGGATTACCAAAAAGGGGGGAAGCTACTGAAAAAATGCAGCAACCAGATCCAGTGGTCTGTGTTCTGCTCCTGTCTTGTAAGAGACGCTCTCTCAGAGTCCAGGACCCATGAGATAACACTTTCAACTCCCACGTGCCTTTGATGTTCTGACAACAAACAGCAGGTGATAAGGTAGCAGAAACCCCACCACCAACACCACCTGCTCCAACAACAACCACTTTTCTCAGCTCCTCCACACAGCCAGGAAGTGCTGCTTTTTTGTTTGTTTGTTTTATGGAGAAAAGTGTACTTAGAACTTTTCTCAAGTTATTCTGTTCGTCTATTTCTCTCCTTTTTAAAAGGACAGTAATGATCAGCCTACCAGTATTCCTTAGGGATCAATGAATTCTTTTTCTTAAGAAGGCACCACAATTCCAGGACTCAGAGGACATAAGATGAGCCCAAGGTCATCGAACAAGCAAAAGTGCTGAAACTCAGTACTTTCATTGAAAGCTCATGGTCTTGATACCCACTGCCCACGTAGGGAGTAGGGGGCAGGGGGGGCGGGGTAACCTGTTCCAGGACACTGGGATCTTTTGCTCCTGGGGCCTCCAGGGCCCCTCTACCACCATGATAGTCACTGCCTGGAAATGTGCCAATGGCCCCCTGTCTTCTCTCCAGAATTACCCCTTCCTGGGCTTCTCCTCCCTAAGTTTGGTGAAAAATGGCATCATTATCTGAGAATGTGCCATTCTTTGTCTGCTCTAAATTCCGGCTTCCTGACACCTTGGTATTCTCCCTAAAATATTGTGTTACTAAAGTGCCTGCAATGACTCTGTTATCTGCAAATACTAGTAACAACTCTGATTCTTGTCACGGCTTCACAGAAACTCCTGGTGGGTCTCACTCACTCCCATGCCTCCTGACTTCTGCTCTAACTTCTTTTCTGTTGACAACTGTTTCCACCCAGAAACACTGATATCACTATATACCCACTTAAACGTCAATCACTTTCATGCTTCTCATGAAACCATTGGGGTAGAATTGGCCATATATTCTCTTCAGTGTTTCTCATTTGTTCAATCTCATTTATTTAATGGCACTTAAATTAATTTTCCTTTTGTCACTCAAACCTGAAAACCCTCCATTTTATGTTTTCAAATAAATAAAGTACTTCCAAGTCACTTCCTTGGCACATCAGAAACTACGACTGTCTCCAGCAGTCACCCAAGATTCTGACCAATGAGAACCTTCCTTCACACAGAACACCCAGGATCACCTCACACTTCCATCATCTTCAATTACATTTCCTCCCAATATTCTGCCTCACTGCCCTTTTTGTTTAAAAGAATTCAGCCAATGCCCTGGCTTGTGTGGTCAGTTGATTGGAGCATTGGCCCATACACCAAAAGGTGGTGGGTTCGATTTCCAGTCAGGGCACATACCCAGGTTGCGAGTTCGATCCTTGGTTGGGGCGCATTCAGGAGGCAACCGATTGATGTTTCTCACATCAATATTTCTCTCTCTCTTTTCTCTAAAATAAATTTAATAAAAGGCATACCCTCAGGTCAGGATAAAAAAAATTCAGCTAAGAAACTTCACAAATTAATTTTTGTAATGAAATCCTGAAACAAGTTTCCCCAAATTAGATGATTTTCTCTAAGGAGAGAGAGAGAGAGAGAGAGAGAGAGAGAGAGAGAGAGAGAGAGAGAGAGACTGCCTCCAAGCACACTCAGATAAACTTGTCTCTTTATAGCACAGACTCTTAGAGCTAAAAAGGAGCTTCAGTTCAGTCTCCTCATTTGGTAGGCTAGGAAATGAGGCCTGATCCTAATGAGTTAACCCAGACTGTATAGAGAACAGAACTGTGGCTATAGACCTCCTAGCAAATAAGTCTGTCTTTTCATATGCAATGCTGTTTTTATGGTATATTCCTGCTCCCCGCTGCATTGGAATGTATCTGACAAAGTACAAGCAGCTTTAACCTAATTGTGATTGCATTCTTTACTATTTTTATTTTCCTCCTTGAAAGAAAATTCCAGAATTTATTTGTGCAATTAGCAGTACTGGCACCGTCTCAGTTCTAATGTCAGAGCTATGATGAGCAGAGAAAAAAGCACAGTGGGTGGGGTATCGTATGACCTGGGTTCAAGTCTTGGTTTCACAGGCAGTTGGTTTCATGCCTGTGGAACCAGGTTACTTAACCTGTCTGGCCAAGTTAGTTAGCCTGTCTTGGCCTCTGTTTCCTTCCAAGTGAAGTTAGTAAGTCACACTAGCTACCCTCCTTCATGCTCTATGACAGTGATGGCGAACCTTTTGAGCTCTGCGTGTCAGCATTTTGAAAAACCCTAACTTAACTCTGGTGCCGTGTCACATAGAGAAATTTTTTGATATTTACAACCATAGTAAAACAAATATTTATATTTTTGATATTTATTTTATATATTTAAATGCCATTTAACAAAGAAAAATCAACCAAAAAAATGAGTTCGCGTGTCACCTCTGACACGCATGTCATAGGTTCGCCATTACTGCTCTATGACCACTGAGCAGGGCTACATGTCCCCCTTTATCCAGGAAGCGGGGACTTGGCACCTTTATATGTAATGCATATATTTTGCTTAATTCCCCCAAACATTTCAGAGTCTATGTACCATAAGTTATTTTTAGAAACAGAGCCTTTGATAAAGATAGAAAACAAAAATAAATTTCTGTTCACTAAAACCAAAACCAGGAATTAACAAAAAGCATCAGAAAATTCAAAGGATCCTAAATTAGTTATATCTAGACTAGAGTGATATAAATTTGCTTCAGAGGTATTTTTGCCTCATTTTGAACCTTGACATATAATAAAACTTTATTGGTTATTTTGATTGGGTTACAAGGCCATTGGATTTTAGTAAAAAGTTTGAATTGTAGATTCTTTTATAGTAGATAAAACATCTGAAACCAGACAAATATCGCCTAATAGATATCCTAAAGTAACCTGATATAGTAAATTTTTAATAGTGATTTTTAATTGACCTGCCAATTATTTGTGAATGATTTTTAACTTAAAAAGTGTTTGAATTATGGTAAGGGATTTGATATTCAAGAAATGAAGATAGAGAGTCCATGGAGAATAAACCTCTTTGCTTCTAGATAGTCCAGGAGTACTTCACAGAAAAGGTGGTAATTGAGGACATATTTGAAGAAATTGGGTAAGAAGCCAGGTCTTGGTCTAAGAGGAAAAGTGCTGGCAAGCATCTACCAGACACATCTTTGGTCTGTGAAGAGTATTTCTTCTCTCTAGGGGGGGAAAAAGACGACACTGATTATTACTGAACAAGGCATCCTGACACTAGCGAACCGTAAATGTATTATTTAATCTAATTACTCTCTTGCAGAAATGTGTTTAAGAATGCATGAGCCTGCAGGTTAATGGCTAATTAATGACCATCTGTCTCCTTTCTCTCTCTCCTTTGTGGCCATAGGATGCTCTGGCCAGTTGTGACGTGAATGGGAATGACTTGGACCCAATGCCTCGTTATGATGCAAGCAACGAGAACAAGTAAGGCCCAAGTGAAGGCTGACTAGCGTGTGACTGGCAGGGAGCCTTGCTTTTTGCTTTTGCTGAGAGAAATACTTTACTTGGGACTCCTTGGTAACAGATGATCCCGAATGTGCTCCAGGATAAATAAGTGTCTTTCCACGGACGCTTCTGGGTAATAAAAGGGAGAGGTCCAGATAGTAAGAATCATTGCAGAGAGAAAGAGAGAGAACACTCTAGAATGATTCAACTTCCAGATTTTGAGAGGAGAGCTGGGGAATATTCATAATTATCTTTCAAGTGGAAATTGACCCTGTGACCTATTTGTTTAGGAATGGGGTGCTAAAGGGAGAGGCAGAGAAAGTATCTCCCAAAAGAGTTGCTTTACTCTGTTAAGTTCAACAAACTTGATTGAATTCTGTGCTTGAGGACTCTTTCCTGTCCTCTTGCTGTCGTGATGGTGTTTTCCACTAATAGACCTAAACACTTAAAGGTTTGCCAGGTGTGGAACACATTACATTTCTTATCTCCACAGTCAAGAGCTTTAGAAACCCATTTAACCACAGTTACACTTTCCAGTTAGTACAGTAGTTTTTATGAAAGCAAATGAAAATGCACATCTCTTTGATAAGGTAGAATATCTTAACATTCTTCAGAAAGTAAATGGAAATGGTATTTGTTGCTTACGATGATATAGGTATTTTAAAGGCTGTAGTTATTTCTAATCTCTAGATCACATTAACTTTTTTCCTTTTACTGCAAAGCTCCTCCAGCATAATACTGTGATTCAGATACTATCATTGGAATTCTTATTTACATATTTTAGTTTGGGTTCTGCAGAAGTTTCAAAGAGAGGTGTTGTGCCCATTTATTATGTACGGTTTCCAGCCTGTGTTTTTCCTTAGGGAAAATTTTCTCAGCCAGGATTATTTGATTAAGTCAATAAGTTTAGATAAAACTATCTGACCTAGATAATTGTGACTGTACATGTGATTTTTTTCTTTTTCTCTCTCTCTTTACCATCTACCAAAAGAGTTACTTTGGAAAATATGCTGATTGTTAATATTAAAAACTGAGTCAATATTATAGATCACATTTAGTGGTAAAAGCATTAATATGTAAATTGATGTAGATAGAATTTTCTAGAACTTTCTAAAGAGAAAGGGAACTAAACTAAACTGGATAGTTTTCCTTTCAGACCTGGTCATTGCTATCTAGATTACACTGTTTGAAGTTATGGTGAATTTCACACAAAGGATTATAATTTGAGATCCTGAGCTACTGTATTTAACCTAATGTGCAAGTTAGAAGGAAACACAAAAGAAAAACTTGAAGCTTCAGTAAAGTCATCACTAATAAATATCAATCTATTCTGCTATAATGCAATATATGCATTCCTAAAAATACTTGCACTCTGCAAGATCTAAAACCACAGAGTAATAAGCAAATGGAGTTGGACCTTAGCACTCAAAAACTTCATCAGTGACACACACAAAAATGACTCAAAACAATCCCAATTTTATCCATGTAAAGTGGTTAAGAAATATATAAAACTACAATCACTGTGACACTTTATCTGCATAAAGACCTGAAGTTTGTTGGTGGACGTGTGTGCCCATTAGATCGATTCCGACTCACGTGCCTGCCACTCTGTGTGCAAAAGTCAAAGAATGAGAGGAAAAAAGAAAGATGAACATTTCTACAAAGGACAGAGACTAGAGAGGACAACCATAAAGTAGGCTTGTGGGAAAGGGGGACAGAAGCAGAGTGAGATACACCACCAGTACGGCCTTCGGGAGCCTGGCAGCTGCAAGTTACTGTGAAATGGAAGGAGGGTGATCGGAAATCATGGGAATTATCAGCACGCCTATGGACACGTGTGGACCACCGTGCTCCTGCGGGGTGTGGCTCTGTGTAGTGTCCTCTGTGTTGTTCAGGGCACTGCCACTGGGTGTGTTTTCTACGTCTCCCTAGAGTTTCTGGGGCAAAATTGTGTATCAACAAATGCAAATTTCACATATGTTCAAACATTCGCTAACATATCAGTCATTGTTGATTGATTGCTTAGATATATCAATCAAAACATTTGTGTTTTAAAAACAAAACAAGTAAACATTTGTGTTTTCAAGGCAAGCAGTATAGCAGAACTGACCGTACTATATCCTTTAGCTAAATTTATCCCATCAACATTTTATATAGAGAAAACAGAAACAGGAAAGTCTAGATCATGTTAATACCCAAAGTGTCAAGGGACAAGGGGGTCTGTTGGTAGAAAAATGAAAATGTATTGTGCCCTGTAGTCAGTTCTCTCTGAATCTACATGCGCTGAGTTTTGCATTGAAACTGTCTGTGGTGATAGTGACTGTTCTTTAAGCGGGGGTGGGGGCGGTTGTGGTCCTGACCTGTGACTAACATCGCTGACCACAAAGTCTATATGTAAAGCTAATTCTTTCAGTATTGACTTTGATGTCTCTGTACAGTCTGCCTTTTAAAAACTGTATTCTTTGTGAGGATTCCTTTTCAACTTGGCCACTCCCCAAGACCTTTGTTAAGAATCACAGCCATGCTGCTCACTCTGGGGTATTCTGGTGTGTCCTGTTTTGACCCATTCTAAGCACCGTCCATGGTCCATAGAATGTAGTGTGAATCTGATTATCAGGGGACATGGGAATTGGTCCAGATGTGTGCTTAGGTTTGTAGTCTCGAGAGAGAAATGTGGCATTTTCCATGGTGCAACACCAGCACTGCCTACCTCTATTTTATGAAAGTCAGCAGTCACCTGGGCTATCAAATGTCCCTTTACCTCCTCTCATAGTGCTGCCTGATTTTTATTTATTTTTTGCCAACCGTAAGCATGTAGTCACGCATTTAGGGTTACAATTAAAATATCTTCTCTGTTCATTACACTATAACTATAGATGTGATGGATGAATCTGCCTGTAAGCATAGATTCATAGACAGATCATTCTGTTTGAATAGAGGTCACTTGGTCAGGAAATAAGAGTGGGTTTGTAGTCTAGAAGAGTTGACTTGCCTTGGTTCTCCTTGATTACATTTATAGTCTTTGGACCTAACTACTCTGAACTTTAGTATTTTTTTAAAAATCTTTAAAGTGGGCATAATACTTCCAAAGAGTAGCAGTGAAGCATGTAAAACACCAAGCATACTGCTGACGATATAACAGGTGCTAGATAATGATAGCTTTTATTATAATGATGTGTTTTATTCCCTTATCCAATTCTTGGTAAATAACGGGTTACAATTATAATGATCTCAAAATAAATATGCATATGGGCATTTAAAATTTAAACTATGACTTGGAGGTCTTCATTTCCAAGGTTAGGGGTTTAGTTAGGTCTTTCTGGTCCTTTAGGGGCTCGGAGCTATGAATCATTCAGTCTGTAATAAGTCTGCTTTTCATTAATTCCATTTCCCCATCTCCCTCGGGGATCAGGAGTCCTTGAATTTGATGCAAGATAGTCAAGGGGAGGAATTTCTAATCATCAGAACGAGGAAGTCGAGGGATTTGCTATGCAAGTGCCTCCTCATTGTATGGTCTGACCAGTAGGCTTCAGAGCATATTTGAAATTATTTCATATGTGGCAGCATTTGCTCATTCATTCAATAGGTGTGCATTGATGCCCCACTTTATTAGTGATGATGCTATGCTAACTGCTGGGGGGATGCCGTGGTGAAATAATAGAGGTTACTTACTAATGGATTGAGTTGGGAGATGACTCAGTAAGAAGCTGTAATGCCTGAAGGCTTCTAGTACTAAGAGAGAATATACCCTCACAACTTTATGCAAATCATTGTTTCTTAGACTCACAGGATTACATTTCTAGTCCTAAAGCTTTAGGGTGAAGGTAATCACTTCTGAAGTACAAAAGTTATAAAAATCCACTTCTTACTACTTTTTCAAGTCCCCCAAATGGTAGTGTGTCAGACCTAAATAACAGATACTCAAGAAATAGCATTATTAGGGGAGACCGTACAACTAGTCCTCCAATTCGGCTTTGCCTCCATTCTGAATAAAGCTGACTGCATTGTTCTAGGCTTTAAAATAGAAAATGCCTCCCTGTAAATGAAACTGCCTCCTGGCATTTCATACCACGACTCCTATTTCCGATAAATGAATTATTGATGTCTGAGCTAGATTGTCCCTTCCCTAGGTTGCTTCTTGTTAAATGTTCCCTCTGCTTAAAAGTCATAGCCACATATTTAGTGGGAGATGAGACCATGGTGTTATATTTTGAGTGTAACACATATGGGCCCAGAATCTAATTCCTTTTTAAAATAAACCAACCCACAGGTGAAAGACTCATTTTCCCAAGGGAATGGATTTTTCTTTTTGTTGCTTATCTCTGTTTCTAGGAAGATTTAACCAGGGTGGATGGGAGCACATTTCTTCTGGTCCTTTAGTCTCTTTTCACACATCATTTCTGGTTTTAAGAATGTCACCATGGCCGTAACCGGTTTGGCTCAGTGGATAGAGCGTCGGCCTGCGGACTGAAGGGTCCCAGGTTGGGTTCCGGTCAAGGGCATGTACCTTGGTTGCGGGCAGGTCCCCAGTGGGGGGTGTGCAGGAGGCGGCTGATCGGTGTTTCTGTCTCATCGATGTTTCTGGCTCTCTGTCTCTCTCCCTTCCTCTCTGTAAAAAATCAATAAAATATATTTTTAAAAAAAGAAAGAAAAAAAAAAAAGAATGTCACCATGTTGCAGAAACCCAAGTGTGTATGGCCTCTCATTCTTACAGATGGACTATTGTCAGGGGGTAGTGTCCCAAAGCCCGGCCAATGAATGTAGACAGTGTTTTCTGATTATACAGATATATTAATCCAATCTGAGAGAGAGAGAAAATAAAAGAAAGCACACTTTAGGTCTCTGATCAATAGCTGCGTGACCTTAATACTTCTTAATGTAGCAGCATTATTTCTTTACACACAGGATTTAGCCAAACATGTTAAGATGAAATTACCCTGTAGCTAAGTAGGTGAGAAAAAACCTGCCAAAGAAAAGCAAGGCCATTATCAGAGGCTGATTTGTTTTCCAAATATTTTCAAAATTTTCCCTCTAATCCTTTTGCAAAATAACATCTCCAATATACTACATAGTAGTTGCCACATCAGTGATTGTCAAGTGAATTTATGCAACGTTGTCCCAACGAATGTACAGACTAGATGCTGAATATCCACAGAACAGACAGTTGTGCAAAACATCTGACGCTTTTCATATTCAGCCATAGATTTTATGTCCATGAAAGAGCCTGCAGTGAATATTTTAGAAAACTCATTTCTATCATATGGCTTCTTGATGCAGTCAATACATTGGGATACGTTTTGATATCTTTTTGGTTCTGGGAAGGCTCTCTGGGTGCTGGAGCCTCACAAAAAGCTGTAGTAAAATGAGAAAAGGCCTCTCAGACCACAGGCCAGCCATCCTCTCCTTTCCCCTCAACAGTCATCAGTCACTGAGTCCTGACAGTTCTCAGCATTGAAGTCCTGCTCTGTGATAGTTCTCCAGAGACACCCTCCCCCCCATCCATCCCTCCACACTAGCCTTCCTTAGTCTACCCTCTTCTCTCACCTGCCGCCTCATAAAATCTCCTACAAGGCTTCGCTGTCTCCAGTCTCACCCCATCCTGCTGAGGGGTCTTTCTAAACCAAAACAAGAGCATTAACATCCTTTAATGTCTTGACATTTCGTTAAAAATACAAGACCCATCAGGACCCCGCTCCTCCCTCATTATTAAGTCTGCTCCGCTCTGTGTCCTCTCCTCCTCCCAGTTTATTTATTAGCCTGTCAGGACTTGGAGTTCCCCAAATGTTCCGCCACTGTTCAACCTTCCACCAGCTGCACCTGCACATTCCCTCCTTCCCCCCGCCCCCCGCACATGTGGGTTCCCCTGTGGTGCCTGCGCTCGCCCTCCCTCCTCCATGCTGGCTGCCCTCCAGGGAGATTTCATGGCACCTGTGAACTTACTTTTTTATACAGTCTTTCCTGTTGTGGATGCAATCACACTTACCAAGGTGGGGAAGCGAGAGGCAAGACCAGACACTGAAAAGATGATTTCCAGTTTAGTTTTGGATATAAAATATCTGGTTTTACTTATAATCATTATCAGAGTGTCTACTTTGATTGGCTCATCTAGATGAACTAGCAAAATGTATCCCAGTCGAAGTAGTAACCTATTAAATGGTGTCATAGTGTTATATATAGTTAGTTATATATGGAGTGTTATATATAGTTAGTTATATTTATATAGTTATAGTTAGTTATCATTATATGTAGGTCCTTACCTTGTGCTGCATATCTTTTTTTTTTAACCCTTTACCTTTCTACAGAGAAGAAAGCTGATCTCTAGGGACTGCATTAATGGGCTCCCTTGCCTTCTGGGTTCCAGTTGGGTTTGGCCAATGGAAAGCTCAGGCAGGAGATAGTGGGCTGCTCTAGAGCAGCGGTTCTCAACCTGTGGGTCGCAACCCCTTTGGCTGTCGAACGACCCTTTCACAGGGGTCGCCTAAGACCATCCTGCATATCAGATATTTACATTACGATTCATAACAGTAGCAAAATTACAGTTATGAAGTAGCAACGAAAATAATTTTATGGTTGGGTCACAACATGAGGAACTGTTTTAAAGGGCCAGAAGGTTGAGAACCACTGCTCTAGAGTGAAAAGGGGTATTGATTCTCTGCCCCCTCCTTGCTGGGGCGCTGGGGGTGAGCTGCATCCCGGAAGGTTATAACTCCTGTCAGGTGGCCCTAGGGCTGACCTCCTAAGAGCTGCCCTTTGTGGCTATCCATAACCACTTCCTTCCCAAGGCTCTTTAAAGCTAGGGGTTCCAGTGTCACTAGTCTGAAACACTGCCCAATCCCTATTGGTGTCCCCAAACCCCTGCATCTTTATATGAGTCCCTTGAATAAATTTTTCTCGTGTCCATTATGAAGGAGCCCCATGTTTCCTGATTGGCCCTTGACTGACACAGATATGGTACTCCTTGAGCCTAGTGCCTTTAGGATGTTTAGACACCCCTAAGATAGAAAATAACTAGATATATAAATAGGGTTTGTCTAAGTGGCTCTTTATTCTGTAATGAGAGCAGAATAAATACAGAAAATGGTAATCTAACCTAGAATTCCATTCTTACACCTGTCACCTGATATATAAATATTCATTTTTTTATGAAGCACTGCCTTCATTATTTTGGGGCTTATGATCCAGATAATTCAGTCTTCAGACCCTTTTGTTCTTCCCTCTGTCAGTTCCAGTATGTTCTCCTCAAGGATTTGGGGACTTACTCTCATGGGGCTCTCCTAACAGTTTTGATAAAGGGTGTGATTGATGCTCTAGGTTAAAGTGATATTTGGATAGAACTTATGCCTACCCAGCGCACTATTGACATGAATAATTGATAGTAGCTTCAGTTTAAATCTCTTATTTAAAAAACAAACTCACCAATTCCAGAGGCCTCTACAGCTGATGGAAATTGCAGTAAGGGAAAGAGAGAAGTATCCTTTTTAAATAATGGATTAAGTATTTGAGCAGGGTTTCCAGACAAGTGTATTTATTTATCTTTCTCTCTTAATCTTCTCCTCTAACCTCCACCTTGGACCTTTATATTTTTCTCTTGTTTCCTTACGCCCAGAAATATGTAAAATTTAGAGTAGGAAGACCTTGGGAAGTCATCGCTAGGCGTACATAATGTGTGTTATTGCAGAGTATTGGAGAAGGCATCCAAGACTTTTCAAATGTGATGTTTGGACCTTCCTGTTAGATGCTGAATAAGAAGGCAAACTGAGGGGGGAAAGAGCCCTTGTTTTGCGTATCTCACCCTCCCGGTACAGATACCAGGAGAACGCGCTGACGATACAATGAAACTGCACACTGGCTGATAGTTCACTTTATTATCGGGGTGCTAGTAACATATTGGTTGCCTCCTCTTCACACCAAATGCCTTTTACGTTAAGGAACTAACGTTAAAATTGTTATTATACGCTAATAGACATGTCAACATTTTTTCTGTTTTAGCAATTCAGGTGCAATAGAAGCCTGCTGTTCCCGTGTACCTAAGATAAGTGTGTGTTTAATATCAGCGGTAGATGTGTGTTTCAGCTGCAATCCTTAATGAAGGTGGACAGGTGTCCTCTAGGTCAGAACATATTTGGCTGGTTCTCATGGAGGAGGTCAGCAAAGAAGGCAAAGCCACACAGGAAACGATGCTCTGCTTTCTGGCGAGACCAGGTGCCTGCCTTGTTCGCTCCATCGTGGCCGTGGGGAAGCATTCTCCTCAGAGCCTTCCTTGCCACATCAGTATCTCAGCGTCCCTGTTTAACTTAAACAAACAACCAAACATCTGCAAATCTACTACCGGCTTGTTATTTGAATATATTCGAATGCAGTGTAAGCAACTGAGGATAAAATTAGCATATCTGCATGTT
The DNA here is from genome assembly GCF_000412655.1 of Myotis brandtii. Classification (NCBI taxonomy): domain Eukaryota; kingdom Metazoa; phylum Chordata; class Mammalia; order Chiroptera; family Vespertilionidae; genus Myotis; species Myotis brandtii. The sequence continues at coordinate 7,917,128 of NW_005360124.1, read as the reverse complement.
GTCTCATTACTGCTCACAGCAACCCACATTCAGAGATAATGCCTGGAGAGAGGGGAAGTAAAGTGCCTAATGTCACCACCGAGTGGCAGTCAGAATGTCAGCTCATTGTTCCCATGGCATCTATGTACCTGCAGAGCTAAATTAATCTGTGGCCAAGTAGATGAGAAATTAATTCCTGTGTGGAGCACCTGCTTCAGTAAGTTTATTCCCATGGGGGAGCTGTAATACCAGATGGGTGCTCCACTGTGATCAGTGCACACTCAGTAGCTTGGCTCTACCACATGCTGGTACTCAGGGCCCTGGAGAGAGAGAGAGAGGGAGAGAGAGAGAGAGCAAGCAAGCGAGTTGGTCCACAAAGCTTGTCAATACCTCAAGTCCATGTGACTTTGAAAAAGTAACAAGGATAATTTGTTACAGAAAGTGATTGTACAAATCTGACTTCACCATGATATTGTTCTGTGGAAATAAATGAAGGCCACCCAAGTGAGACTGGAGGCTGTTTATCAGAACTTACTCAGCTTCCATCACTTGAAGGCAGACACAAGACTGGGAAAGTTGAAGAGAGAGAGAGAGAGAGAGAGAGAGAGAGAGAGAGAGCGCTTCAGATATGGTCTGATTAGGGGTTATCATGGGAAAGCTGGAACTTAGGCGTCTGTTTTCAAGCAATTCTCATATTTACTAACAGTGTTTTGTTTTGTTTTGTTTTAATTAAATTTGAATTAAACAAATTTGAATCAGTACCAGGTGGTCATAATGTTTTGGAAACTACATAAATGTGCCACAGGTATGGGTGTTATTAATATTATTATTAAGGATAATAATAAATAATAAGACTTAGTCTAAGTCTTAGAGGACAGGTAGCTTTCACACTTCCCTACACAGAGATACGGACTGTTTGAGGTTGGAATGATATGAACTAAGAGATGCTTTCCAATGTCTTTGCACTTAAATGACAGCCCTTGAGAGTGCTCTGCAAATGTAGGCTGTGAAAGATATTGTCTGTAGGAGGAAAAGACTGCAGCCCAGGAGAGCCTATGGGCATCAGACACCTCCCACCCTAAGAAGGGTTATAGCCTGTGTCCTGCTTGGGGAGGTATGTGCATCCTCTTGCCGGTAGAACACTGGAAATAGCTCCGAGGGTTTGAGGCCAGCAGGGGGCTACTTGTGATTTTTCCAGCATCTCCCAAATCCCCATTTCCTCCACCCGTGTCCTCATCTCAAGCTGCCATCTCATGAATTTTAGAAAAGACTGACCTTTGTTAGAAGAATTTACCTCTTTCTATTTTTAGATATCCCTACACCATCTGCGTATAATTTATATAGGCTAGTAAATGCACTTGAATTTGCATGAATTGCAGATATAATAACGTGCGGTGACATCCGGGGCTGAGACGAGCGGATTGCTAAAGTTTTTATATGACCTTTTTGCTTTGGGTTGGTTTTTCCTCGTCTTGAGGTTCATCCTCACAGGATCCCTGTTCCCCCTCCCACGCCTGTCCCAGTTACCAAATATAGACTCTCATTTTCTCCCCAACCCTCCAGCAGCCCCTGTATCAGGTTGTCACGGATCCCTTTCTTTTTCCACCATCCCCGATACCTTGATCTTCCCATAGGCTCTAGCGTAATGTTGTCATCATGTGGAGCAAGAAGCACACATTTGTGTCTAGCAACTGGCCACTCTGGGCACCAGTTTACATCATTTACACTAGGTCCGTGGTCGGCAAACTGCGGCTCGAGAGCCACATGCGGCTCTTTGGCCCCTTGAGTGTGGCTCTTCCTAAGCCTTAGGAGTACCCTAATTAAGTTAATAACAATGTACCTACCTATATAGTTTAAGTTTAAAAAATTTGGCTCTCAAAAGAAATTTCAATCGTTGTACTGTTGATATTTGGCTCTGTTGACTAATGAGTTTGCCGACCACTGCTCTAGGTGATCTGACTAGAACTCAAGTTGTTCAGCAGTTTTAATTTTGACTTGTGTTGTTAATTGTATTGGAGAGTCAAACTCTTTCATAAAAGTTGTTTATTTTCTTCCTAAAGGAATGACAAGTCCCTTTAATGCTTTTCAGAGACTGGGAAGTATTTGAAACTAAAACAGCTGATTGCTTTTTTCTATCTTTTAACCACCCATCAATCACATCACATGAGGAGTATTGGGGGAGGTTGAGTAATGGAGCATCTGAGAAGGAACTGGGATTTGATTGGGGAAAAAATCAAAGAATTAGAGGACTTGACTATGTTGAAATTTAACTCAAATGGAGGCAAAAGGGGTCCTGAAATGAAGGGCCATCTCAGAAAAGGCTCCTTATCACCTCCAAGTTGAAGCATACCATTTGTGGGACAGTGGAGGCCCTGCTACTGTAACTGTAGTCTTTCCCAATATGGGGATGCCATAGCAACTGTACTTAATTCTTGTAGAGGTTGAATTTGTATCGTATTGTTCAGCCCCCTATGGGGAGTATTACTAGTAGCATTATTTAGCTGGAGCCACGTTCCACAACGTGGATTTATGGAGACAAGACCCATTATTTATTTTCCACTGTTGTGTTTGTAGGAGTGTTCACTTGTATTGAAATCTGTGCAGCTCCAATGCATATATGAGAAGACATTCAGATACGGCACTGCAAATTATAAGAATATTCTTTCTTTTACATTTTATGATCACACATTGTTTTTATATCAGTTGATTCCATTCATCATTATCTGATTTCCCCATTGTGTTTCTATGAGCTTCTGCTAGAACCCCCCATTGTAAAACTCATTTCAATTATAAGGGACAATAACTCATGTTTAATTCATCCTATTTGAAACAGAATATTCATATCTTCATATCTCTTATGGTTTTAACTGGTCTTTAATTCGGGAGACATTGTTTCTTATGCTAAGAGAGTAAACATTTTAACTATGTTACTCTTATCTTAAATTCATGTTTTTCTGAGATTTGTAGGTTTCTGAAATCTTTATAAATATAACACATATAGATTTCCCACATATATTTGGAGGGAAATGGGAAAATGTATGAGGGGGAGGAAGACCCAAGTAACTGCTAGATAAGTTGTTAAATAAAATCAAATAATCCTTTTATACACTGAGAGAATGTTTTGAGCAATATCCTAAAACATGCTTTATGTTGATACATGGACAACCACTACATGTTGCTCATACTTGAAAAGTTATTGCTAGGTTATTGTAATAATTTTTAAAACTTATTTGCCTTCCTCTGAACACTTCTATTGCTTTGAGAAGCTTGGTACATGATTTGGAGAGCAGAGTGTAGAACAACTTTGGTCCCTAAAGAAACCTTGGCTGTTTTTGCCTGGGGCTGTAAACTCAGCAAAGTCTAAATAGAGTTTAGCCAGGTCAGAATAGGTTTTCCATGAGAGAACGAGAAAAAAGAACAGGTTTTCTGGTTCCCTTGACTGGCGTTAGTCCTTCCACGTCATCTCAGACCTTACCTTCTCAAATACAGAGGAGCCATTGACTAAGAATAATAATTTCTCTAAAACTTTAGAATTCACGAAGCATTTTTGCATATAGTCTCACTTGACTTGTAAAAGTTCATGTTAGATAGGTAGTAGGTAATTCTCTTGGTCCCCAGATCTGAGTTCTCTTTTATGTGTAAGGATGTCTGTCTTCGGGGAGAGCCAAGACTACTCTCCAGTAGTGAAAGTGCCAGATATTAGTAACTTGCTCATCCTCCCTTGCTCTAATTCAGCGGTTCTCAACCTGTGGGTCGCGACCCCTTTGGGGGTTGAATGACCCTTTCACAGGGGTCGCCTAAGACCATCGGAAAACACATATATAATTACATATTGTTTTTGTGATTAATCACTATGCTTTAATTATGTTCAATTTGTAACAATGAAAATACATCCTGTATATCAGATATTTACATTATGATTCATAACAGTAGCAAAATTACAGTTATGAAGTAGCAACGAAAATAATTTTATGGTTGGGGGTCACCACAACATGAGGAATTGTATTAAAGGGTCGCAGCATTAGGAAGGTTGAGAACCACTGCTAGTTGATGACATAGGCCTGGGGTCTAGACTCTAACAACCAGTAGCACCTGTGCATGTTGGTGACAGAAGAGGCCAGGTCAGCTCTCACTGCCTGTGTTCTTCTCCCTCTCCCTCTCAGTGGGTCTTTACTAGGTATTTTTCTTGATCCTTTGGCTCCACCTGGCATATTCTATGCTCCCACAATTCTGAGCTTCCCCCCAGCCTTTCAATAAACCACTTGTGTGCTTAACTCAGTTACAGGAAAGAACCTGAAATGAAAAGTTACGGGGCCCTCTCTTTCCAGAGGAAGAAGGCACCATTCACGGCAGGTTCACAGAGCTCCAGACTCTGCTCTTTGTATCATATAATACACTGTAATTTGGAACACGATGTTAAATGCTCTTCTTTTGAATGAGAACATTTTGGTCAATGACAGACCGTACATATGACAGTGGTCCCATAAGATTATAATGGAGCTGAACAATTCCTACTACCTGGTCATGTTGTAGCAGTCATAACGAACGGCGTAGCGCAAGGCAGGCCCACGTGTTTGTGGTGATGCTGGTGTAAACAAACCTACTGCGCTGCCAGTCATATACAAATACAGCACATACAATCATATCCAGTACCAGTACTTGGTAATGATGATAAAGACTGTAATACTAATTTATGTATTTACAATACTATACTTCTGATCATTATTTTGCAGTGTACTCTTTTTACTTATGTGAAAAAGTTTACTGTACAGCAGTATGCTGTGCTACACCAGCAGCCACCTCATACATATTGTGTTCACCGTGTCTCTCCATTGCCTCGTTTTGTCTGGTGCTTGATTTAATCCTGTGCTGTTTTGTATGATAACATGCTGTACGGGCTGGCAGTCCAGCAGCAGCAGGCTGTGCCATCTAGGGCTGTGTGAGTGCACTCCGTATGGCTCCTTAATCCAAGGAATGGCCTAGAAATGCATTTCTCAGATTATACCCCCATCATTAAGCAGCACATGACTGTATAGACTGTATATTATTAATAAGCAGTAGACACTTTTTGATCCATGGAAATCATTGTGGTTTGTGAGACTTTAGTGCTTATTTAATGGAATATAGTTTCATTCAGGAAAGACTTTTTGAATGCTGACTAGGAGAATAGCACTTAAAAATGAATCTGATGATATACTTACAGTATGTAGAAAATGAACATTTAAAAAAGCTTTTAAATATATTTTTATTGATTTCAGAGAGGAAAGGAGAGGGAGAGAGAGAGAGAAACATCAACGATGAGAGAGAATCATTGATTGGCTGCCTCCTGCATGCTGCACACTGGGGATCAAGCGCGCAACCTGGGCATGTGCCCTGACCAGGAGTTGAACCATGACCTCCTGGTTCATAGGTCGACGCTCAACCACTGAGCCACGTTGGCTGGGCTAGAAAATGAGCATGTGATCCATCACTTAGCTAATTCAGTACAACAATTAAAGAAAACCTTTAGGCAGGTGTGATTTGGAGACCATTGGCTTTCCAATAGTGTTTTATGGACATTACCTAATACTTGGTAATATTAATAACTGGAGAGCCTGCTAATGGATCTCACAGAGGGCCCAAGCGTCACTCAAGAGGCTGTGTGGAATGGTTGTAGCTCCTTGTTCCACAGCTAAACCTCTTTTTAAATTTTGTTTAAAAATTATTTTAGATAGTGGCATTTCTCCTTACATTAGATTTAAAGTAAAAAGTTCTGTTGATATAGAACAAAACAAACCATTATAAACCAGTGCTGCAGACAGTAGAAACAGGGCTCAGAGGTGGCACTGGAGCTAGGCAGAAATCCCAGGAAGGCTCCTGGAGGTGGTACGTTTGTCCTGGGTCTTGGAAAATGACTGATGAAAGGGAATAATCATTCCTGAGAGAATGTCTGTGATGGCGGAAGTGTCTTGGTCTCAGTGAGCTCCTTCCACGCTCTGGAATAAAAGGCATCCTATTTAGTCATTTTGTTCTTTTCTTTTTTGCATGAAGAGAAGCCAGAATGTTCTTATTTTCCCCTAGAGCTCTTCCTTTATCAAAAACCTCAAATCGAAACATATTTTCCTACCCTTTATGACCAAGTCCAAAAGCTTTATGTGTATGCAAAAATTCATAACTATGACCACTACCTTTTAACCTCACCCTTTAATTCACACTGCATCACTCTAGCTTCAGCTTTACAGTTGTCTGAAAATAACATGTTTTGTTCATGCCGGAGACTGGTAAACAGTAGGCACACAATAAGTGATTATATTGTTATTCTGTCGTGCTACGAGATTGTTAAATGTAAGATGTGATCTCTATGTGCACTGTGATTACTACTAATTTGACCCAGCTGGAAGCTGAATATCACAGCCTCCCTGCTCTGTGGCAGGATCAGCCACCCCCTTTGTACTGGAGAAAACCAGGGAAGGATAAAAGGCCATGAAATGCAGAATATTCAAATTTTATGGATGACTTTAAAGCCAATCAGGAATAAAAGTTTTAAATGAATTTTAATTTGTTCCTATTCTAATATTCCAAATTGTTGTGTAAAATCCCTCTGCTGTTTTTATCTTTGTTTTTATTCATCTCGAATATAAATAACTAACAGTTTCAGTAAGAGGAAAAACACTTTCCTTTATACTGAATACTATTTGTGAGTATTTTCCATAGTTAAAATTAAGAAGCTTCCAATTAAACTCTGAGACACAGAGTATAATTTACAATGCAAGTTACGTGGGGCTGTGTTCATTCTTAGCCATCAACTGATTCTCATTCTTAGCCATCAGAAAGGAAATTATAAATTAATTAACCTTTGATTTGGGGTGTTTTTCCCCCCTAGGTATTATGTGCTGGGCTTTCTTGAAATAAGAATGTAAATCAAGTAGTATATACCTTAAAAAATTTTCACTAAGTAATTTGAGGCTAAAAAAGAGAAAATGGGCCATGCACATATAATTACTGATTAGCAAAACTTCTGAGAAAATTCCTTGAGTGATCTGAAATGTAAAAATAATCCATCTTCCTCTCTTTCTGTCTCATACATATATACATACTTTTCTTTATTATTGTATTCTGATTTATTAACTATAATGTTGATCTTAAAAACTGCAGGTCAAACCTCTTAAATATTTTGCATACGTAGGAAAGAAACAAATCAGAAATAATTGGAACAACTTCAGATTTAGAATTTAGCTGAGAAATTAGAAATAACCCAATGAGTTGTGCATACTCAGGAAAAAGCAATGATTGAGGTCAGACATTTCTGCATGTATTTATCTTTTACTAATAAGAGGAGATTCAAGTTAATGAGAAGGGAAATAGACATGGAGATATTTTTGAATTGGGGTTACAAGCTAGAAATAGGGAAGTGTGTCTGAGCAGGATGGCTGTGAATGTGAAAGTCTGATATGAGGCAATAAGCTAAATGATAACAGGAATAACTTGGGGTAAGTCTCTTTTTTTTTGCCACTGGGAGACTTCATTGTCTCCAGTTTGCTGTGAGAGTGCAGAAATTGCATTCTGAATGTTCAGGATACCATAGGCTTTACTAGCCTGGGAAATAACTCAAGGTATTAGAGCTAACTTAGAGATTTTGTCATCAGGAATGCCTAGTGACCAAGCTGCAGTTGGAATGAATCATTGGCACTTTTCATCCTCTTATTTTTCTGCGGGAAATTATTTCCACCCAATTTATAACCTTTATATGCTAAATGTGCAAACAGTGGAAGTAGCATCTGGATTCTTTTTGGCAAGGGAGGGGTTGGGCCTGAAATTTTCCTGGAGAGGTAAATGGATCTAAGAGCTACAGAGGCCCTCTCCACTCTGTAACAATTGGTTATTTCACTGGCCTTTTCAATGCCAGATTGTCATAGTAGAGTTTTAAAAAATGGAATACTCCTTGTAAGTCTTGTCAAGAAAATGACCGTAGTCCATCCAGTCTGTGGAAACCACGTCTTTCCTCATGTATCTGCTAAGAGAACATAGAAGAAGAGAAACATCATCATAAACTTTGAAAGGAGTTCTTAAGTTTACTTGATTACTCCAAGGTTTCCTTGACAGAAATCTCTTAAAAGCTCATTTAATTTTTACCATTTCCTATGTGATATATTTATTGGGTTTATACTAATGTGTTCTTTCCACCCAAAGCTCTTGCGACTGCAGTAATTATTGCGATTAGGAAGAGCTGCAGCCATAAAGCAGCGGTGAGTTGCTATCCACACAGACATCTTTGTGTGTTCTTGAAATTACACTATGCTCTCCATCCTGATGCAAGAGAAAAGTTTTAAAACAGTGATTATTTCAACATTCTTGTTCAAAATTTGATCTACCTTATTTTCACCAGTTGGTGACTGGTTTCCATGGAAATGGAAATGGAATAAGCATTCCTCGTTTTAGATTTTCAGCTGCCCCATGCCAACTGAGAGCTGTAAATGCCATTTGGTTAACAGCAAGGATCCAGAATTCTTCCATTTTAAAGTGGCAGAGGGAGAGGAAAAGAAATGTTTGCCAAGTCATTTATTTCAGTTTTCTCCCTTTGCAAAGGACACAGTTTTATGATTATCTGAGCTATTGACTGACGGTTATCAGACACACACAACTTCCAACAGTGCCTTTTCCAAGTAATCGATTTAAATGTCTTTTTCCACCCTTCACGAAGTTTTTTACCTCTTTATGATTTACTGGCCTGTGATTGACTTCCTGGTTGTCCACCTGCTGTCCCAGTGACGGGCAGTGAACAGGAAAGTGGTCGAAATGTTGAAAGGAGACAATTACATGATCTCATTGATCTGCAACCTGAAGGGGGGAAAATGTTGATAAAGGGCATGGGGGAGGGGGTGTGAGTTGGAAAATTCTCACTGATGAGAGATTGTTAGTTGATTTTGCTATAAGGCTTTTCCATTTCTGAGATTATTGCCTATAACTATACACTTTCTGGAACTGTTCAATAGGAAAGATAATGGAAAAAAACTATAAGTGCTTTCACATACAATGTTTGAGTGTCAATATAGTTTTCTTTTGTCTTGTGTTTGGAGCCTGAAAAATTGAATCAATCTGAATGCTAAAATAAAGCTTTAATAGCTTTACAACATAATGTGTTCTTTCATGTTTTAAGATTTTTAGACACTAGATCAAGAAGGAATGTGACCCCAGTTCTTCAATATCTATCACACAGTGTGTTTCTAGGAACACACTTCTCCTCTTGGGGTACAGAAAGTTTCTCTGTGTCCCAGGGCCTAACTCTAATACGGAAAACCAGACATAATGGCCTCCAGCCACGGACTGCCCCTGGGTCTCTAAGTGTGTCTCATGGCTAGCCAGAGCAAGTCACGTGTCAACTAAGGAAATAAGATTCTTATCTTAGACGTAGGAAACTGATGAATACTGCAAGGGAGATCTTACTGATGCTGAGCATGTCATGGGAGGCCTGACATTTTCTATTATCACATTGTATTCATGGGAAAAGATCACTTGGATGACTTTGGGTGTAAACAACTTATGCATTCTAGTAACTTGAGCAAAAAGTATTTCGAGTGTGGAAAGGGACTTGCGTGGAATATATACATGGAAGGTCAAGGTAGCAAGCCAGTTGTGGACGTGCTGGTGATGCAGGCTCTGTAGCTGCTTCTGCTCTTTCAAGAGAGGGAAGCAAGTTCCTTATTCTCTTCATTAGTCTGCAGCCTTCCTGGCGAAGCAGTGCAGGGGGGACTGGGGGGTATTGGTGGGCGAAAACATTAAAAAGGAATCCACTTAAATTGTGGCTAGTCTTGTAATGAACGATGCAAATGGTGTTTCATTTTAACAATAAAACTAAAATAATGAAAATACATGTAGTTTATTATCCGGCAGCACACGCAGCTATAGCCATTCTCACATCAAACAAAAATGAATCATGTTTAAAGTTGTAGTTTTTCTGTAATATTATGAAATTTGAATTTTAGTAGAGTCATAAATGGATTCAGTTTGTAAAAAAATCTCTATTGGTTTTTCCAAGGGCCATTTGGACTCATTTTATTGACAAATCATTCTCATTTAAAGCCACTGTCATGTTGCCAGCCTCGTTCCATTTTTACTAAATCTCACTCTTCGGGCTCCTCTTTCAACAACGGCTTTCAGGGTGATGGAAGCTATTCTCAAATATTCTTTTCATTGATTGTATAAAACCTTGTGTCTTTTGAAAGCTCATTAGGCAATTGACTTGCTTGAAATGCCTTGTATTGTTTGTTTGCATTTTATGTTTACACAGACATAAAGTTTTGGCTCTGAAAAGGACAGGGATGCTTGAGTTGGCAGTAGTCTCATTAGTGGTGGGGTTATTTGTTATCTTTCTTCCTTGCTCAGTTAGGAAACCTAATAATTATGAGACCCTGTTAAAAAGTACTTGTGGCCCTGGCCAGTGTGGCTCAGTTGGTTGGAGCATCATCCCACACACCGAAAGGTTGTGGGTTCGATTTCCGGTCAGGGCACATACCTAGGTTGTGGGTTCAATACCCAGTTGGGGTGCATACAGGAGGCAACTGATTGATGTTTCTCTCTCTCTCTCCCCCACCCCGTTCCTCTCTCTCTAAAATCTATCTATATAAAAGCCTAAGCGACCATCACAACTGAACAGACGACTGAACAGGCAGCATGGGGCAACCAGGCTGGCAGGGGGTGAGTGAGGGACGACCAAATGACTGAGCAGCAGGCTGTGTGGGGCGACCAGACCGGCACAGGGGTTAGTGAGGGCGACCAAATGACCGAGCAGCAGGCTGCATGGGGTCAGGCCGGCAGCAGGGGGGGCAGTTGGGGGCAACCAGGCCAGTGGCGGGGGCAGTGAGGGGCGATCAGGCCAGCAGGCAGAGGTGGTTAGGGGTGATCAGGCTGGCAGGGGGTTCAGTTAGGGGCGATCAGGCAGGCAGGCAGGCAGGTGAGCGGTTAGGAGCCAGCGGTCCAGGATTGTGAGAGGGATGTCCGACTGCCGGTTTAGGCCCGATCCCTAGGATCCTGGATTGGAGAGGGTGCAGACTGGGCTGAGGGGACCCTCCCCCATCCCTCGTGCATGAATTTTGTGCACCCAGCCTCTACTGAATAATAAAAGAGTACCTGTGAACAGTGATCCAAATAGCTTCACAAGTGCAACTTCTGAGAATTTCTCTCAGAAAAGGTTGCAAATCATCATTGCTTTGTTCTGGTCCTGCTAAGTGTATGTGCCTGAGGTTGCATGTGTGGTCTTCCATAAATATATTTTGCATTTACTCTGTGGAAACACTAGGAGCTGGCATCAGGTGATCTGGGTTCAATCAAGTTCTTTTGCAATAAACTGGCCGTATTAACCTTGGTGGTCACCTATAAGAATGTCTGTTTCCTTATGTATAAAATAGGGATAAGAGTACATGTAGTACGCAAGATTATTGGAGAGATTAAATTAAACATGAGAACCTAGGCAAAACTTCCTGGCAAATATAAATCAGTGATCCTTACCACCTTCATTGATTTGATGTCTAAGCTGCAAATAGAATTAAGCATTCTTTCAAATGGAAATTGTTACGTGTTATTTTCGTAGAGTTAACTGCTTTACCTAAAACAGCACTCGGTATCGATATTAAATCATAGGAAGTGGGGGTAAAAAATGTTGAGCATGTGTTTTTTGGTTCCCAAGAAGGCATAAGTGGCTCAGACTGTATTTACCCTTCATGCCTAGAAAGCACCGGTTGGCAAACTACAGACCGTGGGTCAAATCTGCCCTTGACTCTCTAGCTAAGAATGACTTTTATATTTTCAAAGGGTTGGGGGGGGGGGAGAATATGTGACAGAGACTCTGTGTGGCTCTGTAAAACCTAAAATATTTACTATTTAGCCCATTACAGAAAATGTTTGCCACCCCCTGCTCATAAACTTATGCAAATGAAATCATAATAAACACCCATCTCATGTGATTTCTAAATGAAATATGATGTATATCCTAAAATGCTGAATTGATAGTTAGGGATTATGATAAATTACATGTTTTGGAGGGAGGCATTCCTTAATTGTGGGTTTCATACTTCCCTAATGTTGAGAACCTTCCAGTGTGTGAGGGAAGGGCCCTGGTGAACTCTGCAAGGAGGATGGGGAACAGCTGTCAATAAACAGACGGGCTAGCAGTTGCTTGGTGTAGCTAAGCTGAAATGATGACGGCTTAGTAGCTATAAGTGTTGGAGCTACTTACCTTTACTGTAGGACCCCTTTCTCAGAATGCCTAGGGACCCTGGACCCAAGTGCCACCCAATTTCTCAGACCCCAGAGTGTATTGCAGAAGGGACACGAGGGGAGCCCTTAAGACAGAGTGTTGTGACCACCATTTCCCTGTAGTTTAGACGAATAGGATTATGTAAGAGTCACCGATTTTAGGTCTTTACCCTCTGCAAAGTAAGACTCAAGCCTTCAGAAGTGTTTTGTCCATTTGCTGATGATCTAGAAGTAGTTTCAAACCAAGTGAATGAAGCCAGACATTTAAAATATCACCTTTCTTCATCAGTCATTAATAGATTTTAAGAAAACAACATGTATTTTTAGCCTATTTTACATTGTATGGGCATTGACTGGTATCTTTACCTAAATATTTTCACAAAAGCAAATGGAAGCGTAACCATTAAATAGATTACTACTAAATGAACGTGGACTTCTGGGTTATTGCCTGTTATTCAGGATTTCCAGGCCAATGGAGTTAATTGAAACTACTCCATGATATCATATTTAGTTTTCTTTCTGTGGAATCCATAGTAATGCATTCCTCAGCATGTGGTAGATATTTAATAAATATTTACTGAATGAATGATTTAAAAAGTTAACTAATTATGGGCCAGGACATGGAACTAGATCGTTATAATAATATTCATAAAAGGGAGCTTACAATATACAAGAATACAGGTAAAGTTGAAATATTGTCTGTGTAGAGTACATTCAAGCATCCTGGTCTCTTGTTTTTGCTACCTTTGAATTATTTATATGAGGTAGTTTTCAATATAAACTTGGAGAAGAGAAATATGTATAGAAAGAAGTAGACCACAAAAAATCTAAATTATAATTTGATACAGGTCATTATTTCTTTAATTATCTTTATAGATATTTTTTTCAGTCTCTCAGCATATGCACTGAGTACATACTTCATATTTTATGCTTTAGTGAGTTCTAATTATGAAATTTTGTTTTAATTATGATGATGTGAAATTACAGGAAAATCAGTTCAGGTGTGAGGAAGGGTACGTTCTTTAGATTGCATACCAAGCAATTTTGCAAACACCAACCTGAAGCCAGAATTCTTAGAGCAGAAATTCCTGTAACACTTTGTCTATAAACCTTGATTAGCATGTACCTGAATACTTGGTAATTATTTGCATAAACATTAGGACACCCCTCTCAGTGGTCTTAGGTTCAATTGGTAAGTCAAACTCATAGAACTCATTCGGCCACAAGTGTAATTAGAAGATAGAAAAACAATGTACTAGCGGGAAAACATCAGCTGTATTTCTTCAGCAAGAGTGCTCACCAGTCCCCAGACTATCTTCTGCTTTTCCCCTGTCCCACCACCACCACAAGTGACACGTCAGTTGTGCAAGAGTGAGCTACATGGTGGGTGTGAGAGTCATTTTGCCTTAGAAGCCCCATACTTTAGGAACAATATTTCTTGCAATAGCTGTTGAATATAGCTTCCAGGGTCGTACAAGGAAGGGCATACTCAACTTCCAGGGTCTACCCCCAGAATCTCAAAGCCTAGACTTCTTAGACCAGATATTTATGGTCCTGGCTACAGACCTCTCAGTTCATGCCAACACACCAACCAGGGTTCATTTTTACCGCTATAAACGTTGCTTGGTAGCTGACATCTATCTTTATCAGATATCAAGGGGAACAGAGCTAGAAAGTTAAGCCAAAGAAATTCTTCCACAGATGAGAAAAAAAGGTTTTCTTAATCCTTTACTCAGAATCTTTTCCACCAAGATTGTAAGCACCACAGACTTGGATTTTTCGACTTTGTATGTCCCTTGCTTAGAAGATCCTTATGACATAGGATGTGAAATTGTGGACTTGAGAAAGGAAAACCTGGGGCGGG